>NC_043007.1:32069735-32267211 GCF_006345805.1 Octopus sinensis
CACACACACACACACACACATATGACAAATGGCCAAGACCTTTAGCAATACACCATGCTTGAAAGGCGTTAAGCTGGCAGAAACGTTAGCATGCCAAGCGAAATGCTTAGCAGTATTTCATCTGTCTTTACATTCTGAGTTCAAATTCCACTGAGGTCAACTTAGCCTTTCTTCCTTTTGGGGTTGATAAATTAAGTACCAGTTGCATACTGGGGTCGATCTAATTAACGGGCCCCACATACCAAAAATTTCAGGCCATGTGCCTAGAGTAGAAAAGAATATACCATGCTTGAAAAGACCTGTGAAGCCAAATGAGGTTGTAGTCGTGGCTGATGCCGGTGTTTCATAATTGGCACCCATGCCAGTAGCACATAAAAAACACCCCCTACACTCTTGGAGTGGTTGGCATTAGGAAGAGCATCCAGCTGTAGAAACCATGACCAATCAGACTGAAACGTGGTGCACCTCTCCAGCTTACCAGTTTTCAGTCAAACCATCCAACATGGAAAACAGATATTAAATGCTGATCATGATGATTATATATATAATATGAGGGAATATTATTCCAAACTTACAGAGAAAAATTCAATTTAGAAATACTAAATTAAATATCACAAAATATTATATATATATATATATATATATATATATATATATATATATAAATTAGAAAAATGAACCACCTTTTATCAATTCAATAATGAAAAATTAAATTATACCATTTAGAAAAATCACATATTATAGAAAGATTAAATATAAATTATTGAATTGATAAAAGGTGTTTTGTTTCTAATTTATATATATATATATATATATATATATATATATATATATATATATATATACATACATACACACATACACACTCATATATATACATATATACCCACATATACACATATATATGTGTGTGTGTATGTGTGTGTGTGAATCTTTGTGTTTATGTTTGTTTCTTACCACCACATGACAACCAGTGTTGGCTTGTTTACATCCCCATAACCAAGCAGTTCACCAAATGTTACTGATAGAATAAATTCAAGACTTACCTAATTAATTCCTGAGGTCAATTTGTTTGACTAAACCCTTCAAGATACAGTGCCCCAGCATGGCCACAGTGCAATGATTGAAACATGTAAAAGATAAAAAATACATACATATAAGATGGGCTTCTTTCAGTTTTCATCTACAAAATCCACTAACAAGGCTTTGGCCCACCTGGGACTATTGTAGAAGACACCTATGCCTGTGCTAGAAGGGTGCCAAGAGCAACATCCGAGCGTGATCCTTGCCAGAGCAGCCAACTGGCCTCCGTGCTGGTAGCATGTAAAAGAGCACCATTCGAGCGTGATCGTTACCACCATCACCTTACTGGCACCTGAATTGAGCGAGGTCATTGCCAGTACCACCTAATTGGCCCCCGTGCCGGTGGCACGTAAAAAGCACCCACTACACTCTCGGAGTGGTTGGCGTTAGGAAAGGCATCCAGCTGTAGAAACACTGCCAGATCAAGATTGGAGCCTGGTGCAGCCATCTGGTTCGCCAGACCTCAGTCAAAATCGTCCAACCCATGCTGGCATGGAAAGCGGACATTAAATGATGATGATGATGATGATGATGACTTGCCCAAGGTGCCATACAGTGGGACTGAATCCAGGACCATGCAGTTGGAAAGCAAACATCTTAACCGCATGACCAACTCGTGCCTGTCCAAGATAAAAATTTTCCCCTCCTCATCTTAATGTTACAGGAACCAAAGATAATCACAATTCTACTTGTTTTGTTAGCATAGAAATGGATTACTGAGGATTTCATATTAATTTCATCATGGGGTACAAAGACAACATTGCAAGGGGACAGCACAAATTGATTGAATTAATCCCTTTGTAAAGCTGATACCGGTTCTATTGACAAATGGCGAAATCTACTAATGACTGAAACAAGTAAAAAAGATGGAAGATTAAAAAATGGTAAAAGAGGTCAGTGCCTGTCCAACACTTTATCATGTCTGACATTGTCCATCATATTCATTTATTATATTTATTTATTTATTATCAACTAATATCTGATCTTATCTTTTTCTTCTTTGCAAATCTGAATGTATTTTAGTCTTTTAATGTTTTATCAGATATACTTTTATCTATATACATACATATGTACACACACACACACACACACACACACACACACATGCACATACATGCACACACACACACACACACACACACACGCATGCACATGCACATACATGCACACTCACACACACTCACTCACATATACAAACACATACACACATGCTGATTACTCCATCTTGAGAGATGATTGCTGTCTTCTTGTGCTTCCTCATTGTCAGTGGCATTTCTGACTTTCCATCCATGACCTTTCAGATGACTCTTCAATCCCATTGCTGATCTGCATGATTTGAAGTATAGGTTACAAACAGTGTACTTCCAGTTGGTTTGGTCTGCGCACTTTGCCTCTCTTCCGTTGCCTTAAGACTTTTGATAGATGAAACAATAAATCACAAATGAGGTCACTCTGTAGGTCATTAGTCTACCATGATAAATACTAGTACAACACAAGTGTCCATAATTGGTACCTCTGAGTGTCCATGATTGGTACCTAGTGATAGGCTGAAGTGAGATGACCAGTAATCACATGAACTTGCATGTTCTGCATCAGAGTGTCCCCTCTTCTAGAAGGATGTTGTGATAAAAGCAAGGAGTCCCTCATTCGCGTACCCTGACAGCAACCAAGTGTATCCCTGCATCCTCATGCTCAGATGAATTGTCATCACATCTACTAATTAACCCATCGCTGGGGCCCTAACAAGTGCTACTACTCTGAGTCAGAGTGGACCTGGGAACAATAGTGGCTAAGCGGTGCCTCCACACGCCTTGAAACCCCAGAATTCCCATATCAAGGCCCCAATGCCAGATGCAGTTTAAAGTCTTACCCAGGGCTCGCCATGTTCAATAGTGAAGAACAGTGGGTCAGAGGCAGCTCTACACACCTTAAAATCATGGAAGTCCTGAACTTAAGCCCCACTACGAGATAAAGTTTGAAGCCATACCCAGGGCATACATACATACATACATACATGCATACATACATGCATACATACATGCATACATACATGCATACATACATACATGCATGCATACATGCATACATACATACATGCATGCATACATGCATGAATGCATGCATACATACATGCATACATACATGCATACATACATACATGCATGCATACATACATACATACATACATGCATGCATACATGCATGAATGCATGCATACATACATGCATACATACATGCATACATACATACATGCATGCATACATGCATACATACATGCATGGGTACATACATACACGGATACATACATACATGCATACATACATGCATACATACATGCATGCATATATATATATATATGCATGCATACATACATACATACATACATACATGCACACATGCATGCATGAATACATACATGCATACATACATACAGTAAAGGTCCCAGGAGCAATGTGAAATGAAGTGTCTTGCTCAAGAGAACAATGAACCACCTCATCCAAGAATCTCGACCATGATCCTGGGATTGTGAATACAACACTCCAACCACAAGGCTTTTCACCTTTGCCAATTGTCTTACAAATAATATAAGTGTTGTGTATATAATAGTCTTCAGTCTTCCGTTTCATTCAATAGTTATTAAGCAAAGAATATAGAAGAAGAGTTTTATAGGTTTGAATAAATAGCAGACGGAACAGTTGGCTGAATAACTGCTGCAAAAGTTATTTTACTCTCTTGATTAAAAATGTAAAAATTAACAAACAGAAAGCCTGGCAAAGAAAGAAATATTTTTCGTAAGTCAAGAACGAAATGAATGTCTATTATAACCTTAATATATTGCAATGTTGTATGAATGCATGTGAGCAATGCTTAAGCAATGGGGAATTTACAGCAAAATATACAGACGCTGTTGAAGTTATTTATAAATTTTCACAAGGTTAGGATATATAAATAAATATAAATATATATATAATTCCTCACAAGGTTAGTTGCAACACCAGCTTCTCTAATCCTTATCAGTTTCAAACACAGAGGTGATGGCAACTTATGTAAATGGTGTAAAAATAGCACAGATTTTTAAGAAGTGTGTACGTGTTACAGAAATTGATCATTTTAAAAGTATTTATGGACTGACTTGTTCTGAGTTCAAATTCAGATTACAGCCAAATACAGCTAGTATGAAGGTTTCTGTGAGATTTTAAGCTTTTAAAATAAACACTATAAAAGCTAAGGGTGAGCTGGCAGGATTGTTTAGTTCATTGGACAAAATATTTATCAGGATTTCTTCCAGCTCTTCATATTCTGAGTTCAAAATTCTGCTGAGGTTAGCTTTGCCTATCATCAATTCAGGGTCGATAGTGGTAAGAAAATCTCAAGAGAGCTGAACAGCAGAAAGTCTTCAGAGAAGAAACCCTGCTTGGACAAATGTTTCAGCTTTTATCTTTTTACACTCTAAGGGGGTTGGGTCACATTCAGAGCTAGCCCTAGGGTTGCTGGTGCCCCAGGCAAGTTGAAATTTGGCATGTATAAACTGACAGTCATGGAAATTTCTTTGTCTTTGTCATTCCCTCTTTGGTGCCCCCTAGCACATGGCGTCCCCTGTGACTGCCCAAGTTGCCGGTACCTTGAGCCAGCCCTGGCCATATCCAGGTCATGACTCCTGGAAATCTTTCTGCTGATGCTTTTTAGAGACTTATGCATTTAAAGCACTTGGAGATTTTATTAAGTTGTAACTTCTCTCTGTTGATTGGGATCAATGTAATCAACCATGTCCCCTCTTCTCAAAATTGTTGGCCTTGAACCCAGCAATGGATTAGCATCCCATTCAAGCAATATACTGTGCTCTCATTCATTTATACACCATGGAAACCGAGTAACTGGTCTTTTGAATCCTAGGGCTAAAAAAATAAAAGAATAGTTAGGAGATGTAAATTTAACAGATTTACAGGTATTTCTTTTCTGCGTTGTCTCATCTATGAGTGAAAATTTTTAAATACCTTTTTGCACTTAAATCCTTTAAACTATTCTCAATTATCATCATGAAGGGAATTATATGAGGTAGTGCTGAAAAGTTCCTAGTTTTAAAGGTTTTACGAAAGGCCCAAAATTCCAAGTTCTTTTACAGGGCTCAGAAAAGCTGAAGGACCACTGCAATAAGTGTATGAGTCCGAGAGGGAAACATGTTAAATAAAATCATAAATAACTGATCCCCCTGTATTTCTTTTACCTAAAGCCAAGAACTTTTCAGCACCCTTTTATACACAACACTTGTATGACAGAGAAGGGTACACACACACACATGCGTGCATACATACATAAATACATGCATACATACTTACATACGTACATACATACATAATACATACATACATACGTAAGTACGTACATATATACATACATACGTAAGTACGTACATACATACATACATACATACATACATACATACATACAAACATACATACATAAATACATACATACATACATACAAACATACATACATACATACATACAAACATACGTAAGTACGTACGTACATACATACATACATACATACATACAAACATACATACATACATACATACGTAAGTACGTACATACATACATACATACATACATACATACGTACATACATACACACATACATACATACGTACATACATACATACATACATACGTACATACATACATACATACATACATAAATACATACATACATACACAGATAATGGGCTTCTCTCAGTTTCCATCTACCAAATCCACTCACAAGGCTTTGGGAGGGCTGGGGCTATAATAGATGACACCTACCCAAGATGTGAAGAATTCTTAACCATGCTGACACCGTCCTTGTTTGTCCCATCTATGTTTAGCCCCCTGTGAGCAATAAAGAAATGAATATATGCTTCTAATTCCTTCTCTTCACTGCCCATGTTTCTCTACAGACACACTTTGATAGTTTCACTCTAAAGCGAAAGTTGTTGTTGGATATTTAACAAAAATAGCAACTCAATATTCTTCCCCCCTACACTTCTCAATCTAGACACAATGTTACAGTTATTTATTTTAACACTCCCACTAATAATTACATTACCAACATAGTCAAGTGACTGAGGGGACCTGGTCCCTGGTTTAAGGATAATCAATCAGTAGTGACGTTTTTTACCCGTCTTCACCCCCAACAGTCTTAATAGCCCTGCAAAATAATTAGGGGTACCGTTCCTCTGCTGGCTAAGCCATTAAAATTAAAAATTGCTTCCCCCACCAGATATCCTTTTTCTATTAATTAAGATATGGATGCAGTTAGGGCTGTGCAATTAATAGCTCATTTCTCAAATGCCTGATTTCAGGTTCAACCATGAACACTGATCTGTGCCTTGGGAATAAAGTTGGTGGACAGAAACTGCATGAAGTCTGGTGTATATGTACATGCGGTGTGTGTGTGTGTGTGTGTGTGTGTGTGTGTGTGTGTGTGTGTGTGTGTGTGTGTGTGTGTGTGTGAGTGTGTGTATAAAACTGTACAAATTGTACTGTATATGTATATATGTGTGTGTGTGTGTCTGTGCTTATGTATATGTGTGTACAAAACTGTACAAATACTATCATATATATATATATATATATACATATATTTGACTGCTACAATGCTGGAGCACCGCCTTTAGTCGAGTAAATCGACTCCAGGACTTATTCTTTGTAAGCCTAGTACTTATTCTATCGGTCTCTCTTGCTGAACCACTAAGTAACGGGGATATAAACACCAGCATCAGTTGTCAAGCGATGTTGCGGGAACAAACATAGACACACAAACATACACACACACACATGCACGCACACACACACACACGCACACACACACACACACACACACACACACACCACACACACACACACACACACACACACATACGACAGGCTTCTTTCAGTTTGTCTCTACTAAATCCACTCACAAGGCTTTGGTCAGCCCAAGGCTACAGTAGAAGATCCTTGCCCAAGGTGCCATGCAATAGGACTGAACCCAAAACCATGTGGTTCGTAAGCAAGCTTCTTACCACACAGCCACCATTGTGCCTGTAGGTTTGTACTCTCCTGTGTACAAACCTACAAATCTTAGTGCATCTGTACATGTGCATGAGTGAGATGAATGTGTCTGGGAATATTTCCATTCTTCTGCACTTCATGTAAAATAGCTGCTGACCCATAGACAGTGAAAGTTTACTGTCATTACTGGTCAACAGGTCATCCCCTAGTTCTGCCCTTTCATGTTGGTATAAAATAATCCCTTGTTTGAGAAACAAAAGAAGGTTAATGACCAGCTCCTGTCAAGCCATCCAACCCATACCAGCATGGAAAACGGATTTCAGATAACAATAACGATGAGGGTGATGACGGGGGTGGCTGCGGCAGTGATGGTAGTGGTGGTGGGGTTAGTGGCGAAGGTGGTGGCAATGACAGCGATGACGATGATGGAATGATACACAACCACATCATCATTATATAACATCCACTTTTCCTAGGATGGAATTTGTTGAGGCAGATTGTTGTACGGCCAAATGCCTTTCCTGTCACTAACACTTATCTGCTTCCAAGTGACTTCTTTTTTTCCCATGGAAGACTGGACATGAACAGCATCACTTGTGTTATGGTGATGCCCATTTAAAACCATTGTGGGATCTCAAGACAAGTGTATGCACCAGCACAGACACACACACATATACACGGGGGCAAAGTGGCCGAGTTCCTTTCAAGTGTTGGACCTCACGGAGGCATTGACCAAGACCTTTGGCATTATGTCATGCTTGAGAAGAAGACACGTGAAACTGAGCAAAATCAGTCATGGCAGATGCTGGTGTCACACAAATTGGCATATAAAAGTACTTGTGCTGGTAGCACATAAAAGCACCTCTTACACTCTTGGTTTGGTTGGCATTAGGAAGGGCATCCAGCTGTAGAAAACCATGCCAAATCAGATTGCAACCTGGTGCAGCTCTACAGCTTACTAGTTTTCAGTCAAACTGTCCAACCCCTGTCAGTCAAATGGGTGTCAAACTGTCCAACCCATGCCAGTCAAATGGGTGTCAAACTGTCAAACCCATGCCAGTCAAATGGGTGTCAAACTGTCCAAACATGCCAGTCAAATGGGTGTCAAACTGTCCAAACATGCCAGTCAAATGGGTGTCAAACTGTCAAACCCATGCCAGTCAAATGGGTGTCAAACTGTCCAACCCATACCGGTCAAATTGGTGTCAAACTGTCCAAACATGCCAGTCAAATGGGTGTCAAACTGTTCCAACCCATGCCAGTCAAATGGGTGTCAAACTGCTCAACCCATGCCTGTCAAACTGGATGTCAAATGATGATGATGATGATAATGATTATATATATATATATATATATATATATATATATATACACCACATGGCAAGCTTCCACACAGTTTCTGCCCACCAAATTTACTCACAAGGCTTTGGTTGAGCCAAAACTGTTGTAGAAGACACATGCCCAAGGTGCTGTGCAGTGTTTCTGAACCCACAAACACATGGTTGGGAAGCAAGCCTCTTAACCACACAGCCATCCCTGCATGGAAACAATAAAGGTTCTGTGTAAGGTTACAGACCCAGGTACATTATTCCAGAGAAGAGCAAGATTAGGATTTGTTGTTGCTGTTTATATTGTCTCAAGGAACTTCTGACCTTTGAATACTTTCAGGAATGTCTTTGTTTCTTTCAAAATGTATCAACATCCTAATGATGAAACAAATGGGACACCTTAGGTATTTATTAAATAATTAATAATATAGATAAATAAATAAATAAATAAATAAATAAATGGTGGTGGTGGTGGTGGTGGTGGCAGCGGTGGTGGTGGCAGTGGTAGGTGGTTGGTGAAAGTGATGTTGGTGGAGGTGGTGGTGCTGGAGCTGGTGGTGGCGGCAGCAGCAGCAGTAGTGGTAGTGGTAGGTGGTAGGTGGCAGTGGTGGTGGTGGTGGTGGTGTTGGTGGTAGGTGGCAGTGCTGGTGGTGGTGGTGGTGGCGGTGGCAGCAGTGGTGGTAATAGTACGTGGTAGGTGGCAGTGGTGGTGGTAGTAGTGATGCTTCTACATCAAAACTGAAAATGAATGTTGTAATTATGCCTGAAATCTAACGAACCACACTGGTGATGTTACGCATGGGACAAGCCTATTCAGGTTAACGAGGTGATTGGAGTGAACCACCCACATTCCACGATTGAAACAAAAACGAAAATATATTTTTTTGTAGACATTTCAACCAAAAGCATTACTCTTTCACTCTTTCACTTGTTTCAGTCATTTGACTGTGGCAATGCTGGAGCACCGCCTTTTAGTCGAGCAAATCGACACCAGGACTTATTCTTTGTAAGCCTAGTACTTATTCTATTGGTCACTTTCGCCAAACCGATAAGTTACAGGGACGTAAACACACCAGCATCGGTTGTCAAATGATGTTGCGGGGGACAAACAGACACACAAGCATATACACACACATATATATATATATATACACACACATACATATATACGATGGGCTTCTTTCAGTTTCTGTCTACCAAATCCACTCACAAGGCTTTGGTCAGCCTGAGGCTGTAGTAGAAGACACTTGCCCAAAGTGCCATGCAGTGGGAATGAACCCGGAACCATGTGGTTGGTAAGCAAGCTACTTACCACACAGTCACTCCTATGCCATTGTTCAAAAGGAAACTAAAAAGTCGTCAAATTACAAGAATTTGAAATTTGAAGACTATTTAGCTTCCTTGTGAACAATGCTTTTGTGGCAATATGAGTGATTTTTGTGGTGTTGGGGTTTGTATGCTTCAGTGACCCTTAGTACTATGCCAGCAAAATGCAAGCGCCTTGCAGTGCCTCCCATGTTGGACAAGTCGAAGGATAAAAGCCAGGCTAATATGGATCACCTCTTCTCTTCCTAAAAGTAAAAACAGTTTTATGTAGGGCCAAAACTGCTACCTAGAAAAAAGCAGAGTTACAGAACCATTGATGATAATCCAAAACCAACAACAGCTGGGAGAAGAAGGCCCTTCCTGAACCCTTTCGTTACCAACCCTGCTGAAACCAGCTCTGACTCTGAGTACAAATGTCTTGTTTTCATGAGTTTTGAATTAAAATTTTCCACCAAACCTTAGTCACGATTTATGTTCCTAACACTAGCTTAATGATAACTAAGTCATTTTACTAAATTCTTTGTTGTATTTAGAGTAATTGAAAGAAACACAGAGCATCTCAACAGAAGTACGGTGACAAAAGGGTTAACAAATGATTAATTTAACTCTTTTGTTACCAACCTGGTTGGAACAGGCTCTGGCTCTGAGTACAAATGTCTTGTTTTCATAAGTTTTGAATTAAAATCTTCCACTAAACCTTAGTCACAATTTATGTTTGTAACACTAGCTTAATGATAATTAAGTCATTTTACTAAATTCTTTGTTATATTTAAAATTAATTGAAAGAAACACAGAACATCTCAAAATAAATACGCTAACGAAAGGGTTAAGGAAACATAAAATGTGTTATGGCAAAATTGAAAGGAAGCAGAGCTGTAAAAGCAAGGATTTCATCTGGAAAGGGATAAGACAAACCAAATTTGAAAACAGGAGAAATGCCATCAATGACGAATGTCCCATAGGAAGAAAAGGACTTAAGTAAGCAGCAGAGTATAAAGACAGAAGTAATAATAATTGGTGATGAACTGGGTGTGAGGAAAAAAAACACAAACACAATGTTATTGGTTTCGAATTTTTGCACAAGGTCAGCAATTTCGGGGGAGGGGGTAAATCATTTACATTGACCATAGTACTCAACTGGTACTTATTTTATCAACCCTAAAAGGGTTCTATATTTGAGAGATGGGGAATTATGTACATTATTTACGTTATTTACATTTGACAGATATCTGTTCTCATCTTGTTTGATGTTGACACCAAACAAGATGAGGACAAATATCCATCAAATGTAAATAATGTAAACAATGTAAATAATGAACCATAAAAAGATTCAGGGTAAAGTTGACCTTTGTGATATTTAAATTCAGAATGCAAAGACAGACAAAATGTTGTGAAGGGTTTTGCCCAGCGTGCTAACATTTCTGCCATCTCACCATCATCTTAAGTACAGAATATCATTGAAAGACACTTTTAATTGAGTAACGCCATAAACACATCACATGTGCTGGGCAATCATCTCTCCATACTTTAAAAGACTTCTACAACAAAGAATAAGAACAACATTAAAATAACACAATAGTGAACAATCAATAAAAATAAATGTGACAAAGTGAATCAGTTGTATTGCAAATACCTTCTTCCTTCTCTCACAGGAAAAACAATACTGTTCGTTTTCTAGGTTTTTGGTTTTATGTTTTCGTTTCTCATTGTGTTCAACGTTTCTTTGATGTCCTGTACCCATATATGCATGTATATATACATATAGATGTAGGTATGGACATATATGTATGTATATATGCATATATTTGTATATTATTTATATTATTATGTGATCGAACGCCATACATTCTTTTCCACGTAAGTTTTATCTACATACATACATACATGCATGCATGCATACATACATTCATACATACATACATACATGCATACATGCATGCATACACACATATATACATACATACATACATACATATATACATTTATATATACAAGCATGCATACATACATACATACATACATACATACATACATACATACATACACACATTCATACATACACACATTCATACATACATTCATACATGCATACATACATACATACACACACACACATACATACATACACACACACATACATACATACATACATACATACATACATACATACATACATACATACACACACACATACATATATACATACATACATACATACATACATACATACATACATACATACATACATACATACATACACACACACACATACATACATACACACATACATGCATACATACATACACACACACATACATATATACATACATACATACATACACACACACACATACATATACATACATACACACACACATACATACACACACACATACATACATAGATGCACGAAATATAAGTAAGGTTCAGGAGTCGTTAGAAACAGCTGTAATGGATTGACACCTGTATCTCTGCTTTTTCTCATTTATACATGTACACACACATACATATTTGTATATGTACACACATATGATAACCTTGTAGTGTGTGTGTGTGTATGTGTGTGTGTGTGTTTTGCCAATATATGTCCCAGTGAAGAATAGAAAAGCTCAGCAAGACACCTTTTGAAAAAAATCAAGTCACAGACACTTCTGCGTTACCTTCACTAACAAACATTCTGTTAATGAATGACTGGCCCACAGGAAACCCCATAACAAACCCCACATTACTGTTCACAAATTGTGATATAATATTATAACACTAAATACATACCATCATTAATTAATACTCTAAAACATTTCTGCCAATATAAAGTGACTAAATAATATTTCTTGATTTTTTTTTTTAATGGGTTTTTTTTTACTAATTTATTTTCGACTTCTAAAACAGGTTAACAGTGATCTGCTCCCTTCCACTACACCTTTGCCCTGGAGGAAAACGAGTTGTAATTAAAAAGAACCATAGACAAATAAGAGTGGAGTTCAAGTTAATATTTACCCTTGACATTTTGTTTTTGCTAGAGACATTGATCTTCTTACTCTCATTAAAACACACATAATACAGCTAATCTGCATGATAATCTAATCAATGCCAACACTTTATCGTCACGACTGACTTCATACAGCTTTAGAGGGAAACATCAGGTTGTATATATATATATATATATATATATATATATATATATATATATATATTATATAAAATCCGTTCTCTATCTGTCTGTGTGTCTTCTAGGATCTCGGGCATCCTCCATCCGATTGCGCTCAAATTTGATATGTAGATACCAACGGTATCAGGACTCTTTACTCTTTTACTCTTTTACTTGTTTCAGTCATTTGACTGTGGCTATGCTGGAGCACCGCCTTTAATCAAGCAACTCGACCCCGGGACTTATTCTTTTGTAAGCCCAGTACTTATTCTGTCGGTCTCTTTTGCCGAACCGCTAGGTAACAGGGACATAAACACACCAGCATCGGTTATCATGCAATGCTAGGGGGACAAACACAGACACACAAACACACACACGCATATATATATACATATATACGACGTGTATAAGTCTTGAAAAAATTACAAAAATCAATTCCAGGTGAGAATGCGATCGATAAAGCCGTGGGAACGTGCATTTGTACGCACAAGTACATCATCTGTTGCGATCGATACTACGCGTACGTCAGAAAAATGCATGTTTGTCACCCCCACTCCCACCCTGCTTGTCAACCGGTGCTGGTTTGTTTACATCCCAACAACTAAGCAGTTCAGCAAAAGAGAACCTGACTGAATAAGTATCAAAAAAACCATAATTACTGGAATTGCTTTGTTTGAGTAAAAGTGGCCCTGTCTGGAGCATTCTAGAAACTTAATAAAGCAGATTTTATGGTTGTGATTTTTCTCTGCTGTTTTTCCTGTGATATTATATTATTGTATAAGCTTCAGGTGACTGAGGACTGGTGACAGGAGCCATGGTTATCAAACCATTCTGTTATTTAGGTCAATGTCTCACTCACAATCTTGCCATGAGTCACTTTGGCTTCCACATTATCAGAAATCATAAAAATAAGATCAATCTCTTACTCTTCTTTCACACTCTTGTCAACTTACTCACCGACACACTCCCCCCCCAATCCTATCTTTTATACCAGTGCTACTCAAAGGCATGCTCCACTGACTGGTGCAAGTCCGCGAGCCATCAGCCGCTGGTACGCGGCAAGTTTTCAGAAGAGAAAGAAGCATTATAAAATGCTTATAAAATGCTTATGTAATTGTTTACATTTGATGGTTATTTCTCCTCATCTTGTTTGTTGTTAACACAACATTTTGGCTGATATACCCTCCAGCCTTCATCAGGTGTCTTGGGGAAATTTCGAACCTGGGTTCTCATTCCTGAGGTATTTTTCAATGTTGTTGTTATTATTATTATTATTATTTATTATTATTATCACTATTATTATCATTATCATTGTCATCATCATCATCGTCATCATCATCGTCATCATCATCATCGTCATCATCATCATCATCATCGTCATCATTGGCGGCGTCATCATCATCATCATCGTAGTCATCATCATCATCGTCGTCATTGTCATCGTCGTCATCGTTGTCATCATCATCATTGTCATCATCATCATCGTCATTGTCATCATTGTTGTCAGGCCTTATTTGAACTTCAGGGCATGTGATCTACCTATGTGCCAAAAATCATTAAAATTGGTTGGACAGTGTGGGAGGAGTTAGAGTAACCCCCCAAACAGACTCACAGACAGACACCATTACATATTTATGTTTATAGATGACTTTGACAAAGACACATTTCATAGGGGAAAGAAAGAATGCAATATTAAATATTAACCTTTCCGTCACCAATCTGGCTGAAACTGGCTCTGGCTCTGTAGTACAAATGTCTTGTTTTCACAAGTTTTGAATTAAAATCTTCCACCAAACCTTAGTCACAATTTATGTTCCTAACACTAGCTGAATAATAAGTAAGCTATTTTACTAAATTCTTTGTTATATTTGAAGTAATTGAAAGGAAACACAGAGCATCTCAAAATAAATAAGAAAGAGTTTTTTATTATTTTGTTTAACCCTTTCAATACCAACCCAGCTGAAACTGCCTCTGGTTCTGCAGTCTTGTTTTCACAAGTTTTGAATTAAAAATCTTCTACAGAATATTTGCTGTAGGCCATCTTTTATACCAAGACAAAACAATGTACATGATAACACTTCCAATCAGTTAAGATCAGAAGCCATGAGAGCCACTGCCTGGTACTTCATCAGGGCATTTATTATTATTATTATTAGTCACAATTTATATTCCTAACACTAGCTTAACGATAAGTTATTTTACTAAATTTTCGGTTCTATTTAAAATTAATTGAAAGAAACACAGAGCATCTCAAAATAAATACAGTAACGAAAGAGTTAATATATCTTGTACTAAAGCAAATTTAAACACAGCATTTGGCATTGCTAAAAGACAGTCAACCTGTTACTACAAGTCAGAACTAATAACCGTGAGAACGTTTACATATGACTGACATTAAATATTATTCATCATTTATTGTTATTTTCCTTTCCATTGCTTCTGACCTGCTGATATCTCACCTCCTTTACTGGCTGACACTAACATTTATGAGTGGAAGAACAAATAACACCTAGCATAAGGTCAAGTGGAAGATTTCCATTACAGAATAACTATGTGCAGGCGTGGCTGTGTGGTTAAGAGGCTGGTTTCTCAACGATGTGATCATGGGTTCAGTCCTGTTGCATGGCACCTTGGGCAAGTGTCTTCTACTATAACCCCAGGTTCAAATGCCACCACGATTGACTTTGCCTTTCATTCTTTTGGGGTCAATAAAATAAGTACCAGTTGAATACTGGGGTCAATGTAATTGACATACCCACTTCCCTGAAATTGCTGGCCTTGTGCCAAAATTAGAAACTATTATTATTATTATTGTTATTAAGATCGTGACCATTGCCAGCCTCCCCTGGTCCCTGTGCCGGTGGCACGTAAAAAGCACCCACTACACTCACAGAGTAGTTGGCATTAGGAAGGGCATCCAGCTGTAGAAACACTGCCAGATCAGACTGGAGCCTAGTGCAGCCTCCTGGCTTCCCAGATCTTGGTCGAACTGTCCAACCCATGCCAGCATGGAAAGCGGACGTTAAATGATGATGATGATGCAACAAGCTGGCAGAATTATTAACATTCTGGGCAAAATGCTTTTCATCTGTCTTTACATTCTAAGTTTTAATTCTGCCAAGGTTGACTTTGCCTTCCATCTAATTGGTGCTAATAAAATAAGAACCATTTGAGCACTGAGGGGTGGGGGTGAGGAGCGTCAATGTAATTGACCAACCCCATCCCCAAAATTGCTGGCATTGTGCCCAAATATGAAATCAATATTCCAGACACCAATCACCGTCCTCTGATTCTATAAACACTTGTGGTTTGTAAAAGCATTTGCCTTAATTTTGTTGACGATGACAGTAATTTGTTTGTTTCCATTGCAGAATTATAGTGTTCCTTATGGTCTTCCTTACATTGTCTTTTTTTCATTGCAGAATTATGGTCTTCCTTACATTGTTAGTTACATTCATCTGCATCTTTTATGGAGTACAACTAATCCGACTCCTCGCCTCTGACTGTGATCTTGTTCTCCAATGGAAACTGAAATTCGGAAACACAATGGGTAAGTTCCAAGCAAAACTGGTGGCAGTGGCATGTAATATTTTGTCCATAGATTTGTGTCAAACACAGCCATGGCTGTGTGGAGACCTGTTGAACTGAGTGAGATCATAGTTGTAGCCAATGCTAGTGGTACCTGACTGGCAATTAAGAAGCATCGTTTGAGTGTTGGGCCTCTTGGAGGCAGTGACAGGTGACCAAGACCCTTGGTGATGTATTATGTTTGTGTTGACCTGTCAAACCAAGTGGGACCATAGTCATGGCCAATGCTGGTGTCAGGTTAATGGCACTCATGCCAGTAGCACATAAAAAACACCGACTACACTCTCGGAGTGGTTGGCATTAGGAAGGGCATCCAGCTGTTGAAACCATGGTAGATCAGTATTGGAACCTGGTGCAACTCCTTGGCTTACCAGTTTTCAGCATCTAATTGCATTTGAAACATCTGTTATAGAGTTTGCAAATAACAATCAAGGAGACAGACGGCGGTGATGAAGTGTCTGGGTGGTACCTCAAGTAGCAGGGGTAGTAGTGGCTGGGAAGGGTGGGTGTTTGCAAGAGTGTGTGGGGGAAGAGATAGGGGAAGTAAGAAAGGGAGGTAGGCAACATTTATAAAGATTTGAGAAGTTTTGAGGGGAAGGGAATGCACGAATGGAGTGGACTCAGAAAAAAAGGTCATTGCCTTTAGGTTATGACTAATCCAAAAAGTAACGAGTATTTTAAGGAATTCTTCTGAAGAAACAACATCGTTAATGTTTAACCTGTTGGCGTTCAGATTACTCTCTAAAATGTATTGCTTATTTATTCACATTCATCATCATCATCATCATCATCGTTTAGCTTTCCCTGCTAGCATGGGTTGGACGATTTGACTGAGGACTGGCGAACCAGATGGCTGCACCAGTCTCTAATCTGATCTGGCAGAGTTTCTACAGATGGATGCCCTTCCTAATGTCAACCACTCCAAGAATATAGTGGGTGCTTTTATGTTCCACTGACATGAGAGCCAGTCAGGCGGCACTGGCAACAACCTTGCTCGAATGTTTTTTCACGTGCCAGTAAAGCGACACTGGGAATGATCATGCTCGAATGGTGCCTTTTACGTGTCACTGGCACAGAAGCCAGTTAGCTGCTCTGGCAACGGTCACGCTCGGATGGTGCTCTTAGCGCTCCACTAACATGGATACCAGTCATCAAATTTGATTTTGATTTCGATTTCACTTGCCTCAACAGGTCTTTGCAAGCAGAGTTTAGGGTCCAATGAAGGAAAGGTACGCATAAGTGGGCTGGTTACACCCCTGGCATAGGCCATGAGGTTATGGTCTCACTTGAGCTTGCCAGGTCTTCTTGAGCACAGCATATTTCCAAAGGTCTCGGTCACTAGTCATTGCCTCGGTGAGGCCTATCATGCATTGTCTCACAGTTATGAGATCAAGATGATGGGATTGTTTAGTTTTACATTGAATTTGTAGAGTAGGTGTGAGTGTCTGGATCTGGTCAGTTTGAATATAAAACAAGTAGAATATTCGGGCCCAATATGGTCAGTCTAAATGCTAAAAGGTTAAATACACTAATGCATTTGTTTTACTTTTGTTTTTCAGCGGCGCTGAGTGGTCAAGTGGTGTGGATAACAGGGGCGTCCAGTGGAGTGGGTGAACAATTAGCTTTAGAATTTGCTGCTGCAGGATGTAAGCTGGTGTTATCAGCAAGACGTCCGGATGAGTTGGAACGAGTCAAGCATCAATGTATAGGTAAGTGAGGAAATTCAAAAGAAATGGCTTGTTCGCCTGAAATAATATTTTGTTGTAATTCTTAAATGTAATTATTAATAATTCTTTTGTATTTTTTGTGTTTTTCTGAAAACTTAATCAGGTGTAGGAGTGGCTGTGTGATAAGTAGCTTGCTTACCAACCACATGGTTCCAGGTTCAGTCCCACTGCGTGGCACATTGGGTAAGTGTCTTCTACTATAGCCTCAGGCCAACCAAAGCCTTGTGAGTGGTTTGGTAGACACTTGCCCAAGGTGCCATGCAATGGGAATGAACCTGGAACCATGTGGTTGGTAAGCAAGCTACTTACCACACAGCCACTCCTGCGCCTAACATAAACACAAGAGAAATACCATTAAGCATTTCACCTGGTGCGCTAACCTTTCTGCCAACTCGCTACCTTTTAGATTACTAAAATATTCAGTACTAGCAGTATTGCCCGGCATTGCTCGGGTTTGTAAGGGAAATAACTATATAAGCATTTTTAGAGAGTTATAGCCAAAAAATAGCAAAAAAATGCATTAAAAATGGAAAAAAAATTATGATAAATTTTTTTTTAAATCGTTGACTCATCGTAGACATTTTTAGAGAGTTACTTCCCTTATATAATAGCGAAAAAAATGCATTAAAATGGAAAAAAATTATGTTAAATTTTTTTTTAAATCGTAGACTCATCGTAGACACGCGCTAATACCCAGAAGGGCTCGATATGAATCACGACTATAAGATACCTGGTTTTGGTTAAACTGCACCGCAAAATGTAGGAGTAGTTAGGAATCTAAATCGTAGGAGACAGACACACAACTTTATTTTTATATATAAATATTTCTTTTGAAGTTTTCATATCAAAAGCTTGTCAATGTCTCACGTTTGTTTCTCTAATATTACAGAAAGTGGTCGTCTTTCTCCGGATGATATCTTGATTGTGCCTCTTGACTTGTTAGATTTCGGAAGCCATCCTCATGCGGTGATGAATGTTTTACAGTATTATTCTCAGGTATAAAAAATTATTGAATATTCTGAAGCAGTGGTTTTCAACCAAGCTCATGATGGCCCTTGTGGGTTCACATCAGATTTTGTGGTTAAAATTTATTTGCAATGAATTGGTTACATTTCCACAATACACAAAATTTTCTTTTTGTGCCTTATAATTTAACACACACACCGGTAAAATTTCCATTTATTCCTTATTCTTATTTTCCTAAAATTTTCGTTGCATCTTGCAACCTTTTCAATAGTCTTGACTCAAAAGGTTGCAAGATGCGACGAAAATTTTAGGAAAATAAGAATAAGGAATAAATGGAAATTTTACCGGTGTGTGTGTTAAATTATAAGGCACAAAAAGAAAATGACTCTCCCCTGACACAACAGAATATGCTTCAACACACGAACTCATATAAAGAATCTTGCAAACCAAATCCCAAAACGAAATATATATATATATATAAGGGCATCCATCTGTAGAAGCTCTGCCAGATCAGATTGGAACCTGGTGCAACCATCTGGTTCGCCAATCTTCAGTCAAATTGTCTGATCCATGCTAGCATGGAACGTGGACGTTAAATGATGATGATGATGATATATATATATATATATATATATATATATATATACATACATATATATAAAGAGAGAGAGAAGCCATCAACCAGGCATTGTGATAATGCATATAAATCTAAGGACTTGGCATTTCCTGTTTAAAGTAAAAAGGAAATAAATTAAAAAGTGAGAAGAATAATGAAATGCTCAGTTGTGTAGGTAGGCTAGGAGGCAAGAGGGGTGGTGTTCCCCGGGGCATGCTTTTATAAGTGCTCCACTTTTAAGTTTGCTGTATAAACCTATATGGGCTTAGGGGCCCGGTGGGAAAGCAGCAAACTCAAAGGGTGTCCCCAGGGGGTCCACACTCTAGCTACACCACTGGATATACTATAAGTTCAACATTTTAGAAATAGCAATAATGATGTGCCCCAGGGGCATCGCATATCAAGTTTTTGGAAAGCTTTGCATAAATATAAGGAAATTTCAAAGGCAACTTTGATGTCTTTTATCAATCCGTGAACTTCAGATTTTCAACTGGAACGTTATAAACTAATATAAAAATGGGGAATGGAATTTGTACTTCAGATTAAATAAATTCACCATTTTCTTGGTTGTTCTATTATTACACAAAGAATTTAAATGCCATATTTGATGTTAAAAAAAACATCCGGACAGGACATGTTAGACGCAGCTCAATTTCAGGAGCGCAGTTGCATGAAAATGGTTTTCTGTGCATTAAAGTACAATGCATTGCTGCTTGCTGTCCCAAAGAAGTATTTGCAGGAATGGTTCCATCAATGGAAATGATGCTGGATATAAAGTGTGTGGTTTCAGAATGGGACAACTTTGATGGAGATTAAATGCTGGATTGATCTGTGTCGTGGTTTTCATTTGGTAGATGATACTTTTTGATCAGACCTTGTACACACACACACACACATTCACTTAATATAGACACACTCACACTCACACATATATATTCACTTAATACACACACACACACACATATATATACAGTTTTTACACACACACACACACATCCACTTAATACACACACGTATATTCACTTAATACGCTCACACACACGTGTGCGCACACATATATATATTCAGTTAATACACACACTCATACATATATATTCACTTAATATATACACACACTCATACATATATATTCACTGACACACACATTCACTTAATACACACACTCACACATACATTCACTTAATACACACACACACACACATATATACACTTAATACACACACACACACCACATCCACTTAATACACACACATATATTCACTTAATGCACACACATACACACATCTTCACTTAATAAACACACACACATATATTCACTAAATACACACATGCACACACGCGTGCACACATATATATATTCAGTTAATACACACACACATAAATTCACTTAATACACACACACATGCATGCGTATACACATATATATTCAGTTAATACACACACATACATACACACATATATATTCACTTACACACACATGCTTATACATGTATAATCACTCACATAGAATTGAATACTATTGTCAAACGTGATTTTTTTTTATTAATCCAGTTTTTCTATATCTTTGCTCAGATTGATATCCTAGTAAACAACGCCGGACGCAGTCAACGAGCGGCATGGGAAGAGACCTCATTGGACGTAGACCGATACTGCATGGAATTAAATGTTCTTGGCACATTGTCTCTCACCAAGAACGTGTTACCTCATATGATAAACCGAGGAGAAGGCCACATAGTCGTTATGGGGGCTGTCGAAGGGAAAATAGGTACATTCCATATTTCTGTCTTGTTATTTAACTTTTCAAATTAAACAGCTCACACCTTTTTCCTGCTGTATTCAAACATGAAAATTTATTCATTTTAATTTTAGATGTCTGTTTGAATGTCAATTTGGATGTCTGGATATATGAATATGCCCCATAAAAAGGTGCCGTGTTAAGAGCATTAGTGCTGGTGTCACATTAAAAAGTACACGGTACGCTATGTGAAGTGGTTGGCATGGGAAGGGCGCCCAGCCATAGAAGCCAAGCCAGAACAGACAATGGAGCCTGATGTGGCCCCGCCGACTTACCAGCTCCTGTTAAACCATCCAACCCATGACAGCATGGAAAACAGATGTTAAATGATGATGATGATGATGTATATCCATCTCTTTGTCTATATATCTATCCATCTGTCTGTCTGCCAGTATGTATGTATATATGTTTCATCTTTTACTTGCTTCAGTCATAAGGCTGTGGCCATGCTGGGGCACTATCTCAAAGGATTAACCCCCAGCTGTTTAATGCCATATCCAGGAAATACAAACATACAACGAGCTACTTTACAGTTCCTATCCCTCAAATCCTCTAATAAGGCTTCACTCAGCCTGGAGCTATACCAAAGAGACTTGCCCAAGGAACTGAGCCTAAATAACACAGTTATGGCCATATTTATGGTTTTATCTTGGGTTTTTTTTTAATAGTTTTTCCATAAATTTGATGTTTCTAGCTACTTAAATTCAAAAAATTAATAAAATATTTGAGTTTTTTATTTTTTTTATTTTCAATTATCTTTCTTTATTATTCAGGTGCACCTTTTTCGGCTTCTTATACTGGTGCCAAGCATGCTCTTCAGGTTAGTACAACTGGTATTCAAACTGTTGTTCATTTAAGTTCTCTCTTCCAGGTAGATCTTCTTGTATACAATATTACATAGTTTTCAGTTATTCTAGGAGTTTCCACAGCAACCAAATTATTCAGAAATCAAAAAAACCGACTCATCTTCCCACAATCCTTTCTGGAAGGATCTAAAGATTAGTCATCAATCAAAGGTTAAACATTTTTATCACCATGCTGTCCTTCAATAATGGAGCGTTAGAATTTTTTTTCTTTTAATCAATATTGTTCTAACTCCATTGAGGACCTTATGTGATACAAGGCTGACCATGGGCTAAACATCAGCAATGACTAAGAGTTATTAAGGTTGACTTTGCCTTTCATCCTTTTGGAGGTTGATGAAATAAGTACCAGTTATGTACTGGGAACAGATGTTAGCAACTAGCCCTCACCCCACCACTAAAAGATTTCAAGCCTTATGTTCATAGTAAAAAAGATCATCATCATTATTAAGTGAGAGAGTAGTGCATGTCACCAAAGTGACACTGGGGTAAAATATACGAAGCCCATCATGACTACCCGTCTGATAAGGGTACACCAGGCACATGCATCACAACCATATGTCCGTGACATGGTGATCTCATATCAAGATAAACAGCACGTCCTTGCAGGTGGTGGGGCCCAGTTACAATTTTCTTCTGGTCAAGTAACCCATTATATCTACTTTTTATTTCTATAAAATTGTGCTAACAATGTAACTTAATCCATTAATCTCTTATAATATATTCTATAATAAAAAAGCACATTTCTTTTTTCTTTCAGGGATATTTCGATAGTCTTCGATTAGAGATGCACAACCACAACATTGGTGTGTCAATTATTTGCCCCGGACCAACTTTCTCAAATCTTCTGGAAAATGCATTCACAGGAACTATTGCTACTGTAAGGCATCCATTTGACCATAATTTGCATCTGTTTAATGCACCACATAGCTTAATACCACCAAATAGGGGGACTCAAGAAAAGTTTTCTGTGTTGCAAGTATTCTCTTTCTTCCTCTCAGCTCAAACTTTTCTTCAAGACATTGTCTAGGCTGGACACAAATGACAATCTTATCTGGCTGGGTATACCTGCACTCATCTCCTGCATTCATCTCTTGTTTTCATCACCTGCACTCATTTCTTGCACTCATCACATGAACTCATCACCTGCACTCATTTCTTGCACTCATCACATGAACTCATTTCTTGCACTTACCCACTGCACTCATTACCTGCACTGATCTTTTGCATTCATCACCTACACTCATCCCCTGCACTCATCTACTGCATTCATTCCTTGCACTCATCTCTTTTACTCATCACCTGCACTCATCTCTTGTACTCATCCACTGCACTCATCCCTGCACTCATCTCTTTTACTCATCACCTGCACTCTATGAGTCTGTCTATGAGTGCTTGTGAATCGGTGATTGCATCTACAACTGACGGTGTACACAAGACTAATGCAAGCAAAAATGATTCAGAAAACGACAATAATAATAATATTTTTTATTAAAAGTGATTGTGACATTCTTTTTATTTTGCATAAAATATTCTTTACATCCTGCTGTTGTTTTATTGCCATTTATTTACAAGTGTTATAAATTTTATTGGTAAAATATTTTGGGGGGGACGAATTACGATTTATAACATTGCTACTATGGGAAATTATTGCTCTGCTTTACAAGTTTTCATTTTCTGAGTGGTCTCTGGGAACAAATTAACTCGTATATTGAGGCACTACTCATCATCATCACCATTTAACGTTCGCTTTCCATGCTAGCATGAGAACTGGCGAACCAGATGGCTGCACCAGGCTCCAGTCTTGATCTGGCAGAGTTTCTACAGCTGGATGCCCTTCCTAACGCCAACCACTCCGAGAGTGTAGTGGGTGCTTTTACGTGCAACCGGCACGAGGGCCAGTCAGGCGGTACTGGCAACGGCCACGCTGAAATGGTGTTTTTCATGTGCCACCTGCACAGGAGCCAGTCCAGCGGCACTGGTAACAACATCACTCGAATGTCTTTTCACGTGCCACCGGCACAAGTGCCAGGAAGATGATGCTGGTAACGATCACGCTCGAATGGTGCTTTTTATGTGCCACTGGCACAGAAGCTGTTAGATGGTGCTCTTAGTGCTCCACTAGCACGGATGCCAGTCATCGAATTTGATTTCAATTTCACTTGCCTCAACAGATCTTCGCAAGCAGAGTTCGCAAGCACCACTGTATACAGATAGGAAATATTTACTGTGAATTCCGTCCGTCTTTACATTCTGAGTTCAAATTCAACCAAGGTTGACTTTGCTCTTCATCTTTTCAGGGTCAATAAATTAAGTACCAGTTGCGTACGGGGGTCAATCTAATCGACTAGCCTCCTCCCTAAAAAATTTTGGCCCTTGTGCCTAAAGTAGAGAAAAATAATTAGTAGGAATTTAATTCCCACCACAAGAATTTCATGCAAGATTTTGTGTATAATTTTCTTCCACTTTAAATCGGATTGGCTTCAAAATTTCTTCAATCTTTTTCCAGAATTATGGTATGAAGATGGACCCTAATGATAGACGAATGGACACAGCACGCTGCGCCCGACTTATAATTCTTGCTGTGGCCAACAAGTTGGATGAGGTCTGGATTGCTAGACATCCCCTGCTTTTGGTGATGTACTTGTGCCAGTATTGTCCTTCCTTTGGACAATGGTAAGTTTTTTGTACTTCAGTTGTAGCCATGGCATACTAAGCTTTGTGGGAACTAGAACACAGATTGGTCAAAATGATTATGGGAGAAATAGGGGCAATATTGTAGCTGGGGTGGGGGGAAGGTAAGAGGGGAGGGGAGTGGAATCGGGTGGGGGAAGAGGGAAGGGGAGAGGGAAAGGGGACGGGAGGGGGAAGAGGGAAAGAGGAAGGGGAGGGAATGGGAGAGAGAAAGGGAGAAGGAAGGGGAAGGGGATATGGTGGGGGAGAGGAAAGGGGATGGGAATAGGGGAAGGGAAGAGGGAAATCATCAAATCACCATCCATGTGATTAGTTATGGTTCGGTTCAGTCCATTTTGAAGATTTGGGTATGAGATACACGTCTGCCAAGCTTGTGCCAAAACTGCTTTCAGCTGACCGAAAGGACACTCAGCTTTCAGTTGCCCAAGATTTCCTTGATTGTGTCGAGACCGATGAAAATTCTTTTGAAAACTTGGCACAGGTCTCAGCAGGAATCACCAAGCTTTTGACTAAACTTGATGCAGATTCTCTGCTCAACTTCCTGTCATGGTCAATGCAACGATCACACGCTACACACTTTCCTTCCAAGCATTGCTGTAAACAGTGGAAGTGAGCTAGAACATTAAAACTTAGTGTACATGCACAGCAGAGTTCAAGGTCCAATCTGTGCCAAGCGGCTTCACTCTCCGTGCTTTAGCATCGTTACTATGGCAACAGACCGGATACTTAATGCTAAGACCACGTGTGTGTTTGTGAGTGTTTTTCTTTAACCTTTTAGCATTCATATTATTCCGTCAAATGTAATACTTATTTATTCACATTGTTTTGAATTAATCATGAATTATCTCGTAGCTTTGAGATTTCAATGGTGTGATTGTATATTTTTAGAATGACATTGTAAACTAGGTGTGAGAGGTTAGATCTGGCTAGTTTGAGCGTATGTTCAAAATAGATAGAATACTTAGGCTTGATATGGCCAGTTTGAATGCTAAACATTTAAGATAATTAATAAAATAATTTTTTTCTACCTGTTTTAGGATTCTCTGCCATTTCGGTAAAAAGATGTTATTGACTGCAAAGAGTGGAGCACGTGTATAAAAAAAGAACAACAACAAAAACAACCAATAATCATTTTAAAAACATTTTTCATTCTTATATTAAGGTTGGTAAAGTCATTTTTGGATGTGTAAAGATTTGAATATTTCCAGCGTACCTTTTTAAAACAAAATTGTTCTTTAACTTTTTTTTGTGTATTTCAGGGAATCTTTCCACGAGGAAGACTTTTGGAAAACACAAGAGAAATTCTGTGAAAAAGCAGGCTTGCCTTGTTTGCAGTTTGGACATTTGTATATTTGCACCGTAGTAGTGTAGGCCGGTCCTGCTAGAGATATCAGTAATAAACTATTTATATAAAACATGACTGTGTTACTTTCTTGCTTAGAATCATTTTTATATTTACTGATAATATAATGGCAATGAGCAAGCAGAATTGTTAGCACACCAATGATGAGGGTTCCAGTTTATCCGATCAACAGAACCGCCTGCTCATGAAATTAACCTGCAAGTAGCAGAGCACTCCACAGACACATGTACCCTTAACGTAGTTCTCAGCGGTTCGGCAAAAGATATCCGATAGAATAAGTACCAGGCTTACAAAGAATAAGTCCAGGGGTCGATTTGCTTGACTAAAGGCGCTGCTCCAGCATGGCCATATTCAAAATGACTGAAACAAGTAAAAGAGTATATGAATTCAACCTTCACTTCTTATATTAACTCTCCCCCCCCCCACGTCCCACAAACACAATGTAAAATGTGGCCAAAGAAATTCGCCAACCAGCCTACATATCTTACTTAACCCCTTCCCTCCCTACGGACCATAAGGTCCTTGACGACTGTCCTTAACACTAGGCTGTCCTTTCTGCTCCTCTCCCGACCTTTTTTAGCTCTACACCAATATCCTGCCTCCACCTATTTCCAGGCTGTTATCTCTTCCATCTCCCTCCCAGGGAGATTTCGCTGCCCTGCACTATATATTTCTCGGAGTGAAGCCCCTTCTCTCCAGGTTTTGTTGGTTTCGAATTGTCATTGATACGTCTGTAACTACTTTTCTCTTGGTAGGAGGGTTGTTGTACATTTGTAAAATGTACGTCTACCCCTTTTGCCATTCAATGGATTCGTCTCAGCTACCATCATTTATCTCTCTTGCATTGATAGAGAATCAAGTTGAATTATCTCCCCTGGTTGTGGAAACCGCGTGGATTGTAATTTCTCCTTTGGTTGAGGGCAAACGTGGAATTTACGCCAAGTTCCCTATGAGATGTTGTGTGCGTAAATAAATTATTTCTGTTTCTGAAAAATCAATAACAACTTTAGAGGAGAAATTCAAATAGTGGCTTAAGCTGTAGCTCATCAGATTAAATAGGAGCACTCCGTCGGTTGCGACGATGAGGGTCCCAGCTGATACGATCAATGGAACAGCTTGTTTGGGAAATTAACGTGCAAGTGACTGAGCAATCCACAAACACGTGTACCCCTAACGTAGTTCTCAGGGAGATTCAGCGTGACACACAGTGTGACAAGGCTGACCCTTTGAAATAAAGGTACTACTCATTTTTGACAGCTGAGTGAACTGGAGCAACGTCAAATAAGGGGTCTTGCCACTAAGCCACGCGCCTTCACATCAGATTAAATATAATGAAGACTAGGATAAAAATCTTAAATTGCATGCAAACTTTGTTGCTTGAATAAAGGAAATTGTCTAATCAGGGAAGATTAGATAACTGGTTTATTCAACCCATCAGAATCTCATGAAATCAAATATTATTACATATGATAAAATAGTCTATCTACCAAGTAATCTGCCAGAGGATTTGCTCCAAAAGTAGATGTGGAAGTCGCTTTTAAAGGCTGTGATATACAAATAAATAAATGTGGAAGTGAGTTTTTCAACAAGGTTCAAAATACGTAAAACTTATTAAAAGATCTGAAAATGTATTTGGTTTCACTGTAAAGTAATTTTATGATTAAATGATTAAGAACAAGCTTAGTAACTGAAGCATCATAGTTGTGACCAACAGAAGTCTCTTCGATTTCAATGTATCCACAGTCATAAAAGTGGGTGCTTTTATATTTTGTCATCATTCATTTGTTTTAATCATTTAATTGCAGCCATGCTGGAGCACCACCACAAAGGGTTTCAGTTGAACAAATCGTACTAATTCTATCGGTCTCTTTTGCCAAGCCACTATGATACAGGGACATAATCAAACCAATGTGGGTTGTTAAGTGGTGTGTATGGTGGGGGGAAAACACAGGACAAAGCCACACATACATATATGTGTGTATGAATGTGTGTGTGTCTCTTGACATCGCATGACAGTTGTAAATGATTATCACTGTCATACATGCAGTGTCATTCATTTCCAATATATCACGAGAACGTACCTGTCCATGGAAAAATATTACCTTACCTGGAAACAGGTGAGGGTTGGTGCCAGGAAGGGTACCTCTACAAACTCTGTTCAACCCAAGCATGGAAAAGTAGATGTTAAAATGATGATGATGGTGGTAGATTTCCCACGATCTCTGTTTACCAAATTCACCCATAAAGTTTTGGTTGGCCTTAGACCATAGTAGAAGGGTACCACAAAGTTGGCCTTAGACCATAGTAGCAGGGTACCACAAAGTGGGACTGAACTCAAAGCCACATGGTTGCAAAGTGAGCTTCTTAACTTGTGCTTCTAACAATTTTTTTTCTTTTTCTTTTTTTGCTGTCTGTTGTTATTTTTTGCTGAATCATTATTGATACAGAAATAATAAAAATAAGGAATTATGTGTTAAAAATAAATCGAAATTTCCACCTCATTAATTTGAACAATTGCAAAGCTTCAAAACACTTTTGGAATATTTACTAATGTAAAATATCTGACAGATAAAGATCAGTGAGGGTGAGCACAGACAAAGGGAGGGTCAAACAAACTGTTATACTAACAAGTACAAACTCCTGTCTGAAATAGATAATATTTTTGAAAGACTAGTGAAAACACATTATCTTAAAGTTAGCATTATATGTGTGTGTATATGTATGTTATCTTCTGTTTTTACATATATATATATATATATATATATATATATGACTAGTGACCGGGACCTCTGGAAATATGCTGTGCTGCAGAAGACTCGGTAAGCACAGGTGTGACCATAACCTTGTGGCCTATGCCAAGGGTGTAACCAGTCCACTTGTGCATGCCTTTTCTTCATTGGACACTAAACTCTGCTTGCGAAGACCAGTTGAGGCAAGTGAAATCAAAGTCGAAGTCAAACTCGGTGACTGGCATCCGTTGCTAGTGGAGCACTAAGAGTACCATATGAGTGAGATCGTTGCCAGAGCAAATGGCTGGTCTTCGGGCCGATGGCACATTAAGCACACCATTCGAGCGTGATCGTTACCGTGTTGCCTTACTAGCACTTGTGCTGGTGGCACGTGAAACATTCAAGCGAGGTCGTCATCAGTGTCACTGGAATGGCTCCTGTGCAGGTGGCACGTAAAAAGCACCATTTGGACGTGGCCATTGCCAGTACCACTAAACTGGCCCTCGTGCCAGTGGCACGTAAAAGCACCCACTGCACTCTCGGAGTCGTTGGCGTTAGGAAGGGCATCCAGCTGTAGAAACTCTGCCAGATCAGATTGGAGTCTGGTGTAGCCAGACCTCAGTCAAATTGTCCAACCCATGCTAGCATGGAAAACGGATGTTACATGATGATGATGATGATATATACCCAACTCTATAAGTTGGGTATTCTGTCATCAGAGAAATATAGGCTAGACAGTGGAACAATATTTGTCATCAATGATATTTGTTGTGGTTCGTTATATCCTGGAGGTTAAGAGGGTCCAATTAAATCCAGTTGGATCAGGTCTTCTTTAGGTAAATACATGATACAAGAGAGTGGTTAAGTGGTATAGCAGGGCGAGAACTTATAGAGTGTTCATTTGATTCAATGGCCCCAGAAACTGCTATCAGAGTTTATCTTTACTAGTTTGTACTATGTTCACCATTTGTTATGAAGCAAAAGATTTTAGATTAAATTTAATTCAAAACAATGTGAATGACATTTGGCAGAGTAATCAGAAGGCCAAAGAGTTAACATGATCGAACAGTTGATACTTATTTGCTTATTGTTATCACTTCTTTGTTCCGATGATATTTATGTAGGTTGGAGTAAATTATTTTGATTGCAGGGAGTGACTCTAAACTTTAAACAGGATATAGAGATCTTTCATCTGTTGTGTGTTATTTGCCTTGAGGAATCTTTATTTCTTTTTTAAGCCTGGCACTTATTCTTATTTCTTTATTGCCCACAAGGGGCTACACACAGAGGGGACAAACAAGGACAGACAAACGGATTAAGTCAATTATATATCGACCCCAGTGCGTAACTGGTACTTATTTAATCGACCCCGAAAGGATGAAAGGCAAAGTCGACCTCAGTGGAATTTGAACTCAGAACGTAGCAGCAGACGAAATACCACTAAGCATTTTGCCCAGCATTCTAACGTTTCTGCCAGCTCGCTGCTTTAATAAGCCTGGCACTTATTCTATCAGACTCTTTCTATCGAATTGCTAAATTATGGGATCTTAAAAACACCAACACCAGTTGTGAAGCAGTGGTAGAAGACAAACAGAAACACAATGACACACACACACACACATTGGGCTTCTTTCAGTTTCTGTGTACCAAATCCATTTACAAGGCTATATAATATGCTGAGACCCCCTTCGGTCATGAATATTTCGAATATTTGCTACTACCACCGAGATCTGCACCCGCGGTTGGCTTCACCCGGGCTCGCGCCCGTGGCCTCTATGTATGCTGTTGGATTGCACCTATAAAGTTACCCTCCCAGGCAAGGTTGTTTATGGAAGACCAGCAGTCGCCCATGCATACCACCTTCCCCTCTCCACGCCACCAGTGTTATCTAAGGAAAAGGCCGATACAGCTTGGCACCTGTGATGTCGCAACTCATTTCTACAGCTGAGTGAACTGGAGCAACGTGAAATAAAGTGTCTTACTCAAGAACATAACATGCAGCCCGATCCGGGATTCGAACTCACAACCTCACGATCGTAAGCTTGACGCTCTAACCACTGAGCCATAATAATAATAATGAAATTATTGTATCTAGCGCTCAGGTGCATTACAACTCATCAAAGGTGCACGTACAGTACATAGAATTATGTACAAAAGTCAGGAAAACGAACAGTATATGAGTCATGATATAGATGTGTGCATGCGTATAGAGGTGGTGATATCAGGTGTAGTGTTGGTGAATTTCAGGAAGCATGGAGGTTTTAAAGGATGCAATGTCTTGGCAACTAACAGATAGTTTGTTCCATGCTTCAGCAACTCTTAGTGTGAAAAAACGTTTACAAAATTCATTGAAGCTATGCTGTTTTTTGACTTTGTAGGCAGAATCACCTTAGGAAAAATCTTTTGCCCAAAGTGCCAAGCTGTAGGACTGAACTCAGGAACCATGTGATTGGAAAGCAAGCTTCCTACCACACGAACTCTTTCCTCCTTGTTCTTTGAGTTACAATTCAAATTTCTAACTCACCAAGATTATTTATTTAAAAGTGATTATCTCCCTTACAATATCTGGCCACCAGGACACACGACGTGTTTGAATTGGATTTATTGTGTTTGGGGAGAATAAAATATTTCGAAGATGAATTCTGTGAAGAGAATGTAGAGATTGGATATGCTGTAATGTTGAATGAGGAAAACACTACCAGCCTGAGTAAATTGGGTGAACATGAGACTCCCTCCGCTTCAGGTATTCAAGACAAGTTTCCTGTTTGAAGACACTTTCTCCTTCTCTTTCCCAGTTAGTCTTAGAAGCTCTGTAAGAGGCCACGGGCAATGTTTTTGTTGTTTTTTTTTCCTAACGAGAAGATAAAAGAAAGACAGTTCAAAGTAGCAGATTTCCATCCATCCATTTTCTCTGCCCACTAATCCTGGGTGGGTCTTGGCAGACGGAAAGGAGTCCTCGAGAAAATCCTCCATAGGGTCCTATGAGAAGTAACCACCATTCCACTTTCTGGCTGAATTCCCAAACATGACCAACCAAGACTATGAACAATGCTGTTGAGCAAAATAATGTAACTATGGCACAGCTCAGTGCATGTAATTGACCCTGCAGCCGATTATATAAGGTTTCATTTTTGCTACAAAAGCTTAACTCTCTCACACTCTCTCTCTCTCTCCCTCTCTCTCTCTCTCTCCCACATATAAAACTGAAATCATCATCGTAGTCGTCATCATCATCATCATTTGAAGAGTGTTTTCCATGCTGGCATAAGTTGGATGGTTTGACAAGAGCTGGTGAGCCAGAGGACAACAACAAACATCACTGTCAGCTTGGCGTGGCTTCTACAGATGCATGCCCTTCCTAACACCAACCACTTTACAGAGTGCACTGGGTGATTTTTCTGTGGCACTGGCACCAGTTGGGTCACCAAGTAATTCACAAGTAAAAAACCCTTCAACTGAGGGAGTCTTGTCTTGCAAGTTACTTAACTAGAGAATCCCTCAATTAAAAGAAGCTACTTTATGCCAAGTGATGAGATGAAGTAAGACTGAGAGATAGAAACAGATGCCTTGCTTTAGGGTCATATATGCTTACCTAAGTTGGCAAAAAAAAAAAGAAAATATTATAATCCATGAGATAAGGAAACTGCAGATTGAATAATCAATGTAAAAAGACAGCTGGAAAAAATTTTCTTTCTGGTGGCCCTGTTTACACAAAGATACAACCAGATATGGAGATAAAAGGTCAACACAAATATATACATTAAGAAAAAAAGAACAACAAAAGGCAATACTAAGATATTTCAATTGTGTGGTTGAGAAACTGAACCATGAAATCTCAAGTCTAGTCTTACTGCAACAGCACTTCGGGTTAGGGTCTTCTGCTATAGCTCCAAATTAAGCAGTCTTGTGAGTGGATTTGGTAGACTTCAAACATAGCTGATACAACCATTTTCTTAACATATTCGCATCAATAATGGAAGTCAAAAATATTTACATTGTTTCTTTTGTCTAATCTTTCTGTCACAGATATGACAAAAGAAACAAACTAAATATTTAGAGTTAAGAAAATTGCTGTATCCTCAATGTTTGAAGACTTTGTGGTCATCTGATGAGAACGATTTCTTTCAAATGATGTAAGGTTTTCATTAATCAATTAAAGGAGATGCTTGAAACGGCTGTAAGGAATTGACACAAGTACATCTTTGTTACTCATTTATATTCTATTATAAATTTGAAGAAAACAGAAAATGATGAAATATTGATTGACAACAATTAACATACATCAATTATTATTTATTAAATTCAATACAAAGAGACTTGAGCATAATATACTTGCATATGTATGCCCGTGGTTAAACGTAGGTAATATGCAGGTAGTATAATGGATACTTCTATCCCTTAGATGGTTATTTTAACCTCTAACTCAGCTAACCTATATTAAATTATATTACATATATATAAGAGAGATGACCACTAAGTGGACATCCATTATGCTAGATGTAGACCCCCATATATCTTTTCATTTGTCTTGCTCGCTTACGTTCTGGAGTTCGCTGAATTTTCTTGAGAACAATCTTTTGTTAGTGGTCAGACCATATGGGTGTCTACATCTAGCATAATTGATGTCCACTTAGTGGTCATCCTCCTTATATGTATGTAATATAATTTTTCTGAATCTTCGGATTTTTCAATATGGTAGGCGACTGGTTTTAAATTGATATTAATCAAATTGATATTCGATTTTTCAGCCTTATTAAATTTATATTATATATATATGAAAGAATGGAGTTGAACGACGAATTAACAAAATTCCTTTATTTTCGATATATGTTTCGAAGGCTGCATATTCCTAATTGTGAAGGAATAAGGAGTATATTATGCCGCTTTCTCATCAGGAAAAGCAAGGAACTTATGTCAACATCAAGATGCACAAAAAACTTTTAGATGACTGCTCACACGGAGAATAAGTACGATGCTTAATAAGGAAAAAATAAAGTCCTGGTGTCGATTTATTTGACTAAGACCCTTCAAGGCAGTACCCCAGCATGGCCGCAGTGAAATGACTGAAACGAGTAAAAGATAAAAAAAAAAAAACGTTAATAAGGGAGATAAAGAAGGACTGAAATGATCAGCGACTTGCTGGGCTTGGAAAGATCCAAGACCCATCCATCAAAGTCAAAAAGGAGTTCCTAAAAGTACATAATTCATGTTTACGTCCCCCCTCCCTCTCCACACAACTCATCTTCCTAACCTTCCTCCTCCTTCCACCTACCTTCACCACTCTCTACATTTCCCTCTCTCCCACTCTCAATTTACCCTCTCGCCAACCTATCTGACCAACACTCCCATTCTAATTCTCTGTAACTCTTCACTTATAATACCCCCTCCCTGTAACACGAGGGGCACATTCTCACACACACACACATTCTCTCTCTTCTCCCCTTTTCCAACTAGGGTAAGCCATGTAATAACAAATTAATAAATACAACATATGCATATATACATACATATATGTACATACCTACACCTATATGTATATATATATACATGCATATATGGGTACAGGACACACAAAAAAAAACGTCGAACACAAAACCATGGAAACGGACTTTTTCAAACAACGAAAAAACAGAGTACAAGACATCCAATACAAGGAATATTCCCCTTCTTCAGCCGCCCCTGCTTCGAATATTCCTTGGGATCTTTTCCTTTCTTTTCACACATTCTACCAGTATACGAAGTTTCAAATTGTTTAGTTAACTAGAAATTCCGTCCATCAAAAGGAAAAGATTCATTCCTTGTGTTGGATGTCTTATACTCTGTTTTTTTCGTCGTTTCAAAAAGTCCGTTCCCATGGTTTTGTTTTTTGTTTTCGTTTCTCATTGAGTTTCTACGTTTTTTGGTGTCCTATACCCATATATGCATGTATATATACATATAGATGTAGGTGTGTACATATATGTATGTATACATGCATATGTTGTATTTATTAATTTGTTATTATAAGATCGAACGCCACGCATCCACTTCCAAGTAAGTTTTATCTTAGCCAAGCATCTCCTCTACTGCAACCCACCAGTTGCTATTCCCTTATCATACTTTAACCTTTCGTGACCTCTCCCCTTAGTCAAATGGGGGTCTTTGCTCGCAAGTTACTTGATGACCTTACTGGTGCCATGTAAAAAAACACTTGGTACTCTCTTTAAAGTAATTATACCATTAGGAAAGTTATTCAGCCATAGAAATTATGCCAAAGCAGACAGTGAAGCTTGGCACAGTCAGTAGTCCTCTGGTCTGTTGGCGCCTGTCAAACCGTCCAACCCGTGCCAAACTCAGGAAACAAATGAGTGCAGGAGTGGCTGTGTGGTAAGCAGCTTGCTTCCCAACCACACGGTTCTGGGTTCAGTCCCGATGCGTGGCAGCTTTGGCAAGTGTTTTCTGCTATAGCCAAGGGTTTGACCAAAGCCTTGTGAGTCGATTTGGTAGACAGAAACTGAAAGAAGCTCGTCGTGTGTGTGTATATGTGTATGTGGGTGTCTGTGTTCGTCCTACCATAAGCACCAACTTTAACTCTGTCTGTTTGTCCCTCCGCCATCACTTGACAACCGATGTTGGTTTCTTTACGTCCTTGTTACTTTGCGGTTTGATAAAAAAAGACCAATAGAATAAGTAGTCGGCTTACAAAGAATGGATCTTTTCACTTTGACCGGCAGATTTTTAAAATAATTTCTTTGTAACTAAGCACTTTTAAACTTCGTATACTGGTAGAATGTATTTATAAAACATTTTTTCTCTTGGCTTTCTTGAGAAAATTCTAAAGATCCCAAAGAATAAGTCCTGGTGTCGATTTGTTCGACTAAAGGTAGTGCTCTAGCATGGCCGCAGTCAAATGACAAACAAATAAAAGAATAAAAGAATGATGATAGTGATGATGAGTTAATTGAATTAGATAGAATCAAATTCTAATAGGCTTAGAAGTGGCTGCTTCGATACATCTTCAATTCTTTATCTAAATAAATTCTTTATCTAAATAAAATATATGACGATAACTTGATTTATTTTTTCTTTCGAATTTTCCATTTTCTCACGAATCTGTTGAGATAAGATAAAACCAATACAAACATTATTTTGCTTTTTAAGTTATGTTGACATTCGTCAACAATTAAGTTCGCCTGGAAATCACGTGCTCGCACTTGTTGTTAATAGAAACTAAACCAACTCCGGTTTGCTCTCATTCATCACGTTGGGATATTGTAACCCGGTCACCAAAAAAGAAAGTGCAGAGAAGTGAGGAAAAATAGTTTCATTTTCGTTGTTTTGTGTTGTTGTTGTAATTTCTTCATATTATTGATTGCCTGTCTGTGATGATGAAATGTAAACGATGCTGGGACTTTATTGATCTCGGGAGGAAAAAAGGGTGAAATTGCCTTCGGAGGAATTTGAACGCAGAATGCGGGTACAACTTGAGAACAGTGTCCCGGTGCCGCGCTAGCTAGTCGTGACTAGTCGATCCTTACTTTGTGTTTTTGTGTGTTATTTACTTTGTTTTAAATACTTCTTAATCAATAAGCCAGTTGGGGATTCTTTTAAAAGATTAAGAAGTGCGCGCACCGCGACCACTGTTCTCGAGTAGTACCCAGAATGCGAAGTATCGTAACCAAATATCGAAAACCATTTGTCCGATTCTTTAACGATCCTACCATGGCACCAACTTTAACTCTGTCTGTCTAATCCCCACCTCTCTCTCTCTCTCTCTCTCTCATGTGCGTGTGTGTGTGAGAAAGATGCTTTGCGGTATATAGTGAAAACCGTCCACGTTCCCGCTTCAAATCCTGCCAAAGCCAAAGTTCTGAAATCGATAAAATAGAATAACCAAATGAAATGCTGACATTGATTGATTTCCCTGTAATGCATTCTAGATATGAATAGAATTATATAATTGCTAATGAAAGCTAGATGGATTAAAACCGTCCCTGAAAGACAGATCTATGAAGGGTGTTAAGGAGTGCGGTGTGACAGAAAGAAAACGAAAGTTACTGCCTAGAATGGCAGAGTGGAGTTGACAAAGGGAAAAAAATGGAATGCTTATTGTTGTTGATTAGTCCCAGATCAGCTTTGATCGATTATTGATGTAATGAATGGTGCCACGCGGCCTATAACTTTTGGTTTTTATTGAAAACTAAAAATGAATTGAATGTGATTTTTGTCCTCAGCGAGTTAAACTTCATCGGAGTGGTAAACTTGAAAATATTCTGGTGACAATTTGAAAAAGAACTGGTGCTTGGAAAGAATTTAAAAAGAATCCCCAACTGGGTTATTGATTAAGAAGTATGCCCTAATGGGGAAATATTTTTAATTACCGATATATCTTTTAATTTTTATTTACTTACTAACCAGGGGAAAAAATCTGCATATGTAAAACTTAGAAATTACACATTAATTTAGTTTCAAAGTAGCTTTTACATTTCCATAATCCACTTTCAAACCATTTCAAAGTATAAAATGACCCCTTGCACTTTTGAAAATAATAATTAGTAATGCATATACCATCTATATCGAACCCTATCATTTTATTCTCTAATAATGAGGTTTTGTTGTTTTTTTTTTTTTTACAATTCGAAGCCTTAAAGGGCTGATTGTTAAATGAAAAAAGGGCTAAAATAGCCCCCTTCTTCCTCCGTTACACTAGGCTAAAGAAGGCGAATGATGCCGTCGCCTCATTCAAATATTGTAAAGGACCGCCGTTAAAGTTTCTGATAAATTATTTTCTCATCAATTATTAATTTAGTAATAGGAAATTCCGCGGAGGTTGACTTAGCCTTTAATCCTTTCGGGGTCAAATGAACTAAAGCGTCAGTCAAGTATTGTGTCAATTTAATGAACTTGTCTCCTATCCTCAAAATTCATAGCCATACGTCATAATTTGAAACAATTTAGTCATGGGAAAATATATTCTCTGTCTTTCGTTTGTAGGAAATTTTCTTTCAGCCTTTTCATTTATTTATTTATATTGTGTGTCAGGAGAGGAAGGACGAGTATAAGGATTATTGAGGTTTTGTAAACAACTGAACTGTCCCTGACGATATTCTAAACTGGGGACAATAGTATGCTTTGTATGCAATAAGGTCTCCCTCAGTTCTGCTCTATTTTATTTCAAAGCCACGATAATTGTCAATAGTGAGGTGTTTGTCGGTGTCGACTTTTACACAGTAGGTAAAACTATTTACTTAACTAGTTGTGTGTGTGTGTGACGATGCTAACAGGAAAAAATAGTACTTGACATTCTAGAATACCTAGAACAAGAGTATGTGTGTGTGTGTATATATATATATATATATATATATATACACATACAAAATGGGACAAATGCGCAGGAGTGGGTGTGTGGTAAGTAGCTTGCTTATATATGGATATGCGTGTGTGTGTGTGTATATATACACACACACACACACATATATATATATATATATATACATAAAACTGAAGTTGTCAGTGTATGGCAGGTTTGGTAGCCTTCAACTAATTCTATCTCCTCCGAGACCCTGCGGCACAAGTTGACCAAAATTGAGAGTATGATAGAAGAAGGCTTGCTCTTCCTTCCGTAGAGGAAAAAATTCAAATCGGACCATGTTAATACCAAAAACTTTTTACATCAAAAAGGTGCTTTTTTTCTATGAAAATCCTTATTTTTTACGATTTTTTTACTGCAGTGTCGCCATTTTTCGGTGAATTTCAACCAGGAAAATGTTCACTTAAAGAGAATAACAAGCTACATAATGCAAAATTTTTACTTTTCAAAAATTCCAATTCTAAAGGGTCGAAACAAACCCGAGCAACACCAAGCAATACTGCTAGTGTGTATATATATATATATATATATATATAGCAATAAGAAAATGGAGGGGATCAATAGGTGGTTCATCAACTTTTAGACATTATATTATGTCAATTTATTTACTAAAATGAGAATTACAAGAATATACATACATGTATAACATATTATGCTTTACATATAAGATATAAAATATATTAATATATAAGGATACCAGTAATTATTACAATATAACATACATGAATATAAATTGGGGAAATATCTTACAGCTGTTTCAGCCAATAGATAAAAATACCTCATTCTACCTTTATTACTCAAGTAGACTGAAGTAATAAGTAGATGAAATTGAGGTACTTGGGTGTTTCTCTAGGCTTTGTCAGAGATTTTAGAAAGTACATAATGTTAAATATATATATAAAAAAATAAAAATACACACATATTTAAATACTTATATATATACTTAAATGTACATACATAAGCATACATAATAATCAGTTAATACTAATATTATTAATATTAGATGCATTATATTATTCATATTAGATATAATATAGAATATAAAATATAAACAGATAATTTTGAAAGTTATAAGAATAATAATTTTACAATCAATATATCTTAAAGTTATTACAGTTATGTCAGAACGAAACTGCATACACATGAGGAGCGTATATATGCATATGCACATTACATGGAAAAGGCGTAACTGTAAAAATGCAGAATTATTGGAGTAATGGACACTCAAAAAAGTATGTATGTATAGAAATGTATGAATGAAATCTTTAAGATTTAAGATTCAAATTAAGGAAGTGCAATAATAATATTTAGCAGTTCAAAACTCTGAGTAGTGAAATGCAGAACTAAGTTGGCTGATTGTGAGAATTAAATATTGATCACTTTGCTAAAAACTGCAGGTGGCATTGGTTATTTCCCTTGGGTTGTTTAAATAAAATACTAGTAATATGTAGTTGATAGGATCCATTGGAGGGGCCCTGTTATCGCTTTTTTTCAACAATCTAAGTATGTCACAAGGTTTCCAGGCATGAGTTCTACTCGTGTGTCAAATAAAGTATAAAAGTTCTATAATTAGAAGTTGGACACACAAAAAAAATCAATATTCAAAGTAATCAAATATACACAATGAAATGAGTTATTTCCCTTGAGTGTTTAAAGAAAATTATTTATATGAGGTAGATATAAAGTCCCTTCCTGGGGCTGTATTATCGACTTTTTCAACAATCTAAGTATGTATCGAGGTTTCTAGACATGAGTTCTACTCATGTGTCAAGTTTCATCAAAATCAATAAAACTATGTAGGAGGAGTTAGCTGACAACACCATAAGCAAACAAACACCGATTTTCTATATATGTGGTAGATGTATATGTGTGTGTGTATGTGTGCGCATGTATATATATATATATATATATCTATATATCTATATATGTGTATATATATTATATATATATATACACACGCACACATAAACACATGTATGTGTGTGTGTGTGTATCTATATATATATATATATATATATATATATATATATATATATATATATATACATACATACATACATATAAAGACATTTATATATATATCTATCTTTATAAACTGTCATCTAAATTATGCAAAAATGAAAATAACACTGACATCTCATGTTAACAGATATGTTTACCAAAATTACATAAAAATATCTTGAAATTCCAAAGAATAAATTTATTCACTAAAATTACCATTGGCTTCACCTATGGCCTCCAAATGACTTTGTAATCTCCTGCAACTCTTCTGGATGGTTTCCTTGTTTAAGTTGGTGAATGTTGTTGCCATAATCCTTGCCTTCAGTTCATCTTTGGTGTTACAAGGAGTTTTGTTGGTCTCTTGTTCAACTGGGCCCCACACATAATAATCAAAGGGGTTGCAGTCTGTGGAGTTAAGTGACCAGATATTCGGGGTGGTGTGGTTGCAGAAATTGTCTGACAGCCATGACTGGGTTCTCCTGCTTGTGTGGCATCGTGTAGAGTGCTGTTGCCAGACTTTGTCTTGCAGCAGCCACCCTCTTGACTCAGGGCAGCACTACCTCCTCCAGGCACTTGATGTCAGTCATGTGGGAAGATGAATGGAGGCATAACATCACCATCACTATTGATCACTCCAAACACCATGATGTTGACTGGATGTTTGATTTCTATCACTCTCAGTACATGTCCTCAGATTGACACCCAAACACTCAGAAATGTTCACATTGGAGCTCGCAGCATGAATGCCAAGCAGTACAGCATGTTGTTTCCAAATTTCTGGTAGAGTGAATTGCATCATGGTGCTGTTCTTCTCACAGAGGGTATCCAACTGACCCTACTATACTGTGTACTTGACAAAATCAAAAACAAAGAATGCACACGTGCGAAATTAAAAATATAAAATATCAACAATTTACCCATATATATATATATATATATAATACAAATAAGAAAATGGAGAAACAATTTAGTTTGTTCAGTTTTCTTATTTATATTATAAATTAACATTAAAATATTTCTTTACCTTCACCCGTTTAATACCAGAAATAAGTTAATTGCATTGCAATTAAAAACATTTATGTATTAAGAATCTGGGTACTTTACCAACAGTATATTGGATAAATACTATCCCTTGGTGGGTTGCACCCATAACCCCTATCTTACTTGGTGTTATATATGTATATATATATATACGTGTGTTTGTGTGCATGTAAGCCTTCGCCGTATTTCTATCCAAGGGACTTTTGACCAAATATTCTTTATGCTATTTATAGCTTTATCTGCTTTGAATTCCACCATTAAAACAATATATTTCATATCTTTCTAAATCCCAGGAAAATAAACAACTCCTGTAAAATAAACAATGTGTGTGTTGGTGTGTGTTTGGATTGGTTTGCTCTTGTTTGCATTCCTTTTAGCACCAAATATGTTTGCTAAATGGCTTTGTTAAATAAACACCATTGCTCTATGCTTCATCACAGCTACAATATTCTATTTTACAGACAAACACACACCCACACCTATCTATCTGTCTGTCTGCCTGTCCTTACGTCTGTCTGACTATCTGTCTGGCTATTTATCTGTGTGTGTTTGCACACGCTAGCATAGAAAACACGTTAGATGCTGATGATGATGATGATGTTGATGACAGTTATTTCGACATAAAGTTCAGACACATCTTGAATATAAACGATGGTGTCATGTAACATTTCAATATATTTACGCATGTGATCCATGTTCATCTCAACAGACAAAGGTCAAAAAAGCAATGCAGATGACACTTGGAAAGTTACGATACATATATAGTTGTTAAGACCACAAAGTGGAGAATTTATATCCATATAGAGAGAGCATGAACCTTTTGGCATTTATGTGAGAGATAGACTGAGACAGTTGAAGACAGATTAATCTAACTGTACTAAATGGTCATTCTCATTCCTAAGGTATTTTTCAATGTTATTATTATTATTATTTTTATTATTCAGGTCACTGCCTAGAATTGAACTCGGAATCTTGGGATTAGTAGCCCACACTCTTAACCACTATGCTATATGCCCGTGGGCATATTGCGGCATATAGGTGTAGTGATTAAGAGCGCGGGCTACTAACCTCAAGATTCCGAGTTCGATTCCAGGCAGTGACCTGAATAATAATAATAATAATAATAATAATAATTTTTTTAGACATTCACTAGTACAACACCAAAAAAAAAACCCAAATATATAGCACACTAGGCATAACAACAACATGAACTTCCAACCTGTTGTCTCTTACAAATATAAAGCAAAAGTCAAACATAGAATAATAATAATAATAATAATATCGAAAAATACCTTAGGAATGAGAACCCAGGTTCTAAATTTCCCCAGAACATTTGATGAAGGCTGGAGGGTATATCAGCTGAAACATTGTGTTAACAACAAACAAGATAAGGACAAATATCTGTCAAATGTAAATAATGTAAATAATTCCTCATCTCTTAAATATAGAACTTCAAATGCCAAAGTGAAGGCATTTGAAAGGATACACATAAATATAATTTGTGGAACTCTTTGCAATGCTGGATCTCGGTCGAGCGCCCTGTATCTAGTTCCAGAAATTGTGTTTCATAAATGACAGACTATGCTGATTATCTTGCAGATGTTTATGTATTCATATACGTAAATTATTAAAAAGTGAAACTAATTAGTACATAGGTAATCGTTTTTTATTCCGTATATTTTCATTTGTTTTGCTTATTTTTACGCTTTGGTTTTTTGCTGAATTTTTTCTTGAGAACACATTCTCCATGGAAAATGGCGATTTTGACATCTATTTCTAGTATACAGGCTGTCGACTTTTAGAGGTCAATCCTCTAAATTTTGTATATATATATATACATATACATCTTCTTAGACTCCGCCGGTTACGACGACGAGGGTCCCAGCTGATACGATCAACGGAACAGCTTGCTCGTGAAATTAACGTGCAAATGGCTGAGCATTCCACAGACACGTGTACCCTTAACGTAGTTCTCGGGGATAATCAGCGTGACACAGAGAGTGACAAGGCTGACCCTTTGAAATACAAGTACAACTCATTTTTGCCAGCTGAGTGGACTGGAGCAACGTGAAATAAAGTGTCTTGCTCAAGGACACAACGCGTCGCCGGGAATCGAACTCACAACCTTACGATCATGAGCCGAATGTCCTAACCACTAAGCCACGCGCCCTCACCTACATATACATACACACACACACACACACACACACACACACACACACACATATATATATAACAAGTGAAAATCAAAGTCAAGTCAAATCAAATCAAATCAGAAAGCAGAACCAAAATCGAAGTCGATCAACATCAATGGAAATTGCAGCTGTGATACCAGTGCCGGTGACAAGTAAGCGAACCATCCGATCGTGGCCATTGCCAGCGTCGCCCTGACTGGCCTCCGTGCCGGTGGCACATAAAATGCACCATCCGTTTGTGGCCGTTGCCAGCCTCGCCTGGCCCCTGTGCCAGTGGCACGTAAAAAGCACCATCTGTCCATGGCCGTTTGCCAGCTCTGTCTGGCACCTGTGCAGGTGACACATAAAAAGCACCCACTACACTCACGGAGTGGTTAACGTTAGGAAGGGCATCCAGCCGTAGAAACACTGCCAGATCAGACTGGGCCTGATGCAGCCTTCTGGCTTCACAGACCCCAGTTGAACCGTCCAATCCATGCTAGCATGGAAAGCGGACACTAAATGATGATGATGATATATATATATATATATATATATATAACATGATATGCTCTTACAGTTTCTGTCTACCAAATCCACTTACAATACTTTGGTTAGCTAGTCCAAGGCTGTAGTAGACAACACCTGTCCAAAGTAAGAAAAACCTCCCAAAATTGATAGAAATGTTTCAAGTAACGAACACCCATTTCTGCATCACTCTATTTAACAATGGGGTACAGTATTTCAAATTTTCAAAATTCATCTTTTCTTTGTCTCTTTTTATAGTTTTTGTGGAAAACTTCATCGGCTGAGTGGAGGACCATTATGATTTTGCAGCTTATATTTTCCCTGTACTTGAGTGTGTTAGGCTCATACAGCTTCCTGTTTGATGAGATGAATACAGAATGTATGTAAGTACAGATGACTTTAATACTTTTTCATACTTTAAAGGTGACTCAATAGCTCAGTAATGCTCAATAGGTTGAGTAATACTCAATAGTTGAGTAACATGATTTGATCAGGCTTTCTTTTATTTTATTTGTTTCAGTCATTTGACTTCAGCCATGCTGGAGCACCATCTTTAGTTGAGCAAATCAACTGCAGGCATATGGCAGCAATGAAGACAGTCAAAATCACGTGATCAAAACTAAAATCACAACACACTTCAAATGCTTGCATGGTTCAGGTGGAATTCATTGAAATGGATTTTCTACACCTTGATGCCGTTCCTGTTATCACTCCTCACCTGTTCCCAAGCAAACCTGATATATTTTCCCATGACCAGTTACAATTTCACAGAACTTTGGAAAGAAAGACTACCACTGGCATGACACTGACACTCGCTTACGACACGCACGTAATGCCACGACAAATTGTGCACTTACCAAAATTTGACAAGAATGAAAATATAGGGCGGTGAGCTGGCGGAAACGTTAGCATGCTGGGTGAAATGCTTAGCTGTATTTCATCTGCCGTTACGTTCTGAGTCCAAATTCCGCCGAGGTTGACTTTGCCTGTCATCCTTTTGGGGTCAATTAAATAAGTACCAGTTACGCACTGGGGTCGATATAATCAACTTAATCTGTTTGTCTGTCCTTGTTTGTCCCCTTTGTGTTTAGCCCCTTGTGGGCAGTAAAGAAATAAGAATGAAAATATAATGGATATGTAGAAAGCTTCTTCCCCTACTGGCGATAAAGGGTCTCTCACTCAGAGTGAAAGGTTGATTGTACGGCGCATGTGTGCGAATTGCCATGCTTCACAGCAGTGAAACATGGGCCGTGAATGCAGAGGACATGTGTAGGCTCGTAAGAAATGAAACTAGCATGATCCGCTGGATGTGTAATATCAGTGTCCATGCAGGACAGAGTGTAAGCGCCCTGAGAGAAATGTTGGGCATAAGAAGCATCGGATATGGCGTGCAGGAGAGACGTTTGTGTTGGTATGGTCACGTACTACGGATGGATGAGTTTGCCACTCCCAAACAGTTGAAGGAACCCAGGGAAGAAGTAGACCCAGGAATACATGGGATGAGGTGGTCAAGCATGACCTTCGAACGTTGGGCCTCACAGAGGCAGTGATGAAAGACTGAGACCTCTGGAGATATGCTGTGACTGCGAAGACCCGACAAATGAAGTGAGTTCATGACTCACAGGACGGCCTGCTGTGCTTACCTTGGATTGTCGGGTGACCTGCTGTGCTTGTGGAGACCTATTGAGTCAAGTACATCAACATCAAAATAAAAATCAAATGGAAATTGTAGTTGTGATACCCATACCGGTGGCACATAAAAGGTACCAACCGATCATGGCCGTTTGCCAGCCTCCTCTGGCCCCTGTGCCGGTGGCATGTAAAAAACACCCACTACACTCATGGAGTGGTTGGCATTAGGAAGGGCATCCAGTGGTAGAAACACTGCCAGATCAGACTGGAGCCTGGTGGTGGTGGTGGTGGCGGTGGTGATTTTATATTACATAACTGTCAATTTATCAGATAGATTTGGTAAGCTTTCTCAACTGGACTAATCAAAGACCTTTGTATCTTTATTTCTAGGATATCCTTAGCTGAGAGTGTACCTGAAAACTTGACCTATCCTGCAGGTTCACCATCACACCTGACTACCTATGATGGCATCATGTCCCTGATTGGAAATGCTAAGCATACAATTGAAATAGCCTCTTTTTACTGGTCACTGCAAGCAAAAGATGTATACAATTCCTCGTCATCTTGGCAAGTAAGGGTTCATATTTCTACCTCTGGTTAATTTGCTTTTTATGTTTATTATCCTGAAAAATTTATTCAACACCATCTTGCATGTATATATTATCATCTATAAAAATAATAATAATAATGGTATTTTTTTTAAGCTTATAGCGATCACCATGGAAATGATTAAGGAAAATAGTCGAATAATGGGACATATAAGCCCTCAGGAGAAAAAAAGTAGTCTTTCCAGTACATGTGGGACTTGAACCCACATCCCTTTGTTAATGCAACAAAGCTATTCACAAAAATAATAATGTACATTTGATTTCAATTTTTTGGCACAAAAAGGTGGCAAGCTGGCAGAAATGTTAGCACGCCAGGTGAAATGCTGAGCGGTATTTCATCTGCCGTTATGTTCTGAGTTCAAATTCCACCAAGGTCGACTTTGCCTTTCATCCTTTCGGGGTTGATAAATTAAGTACCAGTTACGCACTGGGGTCGTTATAATCGACTTAATCCGTTTGTCTGTCCTTGTTTGTCCCCTCTGTGTTTAGCCCCTTGTGGGCAGTAAAGAAATAAGAATGAAAATATAATGGATATGTAGAAAGCTTCTTCCCCTACTGGCGATAAAGGGTCTCTCACTCAGAGTGAAAGGTAGATTGTACGACGCATGTGTGGGAACTGCCATGCTTCATGGCAGTGAAACATGGGCCGTGAATACGGAGGACATGCGTAGGCGCGAAAGAAATGAAGCTAGCATGATTCCTTTTGTTATATATTTGTTTCCCTGATTTTTAAGTGCCATTTCTCCACGATAGAACGGTCAGTTTGGGAAATGTCAATTTTGACATTTGCGTAGTCTTGGAATTACATAAATCTATTTATTTCTCTACATTTCTAGGATTATAACTTCAACATTTTTAGCTGTGTGTTTATATTTTATTTTTTTAGTTGTATATAACTTTTCTTTTACTTTAGGGAGAGAACATCTTTAAAAAACTCATTGATGCTGGAAAGAATAGGAAAATTACAATAAAAATTGTTCAGAATAAACCGAACCCACGATTTCCTAATACTGATACAAAAATCCTCAGCAAAGAAGGTAACTTTATCATAAATGTTTCATTCTAGTGTAAAATTTTCTTCAATACTTTTCTCTTCTATGCCAGTCTTGAACCCTCAATGGCTTCCTTCAGCCAGGAACGAACAATATATATGTGCAGGGGCCATGGAAAAAGCATCCATGCTAGGGTCACATAAAAATCACCTGTACTGGTGCCACATTAAAAGCACTAGGACAGTACCATGTAAAAAGCACCTGGGGCCAGTGTCACATAAAAATCACCCATGCCAGTGCTATGTAAAAGGTACCCATGCTGGCACCACATAAAAAGCACCTGGGCTGGTGCCACATAAAAAGTACCCAGTACACTCCGTAAAGTGGTTGGCATAAAGAAGCGCATACAACCATAGAAACTATGCCAAAACAGACACTGCAGCCTGGTGCAGCTCTCTTGCTGGTCAACCCCTGTCAAACTGTCCAACCCATGTCAGTATAGAAGACAGACATTAAATGATGATGATGTGTGACTGTGAGAAGTACGGAATGACAGTCAGAGCATGTGTTTCCTATATTGTGGTTTGGTCTGCTTTTAAATTTTGTGAGTTGTCCTTATTTGGATGATGGACTTTGATAGAGATAGCAACACCAATGTACATTCAGAAGTTGATGACAAAGACCATTTAATGATATTCAATGTTAAAGTTTTCTTGTTTATTTCAAGCCCTGGAATTTATAAGGCTGGTTGTTTTGTTTTTATGGTGTATAATCAACTGAGATCATAACATTACCTTTGAATGGGGCACAAGTCCATTGCAGGGTTCAAGGCTAATAATTTTGACGGAAGAGGACAAATCAAATGCAGCAACTGGTACTTTATTTTATCAACCCCAAAAAGGATGAAACACAAAGTCAACCTCAAAAGCCAGTAGAAACGCCATCAAGCATTTTGTCCTGTAGTGACCCCTGGCGGTCAAGCAGGAAAGCAAAAGGGAAAAGGGATCTAATGAGAGTAATCTCCCTCGACCTTCTTGAAAATTCTTGGATATTCTAGAAGCTTTCAATTAACTTCTGGATGACGTGGAAGTCAAGGTCTTCCAGTTCTTCCTTCATATAAAGCGAACGCAATTCTAATTTCGTGCTCCTTTCGCCTGTCAGTTCCTAGGTGTACACATTGAGCCACGCTACTCGGACACCTCCACACAAACAGATTAAGTCGATTATATCAACCTCAGTGCGTAACTGGTAGTTATTTAATCGACCCCAAAAGGATGAAAGGCAAAGTCAACCTCGGCAGAATTTGAACTCAGAATGTAACGGCAGACGAAATACCACTCGGGATTTCACCCAGCGTGCTAACGTTTCTGCCAGCTTGCCACCTTTGCGGCAACAGAGAACATTATCATAAAGCTGTAGACTGATCAGAAAGTAGAGAAATATGCAGTGACAGAGATGGAGGTCAGAGATACGTAAGGCTGGCTAAAGGGAATGAGGTGACAATGGTGGAATGGGGTCGTTGATAGGGGTATGAGAGAGTATTGAGAATGTTAGCAGATATGAGAATTATTAAAGATGAAGTGTGGCAGGTCTAGAATGTAACTCAGAGGAGGAGGAAAGCTAACTGCAGGCAAAGAAAGGGGGTGATTGGTACGAAATTAAGGAGGAGCACTCCGTCGGTTACGACGATGAGGGTCCCAGCTGATATGATCAACGGAACAGCTTGCTCGTGAAATTAACGTGCAAGTGACTGAGCAATCCAAAGATATGCGTACCCCTAACGTAGTTCTCAGGGAGATTCAGCGTGACACACAGTGTGACAAGCTGGTCCTTTGAAATACAGGTACAACTCATTTTTGCCAGGTGAGTGGACTGGAGCAACAGGAAATAAAGTGTTTTGCTCAAGGACACAACGCATCGCCGGGAATCGAACTCACGACCTTACAATCGTCAGTCGAATGCCCTAACCACTAAGCCACGCACCTTCACGGTACGAAATGTATAGGAAGGGATGATAATGAGAATGATGGGTGGTTGTGCATAGGAAGTAGTTCCAAGAAGAAGTTGGGGGTTAACTGGTGCCACAAAAGGCGGATGAAGTATGTACCGATTCTGCTCTTTACTGATTAACCCTTTAGCATTTAAACCAGCCATATCCGGCCAAAAGTATTCTGCCTGTTTTATGTTCAAACTGGCCACATCTGGTCTCTCACACCAGCCCTACAATATCGTTTTAAAAATGAACAGCTTCCTCATCAAAATCTCATAGCACCAAGATAATGCCTGATTAGTTCAAGGCAATGTGTTTTTTGTTTGTTCCTTCTCGAGCCATACCTGGCTCATAAGGGCCGGTTTCCCGGTTTCTTTGGCATATATGTTCCCCACCTGGATGTGACGCCGGTCCGTCGCAGGGGAGCTGCAAGATGCAAGAGGAAAGAGTGAGAGAAAGTTGTGGTGAAAGAGTCAGCAGAAGTTGACTATTACCTTCTGCCAGAGCCGTGTGGAACTTAGGTGTTTCGCTCATAAAAACACACATCGCCCGGTCTGAGATTCGAACCCACGATCCCTTGTCTGTGAGTCCGTTGCTCTTACCACTAGGCCATGTGCCTCCACAAGGCAATGTGGATAAAAAAGGATTAATTTTGGCAGAATAATGCAAACACTAAATGATTAAGGAAACAGTAGGAATAATTAATTTGGAAATGATATGATTTTAATTGCTTTTTTTTTTCTACTTTCTCTCTTCTTTTTCTTTCTTTAGCTTCTGCAATTGTTCGGAATTTAGATGTGCCAAAACTTATGCACGCTGGAATTTTGCACACCAAGATGTGGCTTGTAGACAGAAAGCATTTTTATGTTGGAAGTAATAACCTTGACTGGCGTTCATTCACTCAAGTAAGAATTTTTTCTTTTTCCAACTTGTGTGTTAGGTTCAGATGTGGCTGTGTGATAAGAAGTTTGCTTCCCACCCAGTTGGTTTCAGGTTCAGTCCCACCATGGGTGCAGTCATGGCTGTTTGGTAAGAAGCTTACTTCCCAATCACATGTTTCCGGGTTCAGTCCCACTATGTGGCACCATAGGCAAGTGTCTTCTACTATAGCCTCGGGCCGACCGAAGCCTTGTGAATGGATTTGGTAGATGGAAACTGAAAGAAGCCCGTCATCTTGTGTAAGTTTCTTCTACTGAAGGTGACCAAAGCCTTGTGAGTAGATTTAGTAGACGGAAACTGGAAGAAGCCCTTGTATATAAGGAGGTTTGTGTTACTGTCTCCTTGCCTTGACATCATGTGATAGTTGTGAGTGTTGCTGTCATCATCATCATCATCATCATCATTTAACGCCCGTTCTCCATGCTAGCATGGGTTGGACAGTTCGACCGGGGTCTGGGAAGCCATAGAGGCTGCACCAGGCTCCAGTCTGATCTGGCAGTTTTTCTACAGCTTGATGCCCTTCCTAACACCAACCACTCCATGAGTGTAGAGGGTACTTTTTACGTGCCAGGGGAGGCTGGCAAACGGCCACAATTGGTTGGTGCTTTTACATGTCACCGACACGGACGCCAGTCAGGCGGCGCTGGCATCTGCCACGTTCGGACGGTGCTTTTTACGTGTCACCAGCACAGGTGTCTTAACTACAATTTCCATTTGATTTTTATTTTGATGTTGGTGTTGACGTACTTGACTCAATAAGTCTCCTCAAGAACAGCAGGTCAGATATCCTTCAGTTCCAATCTTCCATGAACACCTGTCAGGTAATGGCAAAATATTACATTACTAGGAAAACAAATGAGGGTTGGTGACAGGGAGGGAATCCAACCATAGAAAAATCATCTCAACAAATTCTATCTGACCCATGCCATCATGGAAAAGTCAATGTCAAAGCGATAATGAATGATGATGATGATATTAATGGTTTACATATTATTGGGTAATGGTTTACATATTATTGGGTTGGTGCAACCATGGACATGAAGCAATGACAATATGAAAATATGACTTACAAATGACTTTTTAATGAAAATTAATTAAACATATAGGTGCAACAATGGCTGTTTGGTAAGAAGCTTACTTCCCAATCACATGTTTCTGGGTTCAGTCCCACTATGTGGTACCATGGACAAGTGTCTTCTCCTATAGCCTCAGGCCAATCGAAGCCTTGTGAGTGGATTTGGTAGACGGAAACTGAAAGAAGCCTGTCGTATGTGTATGCATGTGTGTGCATCCCTATTTATCCCCCACCCCACCCCACCATTGCTTGACAACTGGCATCGGTGTGTTTACGTCCCCATAACTTAGAAGTTTGACAAGAGACTGATAGAATAAGTCATGGGGTCGATTTGTTCAGCTAAAGGCAGTGCCCCAGCATGGCCACAGTCAAATGACTGAAACACTTAAAAGAATATTATGAGATATGAAGAATCCTGCCAGTAAAAAATATTTTGAAAAATAATATAACAAGACAATGAAAAAATTATTCACTTTTTGTATATTATAAGTTTTTAAAAAATGACATTGTATTTTATTTGTTTATTTTCAGATAAAAGAAATGGGTGCCATAGTCACCAAATGTAGTTCTCTTGCACAAGACATGGGGAAGCTGTTTGATGTCTACTGGTATTTGAGTAAAACTGAGAAACTGCCCAGTGTATGGCCAAACTCTTACAGTACTCACTTCAATAAAACCAACCCTCTGAATGTGAATTTCAATGGAACCAATTATAATACATATTTGTCAGTAAGTTTCTATTGCCAAAGGTTATTTCATACCAAAAACACTAAGATACCAAAAACACTTATGTGTCAAAGTTGTTAAGTTTATAGAGAAATAAGTTATACATTCACCCTTGGCTTCTCGTAAGTTACTCTCTTGGACAAAACACATCACTTTACTTGTTTCTATCTACTTTCAGGAAAACAAACAACTCTTTGCTCTCCTTTACTTGTTTCAGTCATTTGACTGTGGCCATGCTGGAGCACCACCTTTAGTCGAGCAAATCGTCCCCAGGACTTATTCTTTGTAAGCCTAGTACTTATTCTATCGGTCTCTTTTGCCGAACCGCTAAGTTACGGGGATGTAAACACACCAGCATCGGTTGTCAAGCGATGTTGAGGGGACAAACACAGACACACAAACATATACACACACACATACATATATATATATATGACGGGTTTCTTTCAGTTTCCGTCTACCAAATCCACTCACAAGGCTTTGGTCCGCCCGAGGCTATAGTAGAAGACACTTGCCCAAGGTGCCATGCAGTGGGACCGAACCTGGAACCATGTGGTTCGTAAGCAAGCTACTTACCACACAGCCACTCCTACGCCTATTCTATTCTAGGAATTAAGTTAAAAATTTGGTAAATTTTGATATTTTAACCCACATGATTTTCACTAAGAAACAAGAAAAAAAACTCAGATTTTTTGCATGGAATCAAGTAACCTGACCTCCTAATATGTCGCAAACCCCTATTTATGTTCACAAAAAAGGGGTGGGTGTGAAACCGCCCCATCCTGGAATCATTGGAATTTTTTGTATTCACCCCACCCACCTATCTACTAGGCACATGGCCTAGTGGTTAGAGCAGCGGACTTGCGGTCGAGGGATCACGGGTTTGAATCTCAGACCGGGCGATGTGTGTGTGTTTATGAGTGAAACACCTAAGCTCCACGCAGCTCCAGCAAAAGGTAATGGTGAACTTCTGCTGACTATTTCGCCACAACTTTCTCTCACTCTTTCCTCCTGCATCTAGCAGCTCACCTGCGACGGACCGGTGTCCCGTCCAGGTAGGGAACCTATACACCAAGGAAACCAGAAACCGGCCCTATGAGCCAGGCGTGGCTCGAGAAGGAACACACAAAACCCCTTTTTGTAGCCATAAAACTCTTTCCTCCGGAAGTATTTTTCAAAATTTTTTATGATCTCAGAAAATATATTATTTCTTAAATATATGAATTGAAACCCATTTTTTCTTCCAGAGTTCGCCTCCACCTTTCTGTGCAAATGGACGAACAGGTGACATCGATGCAATTCTGGACGTTATCCATTCTGCTAAGAAGTTTATCCACATTGCTGTTATGGATTATGCTCCTGCTCTAATCTACACTTATCCTAAAAAGTAAGTTGCTGTTAATGTTATCACTATTTTAGTTTCTTTCACTTTTGTAAAGAGAATCTGCATCAAATTTTGCCAAAAGCTTGGTGATCCCTGCTCAGGGGCCCACACAAAGTTTTCATCATTCTCAACACTATCAAGTTCTTGTGCAACTGAAACTCCGAGTGTCCATTTGGTCAGCTGAAAGCAGTTTTGGTACAAACTTGGCAGACAGGCATCTCATACCCAAATCTTCAGTGATTATCGATTGCACTGAACCATAACTAATCTGCACATCCCATGATAACTCATGGGTGGTGACTTAATGATTTCCCCTCACAGCTACATGCATATCTGTGATGTTTTTCACAGTTCTGCTAATTGCAGGCCTCCTAAAACGTTCGTTACTATCAACATATTTTCGGCCATCTTAGAAATATCTGAACCACTCATACACTTGTGTGCAGCTCATACACTCCTCCCCATACTCTTTCTGCAACTTTGTGTAGGTCTCTGAACAAGTATCGCCATGACAAATTTCTCTGTCATGGTCAGTCAATGCAACGATCACACGCTACACACCTTCCTTCCAAGCACTGCTGTGAACGGTAGAAGTGAACTAGAACATTAAAACTTAGTCTGAATGCACAGCAGAGTTCAAGCTCAATCTGTGCCAAGTGGCTTCAATCAGCAGGCTTTAACTTCGTTACTATGGCAACAGTCCAGATACTTATTGATCAGACCTTGTAATATATGTAATATGTTTGTTTGTATATGACTCAGAGGTTAGAGCATTGGGCTCACAATTATGAGGTAGTGAGTTCAATACCCAGGCTGGGGTGTGTGTTGTGTTCTTCAGCAAGACACTTTATTTCACGTTACTCCAGTTCACTCAGCTGTAGAAATAAATTGTGATGTCTCTGGTGCCAAGCTGTGTCGGCCCCTTTGCCTTTCCCTTGGATAACATGGGTGGCATGGAGAGAGGAGGTTGGTATGCAAGTGCGACAGCTGGTCATCCATAAACAACCTTGTCCAGACTTGTGCCTCAGAAGAGAACTTTCTAGATGTAATCCCATGGTCATTCATGACCAAAGGGGGTCTTTACCCTTATATATATGTGTGTGTGTGTGTGTGTGTGTGTGCTCAGGGGTGGCTGTGTGATAAATAGCTTGCTTACCAACCACATGATTCTGGGTTCTGTCCCACTGCATGGCACCTTGGGCAAGTGTCTTCAGCATTGGGCTGACCAAAGCCTTGTTAGTGGATTTAGTACACGGAAATTGAAAGAAGCCCGTTGTGTATGTATATATATATATATATATATATATATGTGTGTGTGTGTCTGTGTCGTCCCCCAACATCGCTTGACAACCGATGCTAGTGTGTTTACACCCCCGTCACTTAGCGATTCAGCAAGAGAGACTGATAGAATAAGTAAGTACTAGGCTTACAAAGAATAAGTCCTGGGGTCGATTTGCTCGATTAAGGGTGATGCTCCAGCATGGCCACAGTCAAATGACTGAAACGAGTAAAAGAGTGTATATATTGACACACACGTATAGTCTTTAAGTTAAGAAGTCCACTTCGCATCCATTTTGTTTTGGGTTCAGTGTTATCCCTCAGCATCTTGGCAAGTGTCTTCTGCTAGAGCCCTAAGAACTGACCTACAGATGGTGATGTTTATTGAGGAAATTGTCTGCTAGCTTTGTACTTTCAAAGATGAGTGGAATAAAAAAAATCACGTAACCCATACTATGATGGAAATCTAATATATAAAATCCATTCTGTCTGTGTGTGTGTCTTCTAGGATCTCGGGCATCCTCCATCCGATTGCGCTCAAATTTGATATGTAGATACCGACGATATCAGGGCATGTATAAGTCTTGAAAAAATTACAAAAATCGATTCCAGGTGAGAATGTGATCAATAAAGCCAAATAAAATCGTTTTTCTTTTGAATAGGAAAAAAGTCTATCTTTATTTCTTCTTTTGCTGGTGTCTCAAATTTAGGTTAAATCAGTGTTTCTCAAAGGGGAAGCCTATGGGACGGTCGAACAAGTTGTTTTGAGAAAATTTGGTTAAAATGTTTGACAACTCAGCACCATCCATTGGACGGTGGTGGTGGGTTGCTCATACTGATATAAAACAAAGGAATGAATGTATGTGTGTGGAGTTAGTAACTTAGCAACATTCTTTTAACTGACATATTTTTATCCATTTATGTGAAAATTATTTGAACTCATCCTAATACAACAAAATAGTTTATTCAATACCAGTGCGATACAAAATATAATTTAAAAACTTTTTGTTCCTTTCATTACCAGATTCTGGCCAGTTATTGATAATGCCCTCAGAACTGTGTCATTTAACAAAGGTGTTGAAGTCTTCATGATGTGTAGCTTGTGGAAACACACAAAGCCGAGTGTGTACAATTACCTGACTTCTTTGGCTGCTCTGAATGGTACTGGACGAGCTAGAATTCAAGTGGTATGTACTTTGTGTTTTCAATGTATTTTGATTTTAGGTCGACTTTGCCTTTCATCCTTTCAGGATCAATAAATTAAGTACCAGTTGTGTACTGGGTCGATCTCATTGACTGCCCCCGCCCAACTCTCCAAAAATTTCAGGCCCTGTGCTTAGAGTAGGAAAGAATATTTAAATGGCTGTGAATTTCAGAATGTTATTTTCCTTTCAATAAGAAAGAGTCCTTTTTTCCTTGTATCAATGTTTTTATATTCAAATTCTTCGTCAGCATCTGCTGAGGTTGATTTTGCCTTTCATCCTTTTGGGATTGATAAAATAAATACCAGTTGAGCACTGAGGTCAATGTAATTGACTTATCCCCTAATTGCTGGCCTTGTGCCAAAATTTGAAACCAATATCTCAACTCCTAAGTGTTGTGAAGCCCTTTACGGTACCAATTTCTTCCCTCGCACCTCTGAACTTTGGAATCCCCTTCCAGTCTTTTCCTCTTCGATATGACCGCCAGTCTTTTAAGTCTGATGCACATGGCCACCTAATGACTTCTCTCTAGCGTCCATTTTATTCTAATGGCCCTCACGTTTTCAGTGGTCTAAGGACCTTGTAATGAGTGAATGCTTTAAAATAAAAATTTTTTAAAATTAAAATAAAAAACAAAAACTGTGGAGTTTATCGTTTTCATATCAGTTCTCACAACATTTTCCCCCCACTTTGGGAAAATATTACATTGCTTGAAAACAGGTGAGGGTTGATGACAGGAAGAGCATCCAGCCATATTAAAATCTATCTCAACAAATCTCATCTGACCCGTGTGAGTATGGAAAAGCGGATATTAAAATGATGATGATGACTTCTCTTCGGCCTTTTGATGTAAATTAACATTTTGTCTCCAAAAGGTTAAACTCATTTCATATTTTCAATGTTCACCAAATTTTCTGCCCTCATCATGCATGCCGCCAACAAACATCACGATTCTTTCACATAATGTTATCTACAATAGTTGCTATTTCTTTTGCAATTTCAGAAATTCTTCCACGTTCCAAGTTTTACTCCTGAACAGGATAAGATTCCTTTTGCACGTGTTAACCATGACAAATATATGGTCACGGATACTGATGCCTATATTGGTAAGATAGTTTTCATTTGTTTTTTGGGGTTTTTTTCAAGAAGTTAAAACAATTATGAACTCTGAAATTCAGTTGTTACCTGTATAGCAGAAATTTGAATTCATTTCGAGCAGGTCGTTGCCAGTATCACTGGACTGGCTCTTGTGCAGGTAGCACGTAAAAAGCACCATTTGAGCGTGGCCGTTGCCAGTACTGCCTTACTGGCCCTCATGCCGGTGGCACATAAAAAGCATCCACTACACTCTCGGAGTGGTTGGCATTAGGAAGGGCATCCAGCTGTAGAAACTCTGCCAGATCAAGATTGAAGCCTGGTGTAGCCATCTGGTTCACCAGTCCTCAGTCAAATCGTCCAACCCATGCTAGCATGGAAAGCAGACATTAAACGATGATGATGATGATGATGATGATTTCAAATGCAGAGAAAGTTTTTTTCTTTTTCTTATGACTATTAATCTACCATTTGTCAATTCCCAGTCACTTATGCTATCTGCTTCTATCAAATTCCTGGTAACCACTTTATTAATCACACCCCAGAACATCAATGATTCGAACCCATTTTATCCTTTTGTAGTATTCTATTTATTTCACTCTTCTTTAATTCCTAAATGCAGATTTTGACAAACTGGAAAGAATTGTATTATATTTCTTTTACTTGTTGCAGGAACGTCCAACTGGAGCGGTGATTACTTTACATCCACAGGAGGTTTGGGAATAATTGTCAGACCAACAAATACAAAAAAACCAAATTTGCGCCAGCAACTTGAAGATGTCTTTCAAAGAGACTGGAACTCTAAATATTCACATCCCGTAAAAAGAAGATAATCTCAGAATAAATGTCAATAAATATTCCAAAATATAATTTTATACTCAAGTGTAATATTACAATAATTCAACAGGTTATCATTTCTTACTTTCAAGGAAACAAAACAGCTAAATTATTCTGATTTCTAAATTCATAATAATTTACCAGAACTTGTCATAGATTTCTGTAAAAATATCATCACAACATTTTCTTGTTAAATAAATACAATCTTGTCATAAGTGTCAGCTGTATACCAACTTCCATTTTGTAACTTCTCAAACATCCACTCATTCTCATCATCATCATCATCATCATCATTTAACGTCCACTTTCCATGCTGGCATGGGTTGGACGGTTTGACGGGAGCCAGCCAGCTGACGAGCTGTTCAGGCCCAGTCTGTTTTGGCATGGTTTGTATGGCTGGATGCCCTTCTTAATGCCAAACATTTTACAGAGTGTACTGGGTGCTTTTATACAGCACTGGCATGGGTGGTTTTTACATGGTACCACCACCTACGAGCCCACAAAATTAGGGATGCTCAGCTGGAGAGGGTTTCAGGGGACAAGCCTGTATGCAAGGGTAAGCACTTTGTTACTTAGCTTGACATGTCTTTTCAAGATAGTGATGTGATGGGGCATACAACCAAATTAATGGAAAGTGTGTACAGTGAAGGGGACTGGGGTTTGGAGAGTGGGTGGGTAAGTTTGTGAGATTGCGAAAGGAGAGGGGAGAATGTTATGAATGGGCACATTTAGGGGAAAGGGGTATTAAGAGGATATGCTGTGCGGAAATGATTTGAGAGGGACATATTGTGTGCATGAGGGATTGAAGGGAGGAGAATACAGTGGTGGGTTTTAGAAAAATGGGATGTGGAGGAGAGATTTCTCAGGGATAGATTGTAGGGTGGGTGTGCACAGATATGAAACACCTGCCTTTATGGCCTTCATTTTACTCAGTTGGGTGGATCTTCTCAAACACAGCAAATCGCCAATTGCCCCAGTTCTTTGTCATCTCCTTTGTGAGGCTCAGCATCTGAATGAAGATCAGTTTTCATCACTTCATCCCACATCTTCCTCTTTCACAGGTATCCGCCATATTTAGAGATTAATTGTTCCTTATGTGATCGTTACCAGCGTCGCGTTATTGGCATTCGAGCCCTGTGCTAGTAGGGTGCTAAGAACACCATCCGAGTGTGGAAGATTCAAGCGAGGTCGTTGCCAGTACCACCTGACTGGCCCCGTCCCAGTGGCACATAAAAGCACCCACTACACTCTCGGAGTGGTTAGCGTTAGGAAGGGCATCCAGCCGTAGAAACTCTGCCAGATCAAGACTGAAGCCTGGTGTAGCCATCTGGTTCGCCAGCCCTCAGTCAAATCGTCCAACCCATGCTAGCATGGAAAGCGGACGTTAAACGATGATGATGATGATATGCAGTTTTATGCGTGTATATTTGTGTCTCCTTGTCTTAACATCACGTTAGTTTTGTTACTGTTGTAGAAGGATTCTGACCACCCCAAGTGAATGAAGGTGGGCTGTCTCGTTATAAAACAAAGAACTGTGAGCAATTGGGGTTTCGTGTCGGTAAGCCGTTCGCTGTTAGCCGTGATATAGAGCGTAGAGTCTCATGTAATAGAAATAGTAGTGCACCATGTATATACTTTCTTTCCCCCTGCTTCATTATATTATATATCCAATACAAGAATATAAAACTGTCATACAAGCAATATCATGCATTTCCATTATTATGGGGCAATATTACTTTGCTTGGAAACAGGTGAGGGTTTTGTGAGAAAAAGAGCATCCAACTATGGATAATCAGTCTCAATAAATTCTATTCAACCCATGCAAGCATGGAAAAGTGGATATTACAACAATGATAATATTTGTACTCAAAACTATATTTCATGAAATGCCATTACATTAACTCAGGAAAGAACAAGGTATTCATATATCATCATTTAACATCCACTTTCCATGTTGGCATGGGTTGGATGGTTTAATAGGAGCTGGTCAGCACCACACACACACTCTATACACTGCTTCATATTGGTAGGAAGTACGTTTGAATTGATCAGGTATGGGCAATAGAAGCAACCTTACCACTTGAGTTGCCTGGTAAGTATTTTATCATGCTTGATTGAAAGCCTTCATTTTATATTAACAGGCATTGAACTAAAAATGTCAGGGAAGAGAACAAAGATTATGCCTGTCCCCCTAACCTTTGGGGTTGTATTGAATAATATTGACACAGTTTTATAGAAATCCAGTCAAGCGTTTGAATCGTTGAAAATTTGAAAGTATTTATCAAAGGGGTCATCGTTCCAGGACTCATTTATTAACTAGAAACCTACTGAAATTTAAAACTTTGACTTTAAAGCATTCATACAATACACCCCCGCAAACATTTTTCTTTATTTCAATTCAAACTACGGGGAATTGTGTTAAACCATGACGCCCTCGTTTTATCGACAGGTTGTCATGTGACTTCGACTTTTATAATAGAATTGATGACAATTAAAATAAATACTGCAGTTATTTTCATTGTTGAATGTATGTATTACACACAAAATCAAAAAGGATAGGCAGATGATACCTCGCTGTCAGCTTGATTTCAATTGACAGCATTTACGGTTTAACCACGGAGCTTCGAAGGAAAACTGTCAACCTAATGAAACTTCTTGGGTGTCAACTTTTAGTCGTAACCTGAAGATCTAACGATTTTGCGCCCGCACCACTAAGGTCTGCATATTATACGTCAAACATTACTAGATTTTCTTAATGTATGTGGGTATATATATATATATATATATATATATATATATACTCATTCACACACTGGGGTTATGTATAGTGTTTTTCAGTAAGAGTTGCGGGACTTAAAGGACACTTGTTCATTTAAGCATGGTTTATATATTTTTAACCCTTGCTCGCCCCCTTTTTTAAAAATTGTTTCAGGATATTATGGGATTTAGAATCTGTGAAAAAAATTTCAAAACAAATTTTTTAAAATAGTATAAAAAGAACTTGGGGAAATAACTAACGTTTTCAATCTAATACTTTTTAAATCCATATATTAATGATGCGGAAAAAGAACAAAAATATCTTGTAATTGCTGTATAACTTTTCAACATAATATTATGTTTTGTTTTTGGATTTGGTTTGCATGATTCTTTATATGAATTCGTGTGTTGAAGCATATTCTGTAGTGTCTGGGGAGAGTCATTTTCTTTTTGTGCCTTATAATGTAACAAAATTTCAGGAAAATAAAAATAAGAGAAAAGTGGAAATTTTACCGGTGAGTGTGTTACATTATAAGGCACAAAAAGAAAATGACTCTCCCCAGACACAACAGAATATTATGTATTCTATATCAAAAACAGTATTGTAATACTGTAGTTTAAATTCATTAAGGATGAACGTGTAATTACAAATGCACACAAAATTTATATAGGCATATTAGAAAAAGTACTTTTATGTTCGTAAATATATTTCGTTTTAAAAAAATAGAAACTTAAAACAGTGTCCGATTTAAAACAAAGCAGAAATTCTCAATCGTTGATGCTAAAACATAAAAATCCTAAGACTTTAGGGAAAACGAAAAGCATAAGTCAGAATGGAGCATGATTAAATCCGCACGTGAATGAACAAGTGCCCTTAAATGTCCCTACAAAAATCTTTATTTTATATCTTTTTTTTTTATCAGTTTCATACATACAGAAAGTAAATTTTATTGCCTCCACTGACTTTTTGTTTCCTCAAATTTATCATAAATTAGTGAAATTGCGTGAAAATTAGCAATGTATCGTATAATTATTAATTGTTACTCTTAATACTGTTTTTATTTAAAAGTAAATGGTTTCGTCCAGGAGCGCTCCTGTAGTTAGATCATTTGAACTTACGCTGTAGAGTTGTGTGTACGTGGTCGAGTATTCCTAAGACAAGGTAATTTTCAGGGAGAAACGGTGTGATAAGCTTGTCCTGTTAAATTACATGAGTTCTATCCGCAGAGCTTCCTATATAACTTCCGTCGGTGGACTTTCGGAAGAGATATCAGTCTCTCCCTCAATTGGGGAAAGAAAAGGGGCAAGACATGGGATGGGAATTTTTTATCTTTTTTTTTTTTCAAAAAATTTAATTGCTGTTTTTTTTTAAATTTTTGATCTCCAATTCGTTGCCATTTCTCTTCCCTCTGTGGTAATGCTAACTATCCCGGAAGTCCGCTGTTACGTCTACGCTATTTCAACAAGTCAACCCGCGACCATAATAAAATACATTTACTCTAAGTGCCGTGCGGTGGGATCGAAACTGAGCCATGTGGTTGCAAAGCATCTACTTGCGCGCGTGGACGCACACAAGTTTATTTTGACGAAAAAGAGCATTCGATACCATAGTGAAAATTAATTTTTTTTTTTTCTGTTCTCATTGATCGAGTCCACTCTCTTGCTACTGTTTTGTTTGAGGGTCTTCAGGCAAGTTACGAAGACTTGTACACTCACAGACGAAAACCAGAGTCGAGAAACTAAACTCGACTCCATATATATTAAAAATGAGGAAGGCCAGTCTATGGGATCACCTTAGCTTTCCCGTCCATAAAGGGTTTAGCTTTATAGCATATCGTCAAATCCCTAAAAACTTCTTAGTACAAAATTGAATTTTATCACATCAGAATAAATAAAGGACATTCACATTTGAAAATTACCGCCACTGCCTAAACGACCCAGATGTCACACAGGCGTATATATTATATATTTCTTTATTGCCCACAGGGGGCTAAACATAGAGGGAACAAGCAAGGACAGACAAAGGGATTAAGTCGATTACATCGACCCCAGTGCGAAACTGGTACTTTATTTAATCGACCCCCGAAAGGATGAAAGGCAAATTTGAACTCAGAACGTAACGACAGACGAAATACCGCTAAGCATTTCGCCCGGCGCAAGCGCTATATATATGGTGTGGTCTAGGGAAATTTAGCTTGGTAACTGTAGCGAGTAGGACACGCACTGCTAGTGAATATATCTAGAAATTCTTCCACGTGTTTATGGTGTTTCTCTGCTTGCTTTATTTATATTGAAAACTCCAACTAGACTCGAGCCCTTATGTGGTCACTCGAGTTCTTAGAAACAGCAGCTAAATTTCCCTTGACCACACCATATCGTTATTGATATATATGAAGGCGCATACATTAGACAATCTAGTCTCTGATATATATAAAAAGGCCAGATGGGCCGCCTTTGGTTGTAGGGCCAGCCGTGGGGCTAAGTAACATTAGAAAGCACAAACTTTGTAAAACTGTGTCATGTTTACAAGTATTTGATATTGGATTTTCTGTTCATATCACTTTATGTTCGCTCTATTTATCTTTGCATTTTTATATCCAATATAACAAATATACAGTTAACTTCAATTGAAAAAATAAGTCATGTCATTACTGGTATACCATGTAATTTTTAAATTATTACTTTCATTTATTTTTATGGCCTAGTTTGCGGAGGAAGGGCAACGCCTATTAGTCAAGTCCTCGTAAACTAGTAGGAAGAAGTTTTCCTCAAACCGAAGATCTGGTCATAAAATGTTTGCCACGGAGTCCGCTAAAGGGTCACGATACGATGTTAAAACAGGGACTGATTTAGGTATGATCACTCTAAAACAGGATGGCCTGTCTGGCAAACTTCGGCTTAAGTTTCGATACAAAAGTAGATTCTCCTATCGTAAACGACAGACGAGGCTTCCGCAACTTCTTGCTTAACAACTTTCATAGATGATTTGTTTATAGTGATCAAATAAAGGTTGTGTTGTACATTAGCTCCCTCCGTACAGGTGCACGGGTGCCACACGTCAGGTGTCGAAACGATCGCAAATCAACGCGGAATGAAGTGCTTTGCTCAATAATACAACCGGACCACCTGGTCAGGGAATCGGGACTATTGCAGAACCCAAAGTGCAGGCTCGAACTAGAAATCACATAGTTCGCAAACTTTTATCTGAGATCCATAGATGTCTTCTGTATTTGAAGGGACTTCCACAACAAAGTTTGTAGGAGTGGCTGTGTGGTAAGTAGCTTGCTTACCCACTACATGGTTCCGGGTTCAGTCCCACTGCGTGGCACCTTGGGCAGGTATCTTCTACTATAGCCTCAGGCCGACCAAAGCCTTGTGAGTGGATTTGGTAGACGGAAACTGAAAGAAGCCCGTCGTATATATGTATATATATATATGTGTGTGTGTGTGTGTGTGTATGTGTGTGTGTGTGTGTATGTTTGTGTGTCTGTGTTTGTCCCTCCACAACATCGCTTGACAACCGATGCTGGTGTGTTTACGTCCCTGTAACTTAGCGGTTCGGCAAAAGAGACCGATAGAATAAGTACTGGGCATACAAAGAATAAATCCTGGGGTCGATTTGCTCGACTAAAGGCGGTGCTCCAGCATGGCCACAGCCAAATGACTGAAACAAGTAAAAGCGTAAGCATACTTACATGCATGTATATGTACGTACATACACACACACACACACTCATTAATTCCGTCAATGTGTCTCTGTTAGAGATAGTATTTCAAAAACCTCTTAACTTCATAACCGTACTTGTGTCCACTACTCTAGAGTTGTAGAGCTTCTACAATTTCCTCTGCCAACACCTAAGAGGCTTAAATGCAGCGCAACAAGTGTATTTATAGTCTGTTCGAGAAATTTCCGGTTTTTAATAGGGATAGAAGTCTGCAATTATGTTATTTTATATATTTTACAATTGAAAGAACTAACATATTTAATCCGAAATCATGGAAGGATGAATGAAATCCGACATTGACTTTCAAGCTCAAATCAAAATTCAAGAAGTTCCTCGTAACTTAGTGGTTCGGCAAAAGAGACAGGTATAGAATAAGAACCAGCTTTAAAAAAAAATTAAGTACTGGGGTCGATTTATTCGACTAAAATTCCTCAAGGTGGATGCAACAAGTATTTCTCAGCTCTTGAAATTCTCTTGAAGTTCTATTCCACACGAGTTATTCGTGCGAACTTATTTGTGGTTTCTCTTCCTGATTGGATTGTCGGCGTGAATTTTAAATGGCCCAGCTGTCCGGCGGTAAATTTGCATTATCTTTTCTGTTCTTCCTCTGCTAAAATTCAAGGTCCTGCAGATCTTTGATCTGGAGATCATCTGTAACGTATCAATAATAAGGGGGTTAAATTCTTTCTTCAAGAACCTGAGTTAAACTATACTTTGATTCGAGCGGGTCGCTCTGTTGTTAGTGAATATCAAGCTTAAAGTATACTTCAAGTATTGAATTCGTAAACATTTGTGATCCGTAGATGTCTTCTGTATTTGAAGAGACTTGCATGCGTGCGTACACACACACGCATTCATTCATTCATTCATTCCGTCAATATGTTCCTGTTAGAGTCAGAGTTTCAAAATCTCTATTTCATTTATATGATACTCTTTTACTTGTTTCAGTAATTTGACTGCGGCTATGCTGGAGCACCGCCTTTAGTCGAGCAAATCGACCCGGGACTTATTCTTTGTAAGCCCAGTACTTATTTTATCGGTCTCTTTTGCCGAACCACTAAGTGACGGGAACGTAAACATACCAGCATCGGTTGTCAAGCAATGCTAGGGGGACAAACACAGACACACAAACATATATATATATATATACATATATACGACAGGCTTCCTTCAGTTTCCGTCTACCAAATCCACTCACAAGGCTTTGGTCGGCCCGGGGCTATAGCAGAAGACACTTGCCCAAGATGCCACGCAGTGGGACTGAACCCGGAACCATGTGGTTGGTTAGCAAGCTACTTACTACACAGTCACTCCTGCGCCTATGATATTGATTATTAAGAAACAAATCTCCATTCTTGGAATTAAAGAACATCAACAATTGTACCGATTTTAAAGAAATGTCTTGCATATTTCCAATGCTCTGTCACAGCTCGAAGTATGGGTTCATGCCATGTATCTTCATGACTGGTTAAGAAGCCCCGTTTTGCAATCACATGGTCCAGTCCCATCGCGCGGCACCTTGGGCAAGTGTCTTCTATTATAGATACGGGTCGACCAGTGCCTTTTAAGTGAATTTGATAAACAGGAACTGTGTGGGAGAGAACGATAAAACAGGTACCAGACATAATTTTAAAATAATAATTAAAAAAAAAAACAAGTACCATGGTCGATTTGTTTTGCCTAAATGTTTCAAGGCAGTGCCCGAGCATGGCCACAGTACAATTGTCGAAACAAGTAAAGAGATGAAAAGTTATAAAGAAGTTGATTGCAATTTAGACATCAACAACCATAGCCCGTCCTCATCATTACAGTAACAGACAGCAGACCACAGTAGTCATTTGAATGTTTGTTCTAGACTGTTGTATTAACGTCATTCCCGTTGGTAATCTTCCATTAATATAATGAGAGGAATAAATCATCCCTTTTTCAACTTATTCATATTTTACCATTCTTCTTTCCACACCACATCATTACAAATGGTGACCTATGAACATTATAGTTCCTTATTTTTGAACTATAACGATGTGGAAACGTGAAACTTTAAATTTAAAATACCCAAATATGATCACGTTCTCCTATGGGTATTAATCATTCTTTCTTATATACCCCACAACATTTCTAGCTCTACACACACATCCATCCTTCCATAGTGTGTAATCGGGTGACATGGGTATATCTGTATCTTTAAATCGTAAATCAATCTTGACACATTTATTGTTATTGTACACTACATGGCTGTTACTAATTTCTTTATGCTGAAGTCTGGGTACGCCATAAATCCTGATCATATCTATCTAGCTATCTATCTTTAATCTATCTGTCTGTCTGTCTGTTTGCCTAACTACCTACATACCTACTTACCTACCTAACTATATGTCTGTTTGTCTGTCTGTCTGCATATCTATCTCTCTATCTATCTATCTATCTATCTATCTATCTATCTATCTATCTATCTATCTATCTATCTATCTATCTATCTATCTCTCTATCTATCTATCTATCTATCTATCTATCTATCTATCTATCTACCTATCTCTTTAAATATATATATATTTATATTTAAACACACACACACGCACATACATACACAGACATATATATATCATCATCATCATCGTTTAACGTCCGTTTTCCATGCTAGCATGGGTTGGACGGTTCGACTGGGGTCTGGGAGGCCAGAAGGCTGCACCAGGCTCCAATCTGATCTGGCAGTGTTTCTACGGCTGGATGTCCTTCCTAACACCAACCACTCCGTGAGTGTAGTGGGTGCATTTTACATGCCACTGGCATAGGGGCCAGGTGAGGCTGGCAACAGCTACGATCGGTTGGTGCTTTTTACGTGCCACCGGCACGGATATATATGTATCATCATCATCATCATTTAGCGTCCGTTCTCCATGCTAGCATGGGTTGGACGGTTCAACTGGGGTCTGTGAAGCTGGAAGGCTTCATCAGGCCCAGTCAGATCTGGCAGTGTTTCTACGGCTGGATGCCCTTCCTAACGCCAACCACTCCGTGAGTGTAGTGGGTGCTTTTTACGTGCCACCCGCACAGGTGCCAGACAGAGCTGGCAAACGGCCACGAACAGATGGTGCTTTTACGTGTCACCGGCACGGGACCAGGCGAGGCTGGCCACGGACACGAACGGATGGTGCTTTTACGTGCCACCAACACGGGGGCCAGACAGAGCTGGCAAACGGCCACGAACGGATGGTGCTTTTACGTGTCACCGGCACGGGGGCCAGGCGAGGCTGGCAACGGACACGAACGGATGGTGCTTTTACATGCCACCGACACGGGACCAGACAGGGCTGGCAAACGGCCACGAACGGATGGTGCTTTTACGTGTCACCGGCACGGGGGCCAGGCGAGGCTGGCAACGGACACGAATGGATGGTGCTTTTACATGTCACCGACATGGGGGCCAGACAGGGCTGGCAACGGCCACGAACGGATGGTGCTTTTACATGTCACTGACATGGGGGCCAGACAGGGCTGGCAAACGGCCACGAACAGATGGTGCTTTTACATGTCACTGACATGGGGGCCAGACAGGGCTGGCAAACGGCCACGAGCGGATGGTGCTTTTACGTGTCACCGGCACGGGGGCCAGACAGAGCTGGCAAACGGCCACAAACGGATGGTGCTTTTACGTGTCACCGGCATGGGGGCCAGGCCAGGCTGGCAACGAACACAAACGGCTGGTGCTTTTACGTGCCACCGATACGGGGGCCAGACAGGGCTGGCAAACGGCTACGAACGGATGGTGCTTTTACGTGTCACCTGCACGGGGGCCCTGATGTTGATCGACCTCAATTTGGTTTGATTTGATTTTGACTGTTCTCACTGGTCTTGCCGGTTTTCTCACGCACAGCATACTTCCAAAGGTCTCGGTCACTGGTCATTTCCTTGGTGAGACCTAAAGTTCGAAGGTCGTGCTTCACCGCCTCGACCCAGGTTTACCTGGGTCTACCTCTTCCACAGGTCCCCTCAACTGCCAGGGTGTGGAACTTTCGCACACAACTATCTTCAGCCATTCTTGCCACATGACCATACCAGCGCATACGTCTCTCTTGCACACAACAACTGATGCTTCTTAAGTTCAACTTTTCTCTCAAGGTACTTACACTCTGTCGATTATGAACACTGACGTTACACATCCATCGGGGCATACTAGCTCCATTTCTTGCGAGCTTACGCAAATCCTCAGCAGTCACAGCCCAAGTTTCACTACCATGTAGAATGGTTGTACGTACACATGCATCATACAGTCTGCCTTTTACTTTGAGCGAGAGGCCTTTTGTCACCAGCAGGGGTAAGAGCTCTCTAAACTTTGCCCAGGCTATTCTTACTCTAGCAGTTATACTTTCAGTGCACCCACCCCCGCTACTGACTTGGTCACCTAGGTAACGGAAACTATCAACTACTTCTAGCTTTTCTCCCTGGAAAGTGACGGAAGTTGGTCTCAGAGCATTTTCAGTGTTTATTGTTCCTGAGCATCTGCCACATACAAAAACCATCTTCCTAGTTAGCCTTCCTTTGACATTGCTGCATCTCTTATGTGTCCATAGCTTACACTTGGTGCATCTTATAGAGTTTCTACCTACACCTTTTCTACAGATCGAGCAGGGCCATCTACCTAATATATATATAATATATATATATATATATATATATATATATATATTATATATATATATATATATATACCACACACTTACATACACGCACGCACACACACACACACATATGATCAGCATCATTATCATCATCATTATTCAGCATCCGCCTTCCATCCTGGCATGGGTCGGACGGTTTGCAAGGAGCTGGCCAGGCAGGAGCCTGCACTAGACTTCTATAGCTGTTTTGGGTGGGTTTTTACAGCTGGATGCCCTACCTAACACCAACCACTCAGCAGAGTATACACACACACACACCTACATACATACACATACACGTGCATACACACGCACACACACACACACACACATATGATAAATTATGTATATATTCATGAAATTTTGTTGTTGTTTTTTTATAGATTGCTAATGAAGTGAGCTGCATCAAAGGCTTGAACAATGACCTTAGTTATTTTTTTTGCAAGCCTTTCTGTGATTATCTTAACTTTCCTTCTGGAAAATCGTCAAGCCTTTGTCGACGACTGTTGGTAAGTAGATTCCATGTATGCAAAATGGCATTACTATATTAATTATAATTATTAACTGTAAAGTTTTGCAATATTTTAGTCACTTAATTGGGATCTTTATCTTTTGACTGACAGATTTTAAAAACTATTTTTTGTAACTATATACAGAGTGTATTGGGTTGCTTTTTATGTGGCCCCAGCTCATGTGCTTTTTATACCAATACATTAATTGCAGGTGTTTTCCCTGTATTTCATAGCAAGTTGACAACAATTATTTTCATAGAAAAATTACTATTTTTAAATCTCACAACGTGAGATATTCAGCAACAGTACTTTGTGGCAAAGATTTTCTAATTTATAGATCAGTGACTAGTTGTCACTTTGAAAACTATATATTTCGAATGGGAATTTGGCAGTGCCACCTCTAGCCGAACAATTATTCTGTGCTGATGAAGGGAAATAACCCGGAAATCGCGATACACAGATATTGTTTTGAGCTGAGTGGGGGTGCTAGATTCCCTTGTTCGGAAACATAAGGACACAGATCGTGTCTCCTGGGGCTAAATTACAGCAACATTCATCCTAAACTAGGACTGCCATGTTATGTTGGCAAACAATTTTTACTACAATTATTTTCGTTATTCGCATTTTATTTAATTACTTTCACCAAATTTTTCATCTCAACTGATAATGAATCTTTCATATTTCTATTTCAGGATATCCTTAGTTGAGACTGTCCCTAAAGATATGACCTATGCCCCAGGTTCACCATCACACCTGTCTACCTATGACGGTCTTTTGTCTTTGATTGAAGAAGCCAAGGACACAATTGAGATAGCCTCTTTTCATTGGATACTGGATGCCCAAGATGTACATTCACTGCCATCAGAGTGGGAAGTAAGTTGTTTGGTTTTTTGTTCACTTATTAATGTGTGATCATCATCATCATCATCGTTTAACGTCCGCCTTCCATGCTAGCATGGGTTGGACGATTTGATTGAGGACTGGCGAACCAGATGGCTGCACCAGGCTCCAATCTTGATCTGGCAGAGTTTCTACAGCTGGATGCCCTTCCTAACGCCAACCACTCTGAGAGTGTAGTGGGTGCTGTTACGTGCCACCGGTATGAGGACCAGTCAGGCGGTACTGGCAACAGCCATGCTCAAATGGGGTTTTTTACATGCCACCTGCACAGGAGCCAGTCCAGCAGCAGCACTGGCAATGACCTCGCTCGAATGTTTTTTTTTCACGTGCCACCGACACAAGTACCAGTAAAGCAACACTGGTAATGATTACACTCAAATGGTGCTTTTTATGTGCCACCGGCATGGAAGCCAGTCAGTAGCCCTGGCAACGATCACGCTTGGATGGTGCTCTTAGCACTCCACTAGCACGGATACCAGTCATCGAATTTGATACATTTTAATATTCTGTTGACCATGATAAGGCAGTGAGCTGGCAGAATGGTTAGCATTGCAGACAAAATGCTTTGTGGAATTTCATCCATCTTTATGCCCTGAGTTCAAATTTCACCAAAGTCGACTTTGCCTTACATTCTTTCAGGGTTGATATAAATAAGTACCAGTTGCACATTGGGGGCAATGTAATCTTAGCATCTTCCCTCGTAAATACTGGCTTTGTGCTAAAATTTGTAACCAATATTCTATGAACCATATTATATAAAATAACAGATAAAAAATTTTACACTTCTTTCTATAGGATACAAACCTTTTTCAACATCTTTTGTCAGCTGGTAAAAACAGGAACGTAGAAATCAAATTACTTGAAAATAAACCAAATTCTGAAATGCAAAGTCCAGATACAGAAATATTAATTGAAGACGGTGAGAAAATTTCCTATCTTTTGCCTTTACTTGTTTCGGTCATTAAACTGAGGCCATGCTGGGGCACTGCCTTGAAGAATTTTTGACAAACAAACCGTTCCCTGATATTTATTCTATCAACTGCTTTTGCCAAATTGCTTAGTTACAGTTGTCAAGTGGTGGTCGTGGGGGCAAACACAGACACAAAGACACACACATACATATATACATATACACACACACATACATACACGATGGGCTTCTTTCAGTTTCCATCTACCAAATCCACTCACAAAGCTTTGATTGACTTGAAATTACAGTAGATCAAGGTCATTGCCAGTGCCCAAGGTGCCTTGCAGTAGGACTGAACTCAAAATCAAGTGGTTGAGAAGCAAGCTTATTACCACGCAACCATAAAATAATAGTATTTAAATATTTCTTTAATGTAAGACAGTTTGCAAAAGGATGCCAGATTATTGTGCTATGACACCTTTAACCCTTTTGGCACTCAGAGATTATTCTGTCAAATGTATTCCTTATTTACTCTTTTACTTGTTTCAGTCATTTGACTGCGGCCATGCTGGAGCACCGCCTTTAGTCGAGCAAATCAACCCCGGGACTTATTCTTTGTAAGCCCAGTACTTATTCTATCGGTCTCTTTTGCCGAACCGCTAAGTGACAGGGACGTAAACACACCAGCATCAGTTGTCAAGCAATGCTAGGGGGACAAACACAGACACACACATCATCATCATCATCATCATCATCATTTAGCGTCCGCTTTCCATGCTAGCATAGGTTGGACGGGTCAACTGGGGTCTGTGAAGCTGGAAGGCTTCGTCAGGCCCAGTCAGATCTGGCAGTGTTTCTACGGCTGGATGCCCTTCCTAACGCCAACCACTCCGCGAGTGTAGTGGGTGTTTTTTACGTGCCACCTGCACAGGTGCCAGACAGAGCTGGCAAACGGCCACGAACGGATGGTGCTTTTATGTGTCACCGGCACGGGGCCAGGTGATGCTGGCAACGGACACAAACGGATGGTGCTTTTACGTGCCACCGACACGGGGCCAGACAGAGCTGGCAAACGGCCATGAATGGACGGTGCTTTTACGTGTCACCGGCACGGAGGCCAGCCGAGGCTGGCAACGGACACGAACGGATGGTGCTTTTACGTGCCACCGACACGGTTGCCAGACAGAGCTGGCAAACAGCCACGAATGGACGGTGCTTTTACATGTCACCGGCACGGGGGCCAGCCGAGGTTGACAACGGACACGAACGGATGGTGCTTTTATGTGTCACCGACACAGTTGCCAGACAGAGCTGGCAAATGGCCACGAACGGACGGTGCTTTTATGTGTCACCGACACGGGGCCAGACAGAGCTGGCAAACGGCCACGAACGGACGGTGCTTTTACGTGTCACACATACATATATATATATACACACACATACATATATATATATACGACAGGCTTCTTTCAGTTTCCGTCTACCAAATCCACTCACAAGGCATTGGTCGGCCTGGTTCTATAGTAGAAGACACTTGCCCAAGATGCCACGCAGTGGGACTGAACCCGGTACCATGTGGTTGGTTAGCAAGCTACTTACTACACAGCCACTCCTGCGCCTTCACATTGTTTTGAAATAATCATGCATTATCTCATAGCTTTGAGATTATGATGATATAACTGCATATTTTAAGGCAGCAAGCTGGCAGAAACGTTAGCATGCCTTTCGTCCTTTTGGGGTCGATTAAATAAGTACCAGTTATGCACTGGTGTCAATATGATCGACTTCATCCGTTTGTCTGTCCTTGTTTGTCCCCTCTGTGTTTAGCCCCTTGTGGGTAATAAAGAAATGGAAATTACAATCTCAAAATTTTATGGACGAGGACAGCTGCGTAAAGAAGTGCCAATCTGTAACTGTGACACAAACCTGTGGAAGAAGTAGACCCAGAAAGACATGGGACGAGGTGGTAAAGCATGATGTTCGAATGCTGGGTTTTACGGAGGCAATGACAAGTCACTGGGACCTTAGGTGACATGCTGATCTTCAGAAGACTTGTGAAGCCAAGTGAAATCATAGTCTTGGCTGATGCTGGTATCATATAACTGGCACCCATACCAAGGGTATGTAAAAGCACCTGTGTCGCTAGCACAGAAACACCTGTGCCGCTGGATGTAAAAAGCACCCATTATACTCTTGAAGTGGTTGGTGTTAGAAAGGGCATCCAGCTGTAGAAACCATGTCAAATAAGACTGGGACTTGGTGCAGCTCTCCACTTACCAGTACCAGTCAAACCATCTAACCCATGCCAGCATGGAGAGCAGATGTTAAATGATGATGTTGAAGATGAAAATTCTTTTCTTTTTTTTCTTTTTTTTTTCTCAGCTCATGCTTCAGTTCGACACATTGACATGAAAAAACTGTTGGGAGGTGGAATTATGCACACAAAGATATGGATTATTGACAGAAGGCATTTCTATATTGGCAGTTCTAATCTTAATTGGCGCTCTCTCGCTCAAGTAAGAGATATTTTTTTCAAATACTTGGCTTAATTTTTTCTCTAATTTCTTCATTAATAAAAAATTTCATGTATATTTATTTAGCTTTTAATATTTATAAACCTGTGTAGTAAATATACAATCATGTAAAATTTCTCTGTAGATTGAAAAGATGATGAAAAGAGTCTTAATCAATGTTTCGATCCTTATTGGGGTTTCATCAGTGGTTTCACCCTCACTTGACTAATCCCAGAGAAACAAGTCATCATCATCATCATCATCATCATTTAACGTCCGCTTTCCATGCTGGCATGGGTTGGACGGTTTGAATGAGGACTAGCAAGCCAGAAGGCTGCACCAGGTCCCATTCTGATCTGTCAACATTTCTACAACTGGATGCTCTTCCTAATGCTAACCACTCCAAGTGTATAGTGGATGCTTTTTACATTCCACCGGCACAAAGGACAGTCAGGCGGCACTGGCATTGGCCATGCTTGAATGATGCTTTTTACGTGCCACTGGCAAGGGAGCCGATTGGGCAACACTGGCAACAACCAAACTCGAATGATGCTTTTTAACGTGCCACTGGCACAGGAGTTGGTTGTTTCAGAGAACCAGAACTGTTAATTTAAGGAAGACAAAAACTCTTTGAAAATGGTCATATGTGACAAACCATGGGTCTATGGCTGTAACCTTGAAACCAAAGGCAAAAATCAAATCCCACTTGAAAGGAAAAAAATTTCAAGACATTGAAGAAATCCAAGAGAATGCAATGAGGCAGCTCTCACCATTCCATCAATGGAAGCAATGCTGGATAAAGTGTGTGGCTTCCGAAGGGGTCTACTTCAAAAGAGATTAACCCTTTTGATACCAACCCGACTGAAACCACCTCTGGCTCTGAGTACAAATGTCTTGTTTTCGTAAGTTCTGAATTAAAATCTTCCACCAAACCTTAGTTCATGTTCCTAACACTAGCTGAATGATAACTAAGTTATTTTACTAAATTCTTTGTTATAATTAAAGTAATAAATAGAAACATAGAGCATCTCAACAGAAATACGGTAGCGAAAGGGTTAAGAAGAAGAATAATGAGCAGAACACATAAGAGGAGACATCGTTGTGGTCACTCTATATGCTAGAAATAATAGCCTATATTTCTTTCAATCCATACCCTTCCAATTGCTTCTAATGTATATCTGACTAAATGTAGAGGTTTGTTTAACCCTTATGGTACCAACCTGGCTGAAACCGGCTCTGGCTCTGAGTACAAATGTCTTGTCTGCATAAGTTTTCAATTAAAATCTCCCACCAAACCTTAGTCACAATTTATGTTCCTGACACTAGTTGAATGATAACTAAGTTATTTTACTATATTCTTTGTTAATAATTAAAGTAATTGAAAGAAACACAGACCATCTCAACAGAAATACGGTAGCGAAAGGGTTAAATGCCGGACTGATATATGTTGTAGTTTTCTTTTTACAGTACCATTCCTGATACTTTTTGATCAAACCTTGTACTAACCACTAAACTATACTGAAGGGTACCTCACTAGGGAGACATTTAGTTGCTCACTGTTCTCAACTATTTGTTAGCTTTTATCTGTTTTGTTTTCCAGTACATTCATTCATTGTCTTTTCTGTTTTAGGTGAAAGATCTCGGGGTTATAATTTCCAACTGCAAATCACTCGCAGAAGACATGGGCAAAATATTCGATACCTTTTGGTATCTGACAAAAGTTGATGCAATTCCTAAACCATGGCCAGACGTGTACAACACCACAACCAATAAAGAAAAACCTTTGAACATCAATCTCAATGACAGCAATAGCAACGTGTACTTATCGGTAAGTTCTCTACATATCAGAATAACATGCAACTAATCATTGTCTTCATTTTACATTCACATACCATGTTGGCATAGCTTAAACCAGGCATCGGCAACCTTTTCCGAGAAGCAGGCTGTGTGAGACATTGTTCATCATCAGATGAGCCTCACTGCTAAAAATGCCACTACACTCATGGAGTGGTTGGTGTTAGGAAGGGCATCAAGTTGTAGAAACACTGCCAGATCAGACTGGAGCCTGGTGCTGCCACCTGGCCTCCCAGACTCCAAAAGAGGCCGACTGGTGCTCCACTGGCATTCGCTTCGACAACCTGGCGGGGAGCCTGTGCAGGAAACCATAGTCAGTTCCGGGGGGGAGTATGGGTGCAAAACAGAAACTTAAAGGAATTGATGGAAAGGTTCCACCAGGAATGGAGCCTGCAGTTTAATTTAGCTCAACACTGGAAAACTCAGAGTATTTGGATGTCAATCTGATAAGAATCAAAAATCCAGTCAACATCATGTGTTTGCAGTGATCACTAGTGATGGTGATTTTATGCCTCCATTCATCTTCCCACATGGCCTCAGATTCAACACGGAGGCCGACAGCAAGTACCTGAAGGAGGTAGTACTGCCCTGGGTCAAGACACTGGCTGCTGGAAGACCTTATGTCAAGCAACAGAACTCTACTAAAAATGTTGACATGCCATTGAGAAAGCCCTGCAGGCTACAGTTTGCCCTTAATAGGGTTAAACAGTGTGACAGGATCCAACAAGTTAAAGGAGAATCATGTTGTGCTCCGATGTCTTTGATGCGACATGATTTCCACTGCCCCGGATGCTCTTCCTTATGCCACCACTTTGCAGAGTGTACTAAGTGCTTTTGTTTTTTTCATGGCACCAGCTCTAGTGAGGTTACTTTGAAACTAAAGTCCTTAAAGGGCCACCACTACTAAAAGAGTAAGTGATAGAGTGTGATGATTGTAGGTGAAGTGGTGAGAAGGAGTAAAATATGATGAAAGGAAAAGATTTATAGTTGTGAGAGAATGGTAGTAGGGAGAGGAACAGAGCAGAGACTATGGGCAGAGGGAGTACTGAGGGTACAGGGGGAAGGAGGAAAGGATGAGTGTTAGGATTAGAGAAAGGGAGCATCAGCATGGTGGGAGTGATGAGGTGGGTGGCAGGGTGGGTCATGTATTGGGGATGTGATCCAGTGCTATCACACATTATGGGTAGAAGGTGTGGAAGGAAGGCGACATGAAATCGATGAGGGTGGCAAGGATCCTGAGAGAGTCATTGAAAAAAGAAGAGAGATATGGGAAGATTGTGGGGACAGGTCAGAGAGAGAGAGAGAGATGAGAGGATGTTGAGGTGGCTGAGATCACAATCTCATGAACTTACCCATCCAGTTACCCTCTTCAGTCCACTTCACTATATACACCTCCCTGTAACCTGGGTGTGAACCCCCTTCCACAACACATCTTCTCTCTCTCCTCCTCTCCCCTTTCTTATTTCTTTATTGCCCACAAGGGGCTAAACATAGAGGGGACAAACAAGGACAGACAAAGAAATTAAGTCCATTACATCGACCCCAGTGCATAACTGGTACATCCCGAAAGGATGAAAGGCAAAGTTGACCTTGGCGGAATTTGAACTCAAAACGTAGCAGCAGACAAAATACCTATTTCTTTACTACCCACAAGGGGCTAAACACAGAGAGGACAAACAAGGACAGACAGATGGATTAAGTCAATTATATCAACCCCAGTGCATAACTGGTACTAATTTATCGACCCCGAAAGAATGAAAGGCTAAGTCGACCTTGGCGGAATTTGAACTCAGAACGTAGCAGCAGACGAAATACCGCTTAGCATTTCGCCTGGCGTGCTAACGTTTCTGCCAGCTTGACGCCTTTCTCTTCACCTGAGGTAGCTATGCTTCTCATCTACTACAAGATGTCCCTCAATACTACTCCCCAACTCAGTCGAGGAGTCTTGTCTTGCAAGTTTCTTGGTGACCTTACTGGTGGTAGTGCCATGTAAAAAGCACCCGGTACACTCTGTAAACTGATCGGCAGTAGGAAGAGCCTTCATCTGTAGAAACCATTCCAAAGCACAGACAGCAGAGTTTGGCGCAATCTTCTGACTTGCCAGCTTCTGTCAAACCATCCGACCCATGCCGACATGGAAAACAAACAGTAAATCATGATATCTATTCTGAATGTCTTTAAAAGCAGTCAATAGGGACACATGTCTCACATCTGTTGGAGAGGAATCGGTCACAGTTTCCATGATATCTACTTAACTGTTTATTTGTTGAAATGTTCAGACTTACTCAGAGAACAAATCATAACACCAGTGGAAAATAAACTCATAGTTTGTGTACCTTCTCTTCCATTGCTTTTCATTATTGGTCCACTGATTTCCATTACAAATCTCATTGAGGCATGACTGTGCAGTTAAGGATCTCTCTTTGCGATCACATGGTTTTGGGTTCACTCCCATTGCATGGCATCTTGGACAAGTGTCTTCTACTATAGCCCCAAGTTAACCAATGGGAATGAATTTCGTAGACAAAAACTGTGTGGAAGCCTGTTGTGTGTGTGTGTGTGTGTGTGTGTGTGTGTATGTGTGTGTCCACCACTACTTGACAACCTCCAATCGTTTGTTTACATCCCCATAACTTAAAAGCTTGGCAAAAGAGATCAGTAGAATAAATGTCAGAGTGAAGGACAATAGAACTGGAGTGGGTCTATTTGACCAGAATCCTTCAATGCAGTGCACCAGCATGGCCACGGTCCAGTGACTGAACCAAGTAAGAGACATCAGTTTTAAAATGTCATTCAGTGTACTCCAAAGAATGAAATGCCAAACCATCATAAAATCGTAGGTGGGACATTTTGTATGTGTTCATAAACAATAGGATATAAGGGGGAAAGAAAGGGGGTGGGGAAGGAGCGTGATAGCAATGCTGGAAGCGGGGGGGGGGGAAATAGGAGATATATCATTAAAGACAGAGACTGTTGGAATGTGACAGGTTGTATCACATGACCTTATTAATTGGTAGACAAACTATCACATGACCAGCAGGCAAGAGAAGAAAACAATGTTATTTTGTTTGTCTGTTCTTTATGATTTTTATGGTATGTTTTTAGTTATAGATTTTTATGTTATACATTAAATAATTTAAGAAAAGATTGGGAAAGTGGACGTCCCTCTCTCTCTCTCTCCTCTCTCTCTCTCTCTCTCTCTCTCTCAGAGCATAGTATGGTTGGTAAGCAAGCTACTTACCTATTTCTTTATTACCCACAAGGGGCCAAACACAGAGGGGACAAACAAGGACAGACATAGGTATTGAGTCGATTACATCGACCCCAGTGCATAACTGGTACTTAATTTATCGACCCCGAAAGGATGAAAGGCAAAGTCGACCTCGGTGGAATTTGAACTCACAACGTAACGCAGACGAAATACCGCTAAGCATTTCGCCCAGCGTGCTAATGTTTCTGCCAGCTCGCCGCCTTGTGGTAAGCAAGCTACTTACCACACAGCCACTCCTGATTGAGTATGTTATATTTTTTGGGCATGATTTTTATGATTGAATGCCTTTCTTCTGCAACACAACTAGAAATTCTATTTTCATTCAGAGTCACCATTCTCCTTGACAAATTACCTCCATTGGGTTTTGTAGAGACCAAATCTCCAGTCCTTCTTTTTCACATTTTGGAAAAAGTTTTTTGAAACATTTTAGTGTCTTTGCTAACAACATAAATTCAGTAGACACCAGATATTGGTTGTTTCATGAGGTCAATCAAAAAAATCATTTGTTTTTCTTTCCCAGATTTCCCCACCTGCTTTCTGTGCAAATGGCCGAACAGGTGACATCGATGCAATTCTGGACGTTATCAATTCTGCTAAGAAGTTTATCCACATTGCCGTTATGGATTATGCTCCTGCTTTGGAATTTCAACATCCTCCAGTGTAAGTTTTTTTTTGTGTGGTTTTTTTACTCCTTTGTTGGTTTAATTTTTGTTAAGATTTTATTTCACTGAGTTCACATTGATGTTATTTTATGTTACACCTAGCTTTGGTTACATGGTTATAGTATAATTTTTAATGTATCGACCGGTTTCGAATCTCATTATAAAAAACATGGACCCATTTTCTTCTTAAGAAAAAATATATTTTCATATAAATTAAACATTGTATCATGAATAGCGATTGCAAAACCGGTCGATACATTAAAAATTATACTATAACCATGTAAGTGTGCGTATTTTCCGTTTTTATTTTTCTTATATACATTACAATCCACCACGTGGGGACAACCGAAATTCCTCTTTTCTGTTACTATATATATACATATATATATATATACATATATATATATATATATATATATATATATATATATATAGGGAGAATTCACAAAAAAAAAACAAAAGACAAAGATAGGTGGTGTAGACAACAAACAGATGTATTAGTATAACGCTTGGGAAGTGAAAAAGTCTTTAATGCTTCGAGCCTATGCTCTTCCACAGAAAGGAACACAGAAAGAAACAAGGAGAGAAAATAAAGAATGTGTAGTGGCTGGTGATCTATCATGGCGAATATATATGTGTGTATATATATATATATATATATATATATAAATTAGATAAAAACCACCTTTTATCAATTCAAAATGAAAAATTAAATTACACCATCTAGAAAATTACATATAATAGAAATATTAAATATAAAATAAAAACATATACCAATGATTAAGTAATGTGCAAAATAATAAATAAAACATATATATTTGGTAGAATAACATTTTATTTATTATTTTGCACATTACTTAATTATCGGTATATTTTTTATCTTATATTTAATATTTCTATTATATGTAATTTTCTAGATGGTGTAATTTAATTTTTCATTTTGAATTGATAAAAGGTGGTTTTTTCTAATTTATATATATATGTCATATTTTGTGAAATTTGATTTAGTATTTCTAAATTGAATTTTTCCCTGTAAGTTTGGAATAATATTCCATCAAATTATTACTATTATATATATATATATATATATATATATATATATAGCGGACATTAAATGATGATATATATATATTTATATTTATATCTGTGTGTGTCTGTGTTTGTCCTGCTCTACCACTTGACAACTGGTGTTGGTGTGTTTACATCCCCATGACCTAGAAATTCAGAGAAAAGAGACCAATAGAAAAGAACCTTGCCTGACAGAAAAAATAAGCCCTGGGGGGTTGATTCATTCAACTAAAAATACTTCAGTGCAGTGCCCCAGCATGGCCGCAGTCTAATGACTGAAACAAGTAAAAGGTAAAAGATATTTCCAAAGCAAATTACTCTCTGTCTGTCAATTTTTGGGAAAAATTGAGAATTTCAATTTAGTAATACAACCATTTTTATACCTATTTTATCAACCCTGAGAAGATAAAAGGCAAAGTCAACCTTGGTGGAATTTGAACTCAGACCTTAAAGAGTTGGGAAAAAAATGAAATGTCACAAAACATTTTGTACAGTATGTCAACAATTCTGCCTTTTTGCCATTTTTTCTTTTATTCTTTTACTTGATTCAGTCATTTGACTGTGGCCATGCTGGAGCACTACCTTTAGTCGAGCAAATCGACCCCTGGACTTATTCTTTATAAGCCTAGTACTTATTCTATCAGTCTCTCTTGCTGAACCGCTAAGTGACAGGAACGTAAACACACCACCATCAGTTGTCAAGCGATGTTGCAAGGGACAAACACAGACACACAAACACACACACACATACACACATACACGATGGGCTTCTTTCAGTTTCCGTCTACCTGGTTGGCCTGAGGCTATAGCAGAAGACACTTGCCCAAGGTACCATGCAGTGGGACTGAACTTGGAACCATGTGGTTGGTAAGCAAGCTACTTACCACAGAGCCACTCCTGCGCCTATATTTTATAAAATAATAATATTAATAATAATAATCCTTTCTACTAAAGGCATCAGGCTTGAAATTTGGCGGGAAGGGACTAGTCGATTACATTGATCTCAGTATTTCACTGGTATTTATTTTATACTGAAAGGATGAAAGGCATAGTCAACCTCAGCGGGATTTAAACTCAGGACGTAGCGACAAGCGAAATACCACTAAACATTTCATCCAACACACTAACAATTCTGGCAGCTTTGCTCCCTATTATAATAATTTGATAATAATTTGTAAATTGTTTTATACAAATTGTTTTATAATGTATACAATAATTTCATTATTATTATTATTATTATTATTATTATTATTATTATTATTCTATGTTTGACTTTTGCTTTATATTTGTACAAGTTGGCTCCAAGTCTCACCCAGAGACTTCAAGAGACAACAGGTTGGAAGTTCACGTTGTTGTTATGCCTAGTGTGCCATATATTTGGTTGGTTTTTTTTGTGTTGTACTAGTGGATATCTTAAAAAAAAAAATGTTTGTTTTAAACCTTGAGATTACATAGAAAGTATTTTGCGTAGGATATGAGCAGTTCCCATGAGCACTATCTCATCATTATTATTATTATTATTATTATTATTATTATTATTATATAATAAAGATTAATATAAACATAAAACCATGGAGTTTACAGTACATGTGGCCCCTCAAGGCATGTGGTGAATAGATTATGAATTAGATATAAATGTTGATAAATATTATGATTTATACAGATTTTTTTCTTTATTCCAATGATAATATTATTGATAATAATTCTGTGAAATTAATAATTGTATTTATAGGTTTTGGCCAATTATTGACAGAGCTCTTAGAAATGTATCATTCACCAAAGGCATTGAAGTTTTTCTACTTGGTAGCCATTGGAAGCACAACAAAGCCAGTATGTTCAACTTCCTTAAATCTTTGGCTAACTTAAACAGCGCCTCAAAGGCTAAAATGCAAGTGGTAAGCGATTCATTTTCTGAAAAACAAGAATTCTTTCTCTAACTCAAATTCCTAATTAATGTCAACACACGAAATATTTTGATACATAAAATAATGTTACTCTGTGTGTGTGTGTGTGTGTGTATGTGTGTTAAACAATAAATTAATGAGTCTTTTTAACATCAGTCAAATGAAAATATTGTCTGGAATTGGATGAAATAACGATAGGAGATCTGGACAAGACTAGAAACAACACCTGTCTATTGTAATCTCCCGATTGGAGGTGCAATGGCCCAGTGGTTAGGGTAGTGGACTTGCGGTCGGAGGATCACAGTTTCGATTCCAAGACCAGGCGTTGTGTGTGTTTATTGCGTGAAAACACCTAAAGTTCCACGAGGCTCCAGCAGGGGGTGGCAGCGACCCCTGTTGTACTCTTTCGCCCCAACTTTCTCTCACTCTTTCTTCCTGTTTGTTGTGTAACGCTGCGATGGACTGGCATCCCGTCCAGCTGGGGGGAACACATACGCCATAGAAACCGGGAAACTGGGCCCATGAGCCTGGCTAGGCTTGAAAAGGGCACATAAATAAATAAATAAAATCTCCCAGTTAGGGTCTGGGATATTTTGGCAATTTTTAGTTGGCGTTGCTGACTCAATACTGCCTTAAATAATGTTTTAATAGTTCTCTCTCTCTCTCTCTCTCTCTCTCTCTTTCTCGCTTTCTCTCTCTCTCTCTCTCTCTCTCTCTCTCTCTCTTTCTCTCTCTCTCTCTCTCTCTCTCTCTCTCTCTCACACACACACACACACAGTATTAAGTACTGTTAATGGTAGTGACACGAAATAAGAAGCTGCCTGGTATATACTGCAAACGGTTGATTTTAGAAACTCTGCCAAAGTTGATACTGGGGCCCAATGCAGTCCTTTGGCCAGCATGGAACATATACATTAAATGTCCTTCTTCATTTAACTGATGTTTTTAGTTATTTAAACATCTCACCAATTTTCATGTTATAAAAACTTAGATGAGAGAAATATTAAAATATAAATAAGTTAATTTCATAAATCTTGCAGGAATATTTAGCAATAAAGCTCGGATCACTATATCCAAGGCAAAAAAAACAAAAAACCAATCCAAGAATATGATTACAATTTGCTAGAATATTACCTATGTCATCAAAAAAAATCTGACCACTCAAGACTTTGTGTGGAATCTAACAATTGCATCTTTGGCACACTTTTTTTGAGTAAGACCACCAATATATATTCAGCGCATTTTAAGGGTGGCGAGTTGGCAGAAACGTTAGCACGCCGGGTGAAATACGTAGCCGTATTCCGTCTGCCGTTACGTTCTGAGTTCAAATTCCACCAAGGTCAACTTTGCTTTTCATCCTTTCGGGGTTGATAAATGAAGTACCAGTTACGCACTGGAGTCGATGTAATCAACTTTATTCGTTTGTCTGTCTTTGTTTGTCCCCTCTATGTTCAGCCCCTTGTGGTTAGTAAAAAACAAATATTCAGCGCATTTTAGCCACTATGGACAGATGGCAGACAGTAGCACAACCAGCAGCGGACCAGAACACTGTAACAACACAAAAACAATGGACGGTAACAACAGCAATAGACAATGATCAGTTAACATCAAGAAACTCACAACAGTGGCTACTGTCATACCTGGTCCTAGAACAATAAGCTTCAAACTATCTCAGTGTTCATTGTTCATTGTAATGACATTTTTTTGTTTATAATAAAAATAGATAATCTCTCTATATATAAACGGCAAAATGTCTGTCTGTGTGTGTGTCCTTTATACAAATCTACAATTTTTCAGTTAGAGGGCTCGCACTTTCTATGGTCATTCAAAACCATCCAAAGGTGGTCGTGCACATCTTTACATTTCCCCAGTCACCCTGCAAAGCCATTAAAAATCAATAGAAGTGTCTTTTTTGTGAATTTTCTATCCAAAACTCAATCAAAATGCCCGAAACTTGATACGCCATTTGAATGCCAGCTAGCTGTATGTGATTGGTCGGAGATTTGGACAGTACTCGCATGTATGTGCGCACGCACGCAGCTGTATATGCATGCACTAGCACTATGACCTGGCAACACCAGGTCATAGTGCTAGTCTTTTATTAAAAATCCCAGACAAACTGCTGTATTCATTATTGTAACATAATTATTACTTTGATTCTAAATTATAGAAAATGTTGGAAGTACCATATTTTACCAAGGAGCAAAAAGAGATTCCTTCTTTGTGTATTAACCATAACAAATTCATGGTCACAGACACTGATGCCTTTATTGGTAAGATATCTTTTCAAACTTTTATCTTTCAGTTTTGTCTTTTACTTGTTTCAAACATTGGACTGGGGCACCACCGAGAAGGTTTTAGCTGAGCAAATCAACACACGCCAGATGTCAAGCAGTGGTACTCGACAACAAATGATATAAGTAAAAGTTTGTATCATTTGCTCCTTATATATGTTTCACCATTGTGACTGGTGAAATGTATGCAGGGAACACATTATATACACTTGTGTTTAGCATAATTTCTCTCCAATATTTGCTCTGCATATCACAAGCCAGCACGATACAGAAAGCAGACTGGTTTATGGTAATCTACATACAGCCGTAATCTCAACAATAGTTATATATCTACATGTATGTATAAATGTGTGTGTATGTGTATGCATGTATATGTATATGTGTATGTGTGTGTATACATATATGTGTATACATATGTATTATCATCCATCCAAGATGTTGCCGTTACATTCTGAGTTCAAATTCCGCCAAGGTCGACTTTGTCTTTCACCCTTTCGAGGTAGATAAATTAAGTACCAGTTATGCACTGGGGTCGATGTAATCGACTTAATCCGTTTGTCTGTCCTTGTTTGTCCCCTCTGTGTTTAGCCCCTTGTGGGTAAGTAAAGAAATAGGTATGTGCTTCAGCAAACATTCCATTTACTGTTTACATAAAAATAATTAATTATAAATCTTTATCTTGTTTCAGGGACATCTAGTTGGAGTGGGGATTACTTTACACCTGCTGTGGGCCTCGGATTGGTTGTCAGATCAACAAAAGCACAAAAACATAATTTCCACCATCAACTGGAAGCAGTCTTTCAAAGAGACTGGAACTCTAAATATTCACATAACCTAGAAGATATTGATCCTACTAAAGTCTAAAACAACTTCTAAAATTTTCTTTACGAATTTGAGTTTACTAACCTCTTGTTAACCACTGCTGCCTGTGCTGTTACTGTGCGTATTTCTGAGGTGGTTTCTTTTTTGTACCAGTGTACGATGGGTGAATCAAACTCTTTGCTTTGTTTTCATGTTATTTTATCTATATGGAGAGTAACTGCAGATGGATGAGTAAATAAAGTATTGGACAACCAGCTGCAGTAGTTCTCAGCTAGGGTCCGTATGACCCCTTGTGGTCCCTAAGCCAAATAGCATATTGGGTCCGTGAAAAAGATTTTGCTTCAGTTGTATTTATTGCAAAAAACAGTTAAGTAGTACTTTACATGATTCATCCTACAAAAGGGAATGTTTGATAGGGAAAATAGGAATTTTGAAAGAAAGATCTACAAAACTAGATTTTCAAACATCGGAAGGCTTTTGGGGTCCACCAGAATAAAATGGTAATCAAAGGTGTCTTGAGATAAAAAAAATAGTTAAGAACCACTGAGCTAAAGGGTTACAAATGCTATACATATGCTCATAGCCAAGACTCTTCACTTTCAGTGATCTAATTCTTATGGCTTGTATGTAGGGACCATCAGGTGGACTGGTTAACCACTAGAAGCAACAGCACACAGGTAAATTTGAATCATGCTTCACTAACTTGCAATTCTGAAAGGGAGGTGGATTTTTTTTGTTTGTTCATTTTTCATTGTTTTTTTGCTGATAAAATTGCTAGCAATATGACCCTATTTGCAATTATAATGATAATGAAATTATTGTATGCAGTGCTCAGGTGCACCACAACTTGTCAAAAGTGCGTATAAAGCATATGCAGTAATGTACAAATGTTTGGAAAGTGAGCAGTGTATGAGTCAGATACATGCTTGAGTGTGTTTGGAGGGGAGAAAAATCAGGTGTAGTATTGGCGAATCTCAGGAAGCATGGAAGTTTTGAAGGATGCAGTGCTCCGACAACTAACAACTGATGCCGGCAGTTTGTTCCATGCTTCAGCAACTCTTAGCGTGAAAAAATGTTTCCGAAAGTCATGGAAGGAGCTGTGCTGTTTTCTGACTTTGTAAACATGTCAACATCACTAAAAAAATTAAAACATGTAGCTATACAACATAAATCAGTATACTCTTTCAGTATTTTAGTAAAAGTATCTTCATTCTTTTACAAATTTATATATCTTCCAAGCTGTGATGGATCTCATGAACCATTTATATTATTCAGTTATAATGCTGGCTATATTTAGAGATAAATTCTTTTATAGAATTATATATTTTATACGCACTGTGATCTATATAAATATCCTCAACCTAATTACCAAATCTCCATTACCCTAATTACTCTGGTGATATATAATCTCAGTGAGAAAAACATATGGTTGTAACTTCTTCCTGAAACTGAATGTGATTCAACTGGATTGAAATAACAACCCTCAAGTTATAATCCCATGAGAGAATTTGCAGGTCTAAGTTGTTAGACCTGCATGTTCCCTCAAGGGATTATAACCACAAAAATTATTTTAAAGCAAGGCTAGAAATTTATTTGTTTGGAGAATTAGTATTTCCTGTGTTATGTTAAATAATTATTATATCTAGAGTATATTTAACCCTTTCGTTACCAACCCAGCTGAAACCGGCTCTGGCTCTGAGTACAAATGTCTTATTTTCATAAGTTTTGAATTAAAATCTTCCACCATACCTTAGTCACAATTTATGTTCTAACATTAGCTTAATGATAACTAAGTTATTTTACTAAATTCTTAGTTATATTTAAAATTAATTGAAAGAAACACAGATCATCTCAAAATAAATATGGTAATGAATGGGTTAATGATAATTTAATCAGTTTAATCAGTAAAGCTAACTCAAATATTACAACATAGTTGCCCTTATGAAAATGAGATTAAATTTCACTAAAATTAACATAGATATAAACCAGATGCTCAGGTGCAGCACAGAATTTTGTCAGTGAACAGGTCGCGGTCTCAAAGCGTCGAAAATATTTTGACAAATTTAATTTAATTGTTGAAGTGAATCTAACAGTTTTTGTGTGTTTCTTAAATGGCTTATAAACACCTTCCACGCTGCAATAGTTTTCGTTCCAGCACATGATCTCAGATCAGGTCACTTGCTATGCAAGTACATCTCCATAAAACTTATATATAGTATTTTGTATATTGGGGGTGATGAATTTTTGTCTAAACATGTAGCTGGTTATGAGTACACATCATTAAAGACCCGAAAAGGCTAAAATGCACCAAGCATTTTTGCTGGTCGCTGCTGAGGTGCTCTTTTGTTTTCCTATGATATTGTTTTTAACATACATCTGTTATAAAGATTGCAATTATTGTGTCTACAGTTATTGAAAATCTATGTGATATCTCTATATGTGTATTTTATATATAAATTTTATTATTATTACATAGAATTTTAAATTTTGGCTTCGAATTATATTAAAAAAACATATACAAACATATATATATATATATATATATATATATATATATCATCATCATCATTTAACGTCCGCTTTCCATGCTAGCATGGGTTATATATATATATGTATTCTTTTATTTGTTTCAGTCATTTGGCTATGGCCATGCTGAAGCACTGCCTTTAGTTGAACAAATCAGCCCCAGGACTTATTTTTTGTAAGCCTAGTACTTATTTTATCAGTCTCTTTTTGCCGACTTGCTAAGTTACGGTGATATAAGCACACCAGTATCGGTTGTCAAGCAATGGTGGGGAGACACACACACACACATACATGACGGGCTTTTTTCAGTTTCCATCTACCAAATCCACTCACAAGGCTTTGGTTGGCCTGAGGCTATAGTAGAAGACACTTTGCCCAGGGTGCCGTGCAGTAGAACTGAACCCAGAACCATGTGGTTGGTAAGTAAGCTACTTACCACACAGCCACTCCTTATATATATATAAGCTCTACTTCGTGTATTGAGTGTTATTTGTAATTCCAAACCTATACATTGGGGTGGGGCTAATCATGTAGTATTAACATGCTTTGCAAAGGTGTATGACCTGGTGGTTAGAGTGTTGTACTCACAATTGCAACAGCATGGTTTCAATTCCTGGACCATGCAATACATTGTGTTAGTGAGCAAAACAATAAGACAGCAGACTTGCAGAACTGTTAGCATGCCAGACAAATTGCTTAGCAGAATTTGATTTGCCCTCTGAGTTAAAATGCTACTGAGGTCAACTTTGCCTTTCATCCTTTCGAGGTTGATAAATTAAGTACCAGTTGAGTGCTGGGGTCAATGTATTTGACTTACACATCCACCCCATCACCCCTCAAAATTGCTTTACATGTGCCATGATTTGAAACCATTATTAAAGGAATATATTTTAGTAGCGAAGATCAAATGCCGTCAAGGTCAGCTTTGCCTTTTATCCTTTTGGAGTTGATAAAATAAGTACCAGTTGAGTGCTGGGGGTCAATGTAATTGACTTATACAAAGCAAAACTTAAAATGCAACTAGACCACCCTAACACAAACCAATTACCACAACTGTTTCATGGTTTCATTGCTCAAGAAATCTGGTCAAGAATCTGTGTAAATTGTCACCATTTTATATTTTTAATTTAGTAGGGTCAATTGGGCAATGTCTGTGAGAAAAACAGCACCATGATGCAATTCACTCTACCAGAAATTTGGAAATGACATGCTGTGCTGCTTGGCATTCGTGCCAGAAACTCCAATACGAACATTTCAGAGTATTTGGGTGTCAATCTGAGGACAGTGAAATCTGAGAACATGTACTGAGAGTGATAAGAATCAAAAATCCAGTCAACATCATGTGTTTGCAGTGATCACTAGTGATGGCAATGTTATGCCTCCATTCATCTTCCACATGGCCTCAGATTCAACACGGTGGCCTACATCAAGTGCCTGGAGGTGGTAGTGTTGCCCTGGGTCAAAAGGGTGGCTGCTGGAAGACCCTATGTCTAGCAGCAGGGCTCTGCACCATGCACGCAAGCAGGAGAACCCAGTCATGGCTGTCAGACAATTTCTGCAACCACATCACCCCTAACATCTGGCCACCTAACTCCCCAAACTGCAACCCCCTTGATTATTATGTGTTGGATGAGTTGAGTAAGAGGCCAACAGAACTCTTTATAATACCAAAGATGAAATGAAGACAAGGATTATGGCAGCATTCACCAACTTAAACATGGTGATCGTCCAGAAGAGTTGCAGGAGATTCTGAAGTCATCTGGAGGCCATTGAAGCCAATGGTGATTTTATTGAATAAATTTATTCTTTGGAATTTCAAGATATTTTGGTAAATATATCTGTTAAAATGAGATGTCAGTATTATTTTCATTTTTGTGTAATTTAGACGACAGTTTATTCACCACACCCTGTATATATATATGTGAAAAAAGTTCTGCATGATGCCTAGAAATGATCTAGATAGAAATTCCATTCAGGGCACTCAGTGTGAGCAATGAACAAACAAGAAACGCAATGGAATCAAGGAAGGTTAACAGAGAAAATAGATTTTGTATGAGGCAGAGATGTAGGAGCAATGTATACTAAGAACACATAGGAAATAGATTTTCTTGAATGCCCAGGAAGTTCCCTAGAGGTAGTAGATGGTTTCTGTTACTTGGGTGACCTAATTAGTAGTGGAAGAGGATGTTCTGAAGATATAGTTTCTAGAATAAGAACAGGATGGAGAAAGTTCAAAGTGTTATTATCTCTGTTGGAAACAAATTGTCTCTCTCTCTCAGAGTAAAGGACAGATTGTAAGATGCTTGTACCCAAGCAGCAATGCTATGTAGTAATGAGATAAGGGCTCTGAATGTAGGGAACCTGCTTCCACACTGTTTCCATCAAATTCACTCACAAGGAATTGGTCAGCCTGGAGCTATTGTAGAAGACACTTGTCCATGGTACTTTGCAATGGGACTGAACCTGAAACCACATGGGTGAAAAGTAAGCTTCTTAAGTATACATTCACGCCTGTTCTTATAAGCAAAGGATGTGCCAGAAGAGGGACGTAAAGCCACAACCCTCAGGAATTAACACAGTCTGCTCACTGAGCTATGTTAATTTTTTCTTTTTTTTTGTGGTGGTGAATGTCAAGAATTATCTGTTTTGTTCCAGTCATTTTCCCTTTCACTGTTTTTGACTCGGGTTCCATTTATATTTAATCTCTCTATATATAAAACTGAAGTTGTCTCTGTATAGCAGGTTTGGTAGCCTTCAACTAACACTATCTCCTCCTTGACCCTGCGGCGCAAGTTCCTAATCGTGAAATTTCAGAAAAAAGTTCTCATGAATTAAATGTGTACAGAAAGATCATTCTTAGTTGAAAGACATGAAATCCTGACCAAAGTTCTGTGCAAGAATCCAGAAAATACTTTCTAAATTTTATTGTGTCTGGGGAGAGTCATTCTCTTTTAGTGCCTTAATATTTAACACACTCATTGGTTTGATTTCCATTCATTTACTTGAAAATTTTAGCAAAAAGAAATAAGTGAGTGGAAATCAAACCAGTGTGTGTGTGTTAAATAATAAGACACTAAAAGAGAATGACTCTGTCCAGACACAATAAAATTTGGAAAGTATTTTCTGGATTCTTGCACAGACTTTTGGTCAGGATTTCATGTCTTTCAACTTAGAATGGTCTTTCTGTACACATTTAATTCATGAGAACTTTTTTCTGAAATTTCACGATTAGGAACCCACAGTATACAGATGCATACACAATTAGTATGAACTACATTAAAAATTCCTGGATATATATATAAGCCATATATGTTGCTGTATATTATAATACTGGAGGAGCCACATTCTTTTATACTTCATCAATAGCTTAACAATTAATACCATTCCAACATGGAAGGCACAATCATCTGTTTGTTAGAAAAAAGCCACATTCCTCTGATTCTATATTTCAATGAATTCAGTCAGAAACTGGTACCCACTGCAGACGGTAATACCAACAAATGAACGAATCTAAACTTTTTGGTACTTAATCTTCTCATTTACAATTTGTCCCACAGAAACAGGGTCTCTTAGGTTTATTCCTGAATCTTTTAGGTGGAGAATGGTCTTAATCTGTTTTCCCTTACACATCTCTAATGCTTAGGTACCAGTAATTCAAGAGGAATTTCTTTCCATTTCCACTTTTTTTTTTAATGGGATATCAAGCATTATTGAAGGTTTTCTCTTGATTCTCATGATTTTCTTTCTTGAATAATTTTCCAGCAGGGCTCAATAAGGGCTCTTTTGTGCACTTAACATTCCTGGAACTGAAGGCACGAAGGCAGAAGTTCCTATAGCAACTTTGAATAGCCCATTTGATTCATATGGCTGTACTAGCGTAACTGCTATTTCTGAAATAATTCAGAAATGGTTGACTGGTCAAAGCTAATTTGTCAAAGAACATTCTGCAGATAGGCAAAAAATACAATGTGAAAAAAAACAAACAAACAAAGGAAAAACAACTGGTGTGGCTGTGTAGTAAGAAGTTTGCTTCTTAACGACATGGTTCCGGGTTCAGTCCCACTGTGTGGCATCTTGGATAGGTGTCTTCAACTACAACCTCAGGCAATATATAGGTGTAGGAGTGGCTATGTGGTAAGTAGCTTGCTTATGAACCACATGGTTCCGGGTTCAGTCCCACCGCGTGGCACCTTGGGCAAGTGTCTTCTATTATAGCCTCGGGCCGACCAAAGCCTTGTGAGTGGATTTGGTAGATGGAAACTGAAAGAAACCTGTCGTATATATGTATATATATATGTGTGTGTATGTGTTTGTGTGTCTGTTTGTCCCTCCAACATCGCTTGGTAACCAATGGTGTGTTTACGTCCCCATAACTTAGTAGTTCAGCAAAAGAGACCAATAGAATAAGTACTAGGCTTACAAAGAATAAGTCCCGGGGTCGATTTGCTTGACTAAAGGCGGTGCTCCAGCATGGCCGCAGTCAAATAACCGAAACAAGTAAAAGAGTGATGATGATGATATATATATATATATATAAAAGATGCTGGTGCCACATAAAAAGCACCCATGCGTTAGTGCTGTGTAAACACACCCATGCTAGTAGTGCATGAGCACACCCATGACAGTGGCACATAATACGCACCCACCATACTACATTAAGTTGTTGGCGTTAGGAAGGGCATCTAGCTGTAGAAACCCTGCCAAAACAGACAACTGGAGTCTGGCCAGCTCCATGGCAAACCGTCCAACCCATGCCAGCATAGAAAAAAAGAGACGTTAAACGATGACGATGATGATGGTGATAGTGGTGGTAGTGATGGTGATGATGATGATGATGATATCAATAAAAGAAAACTCAAACTTATTGGTTTCAGTAAAAATTATTTGCATAAGTGCTTCTGTAGTGACTGGAGAACATTGGTAAGCATTAATTTTATCATGAAACGACAAACCAATTCAAAAAGTCCATTCAAAGCATTATGTTTGAAATGTATTTAAAAACTAGCATAAAATGAACAATGAAAAAAGATAACAGGTGTTAATAAAGAATGATAGGTTTCAATTTTTTGTTTTTCATTTAACAGAAATTGTAAATGATTTTTTTTTTTTTTAACCTTAGAAAAAATTTTATTTCTTATCCATTCATAAGTACAGAACAACACACAATTAAAGACTTTGTATTCCTCAATATTCAAAGCTGATTGAATTTTCCTGAAATTATTTTGGGTTGGAGACTTCTGTAGCCTCGTTTTCGACCTCTGCTTCAAAATCTTCGCCAAAAATTCTTCATTTCTGACAAGTTTTTTGCAGAATAATAATCTGGCGATTTGCTCGTGTAATATATTTGTTTTATTTGTAAAACAAAGCCTATTACTTTGTTTAATCTTATTTAGTCTTCATCAACGACTTCTCGTCGTAATGGATATCTGATACAGAAAATATTTATGAATTAAATCTGGACAAAATGTCTTTATGTAAAGAATTTAATGTTCTTAATAACGGTTAAGCACGCATAGAAATATTTTATTCGCTTTAATTCTAACGAATTTCAGATCGTTACGTATTTTTTTATTTCGCTTATCAAGTTAGTGTAGAAACGTATCTGTATTTATAAACACACCATAAGAGTGTTTGTTTTTTAGTATTATTTTCTCTTCTCATTAAACGATGTCTTTTATTCTTTTCGTTGCACATGGCTAAACACAGAAGCAAATAAAATTTTGCATATTTATGTTAAGTGATAAATAAATTTATTTATATAGAACAGAAATTTTAAAGCTTATAAGTAAAATAAGAAATGCTCCTTCTCTAAGTATATATGAAATAACAATTAAAAATCAGAATGCTATGATTCATTTTAAACATGGAAGCTGAATCATGGATGGAATGATAATTACTAATTAATGTCGAAAAATAATTTTTAATCAAATTTAGTCGCTTAGTCATTTGGGTCTGACGCCTCTTATCTCCCCTTGGCTATCTTACTGTTTTTTCCTTCCTGTAGATGGCAGTCTACTACTTCCCCCTTTACCTTCATTTTACACTTTGTTCCATTGACATCGTTTTTCTTTAAAACTACTTTTCATGAAAAGTGGGTAGAGAGAAAAAAACAGACATTAGAATGTACGGCAGACTCGTTTGCCTGCATGTAGCTCGTTTCAGATCGTGTTTTTGCGAGTAGCATTATGTTCTTTTGGTTGAAAGAATTATAGACGCAACCGTCAAGGGAAGTAATTTTGTGGTGAATGCTCAACAATGGCCTCGAATGAGCCAAGAGAGGACTCGTCGTTTTCGGGTTCATTGGAAGCCGACTTAAGCGAACAATGTACAGCTAAAAACAACGACCAGCTCGCTCTTTCCCAGATGAAAAAGGTTAGTGCAATAAACACATGCATTTTTGTCTCCTTCGCTACTATTTCTAAATCAGCGCTCTACGTTCGATTTTGTTTCGGTGGTTTCAGCTACTTATTGTTTGATCAAAGCCAACAACAAATTCTTCCTCTTTGCTCAAAACATTTCTCGCATTTCTTTATCAAATCGTGAATTTAATGTCGCTTTGTCGAAGGTGGATGTTTTAATTGTAAAATCCATGTTAAATTTAAACCGATTTCTTTAGATTTTGTCTCCAGATCTCGATGGTTGCAGCCAAAATTCCACCCACGCCACTACACTGATGCACCTTATTCACCAAATATCATACATTTTCCCCTTTTTTCCTCGCTTGTTTTTGTTGATTTACAAAAAACTACGACACCAAGTTAGAGAAACGAATAAATAAACAAGTAAAATCGGTCAATGAAACTCGGAAACAAGCAGGATATATCTATATATATTCCTATCTCCTGCTTCTTTTATTCGTTGACGACATATTAAACCCGCTCTCGATCATTTTGTTAATTTCTTGCTGGTCGTTTATTTTCTCTGCACGGTTATGGCTTGTCGCTTCTTTATATCTCCATGCCATTGATAACATTTACTGTGCAAGGCGATCGCTTGGTGATCTCGCTGACAGTCAGGAAATCAACAGTACGAGGGTGGACCCTATTTCTTTTTTTCAAAATATTATGCTTTGTTAGGGAGACTCTAATCTTGAGTGAAGAGGCGGAGGGGGTCCACCTCAATTAACTGCTTTCGCTGGCGAAAAACCATTAAAATCCACCTCGAAATAATGCAATATTAAACAATATCTCATCCGGCAGAAGGCGATCTATCGATTATATATTCCCCCACTATCGATTAACCATAAATATATACATATATGTGTTCTTTAATCAATCATAGGAACCTCGCACAATGGTTTCTTATTTTATTAGGTTACGTTTTTTTTTTTTCCCCATTTTCTTTTTTCTTATTTTTTTTCCCATTTTTTCTCCCCCAAATTATTTCTTTCGTTTCCAGCTTTCAACTAATTTAAATATTATTATTGTTGTTTCTTTCTTTGTTTGTGTAATCGCTGTTCTATTTTTACACAGTAAATATTTACCTTTGAAGAAAGAAGTGTTTTTTTTATTTTTTTATTTTTTTCTGTTTCATCTTGTATTTTATATATATATTTGCTGAAATTTCTAATTACAATGGGATAATTTTTCTCGGATACAGTTTACTTAGATGAGTGACTCTGTATGTATATATGAATATGAAAAATATGCTTTTTGAAACTACATAGAAGTATGACTGTATGTATATATATATATATATATATATATATATATATAATGGTAATATGCTTGTGCACTTTTCCGTATGTGTATATAATTATATAGCATCCGTGTGTATATATATATTAAATAAATGTATATATATATATATATATTACATGTACTAATTCATTGTGATGCTGAGATTAAACTCGGTTACTCCGAGTTTTGCAACCGTTGTGGATCATATAACTTATTTTCATATATTTAAGATATGTTATTTACAACAAAATAATGAGTAAGCGCTCACCAAAAGGATCTTTATAAAAAAGGAAAAATTATTTAATATATACTGTGTATAAAAGTGGTGTGTTTATATATATAATTAAAAATAGAAATGTGTGTGACCATCGTCATCATATTTGTATCCATTTTTTCCATGCTGGTATGGGTTGAACGAGAGACTTATTGAGGCAGTACTCTTTGACCATGTGCCGTTCCGTCTTCGACACTTGTTTGTTTATGGTTTTCTGGTCCTTCACACTTTGATTTCGATGAAACTGTCATGGGATGCCGATGTGCCTGCGTGGCTAAGATGTTCGCTTCCCAACCACATGGTTACAAGTTCAGCCCTGCTTCGAGATACCTTTGTGCATTTGGTGGACGGTAGCTGAGAGAAGCCCACCGTGTGAGGTCTTAGGCCAACAGGTTTTGGTGTCTGACGATACTCCATGGACCTAAAAAGCCTTTATGGACGGGGAAACCCAGGGTAATCTCAGAAACCGGCATTCTTCATTAATATATAAACTGCTCTACATCTTAGAGTGTGCTTCTCTGAATTTATGTTTTTTTACAAACGATGTAAATATATATATGTATATATAGGGAGAGTTTACGAAAAAAAAACAAAAGACGAAGACAGGTGGTGTAGAAAACAAACAGATGTGTTAGTATAACGCTCGGGAATTAAAAAAAGTCCTCTACGTTTCGAGCCTACGCTCTTCCACAGAAAGAAACAAGGAGAGAAATATATATATATATATCAAGAGAGAGAGAGATGTGTGCGCGTGTCTTTTAGTTTGGGCATTGCGTCATGGTTGTAATTGAGTGTCACTTTCCAGCAGGTAGTGCCATTCTTTTTCAGTATTTTGTGTAAATATGTTTGGCCATGGGGGAATAATACCTTACTGGAGGGCTGTAAGAGAATCTGCCACAGTAAACTCTGTCCAGCCTGTGCGAGTGTGGAAAAGCGGATTGTTAAAACGATGATGAGGATGTTGACCACTTTGTAGATTACCAACAACTTTTATTCCTCACCATCGTCACAAAACGTCCACTTTTCCATGGTTGCACGGTTCGGATGGAATTTGATGAGGCAGATTTTTTTATTCTATGGCCAGATGCTCTTCCTGTCACCAACCTTCACCAGTTCTCAAGCAAGGTAATATTTCCCCATAGTTAAACATATTTTTAACAAAAGATGAGGAATGAATAACGTCAATTATGTGAGGGTGAAGCTCCCTTACAACCATTGCATAATGTCACAACAAAGGTACACCCTAACGCACACATTTACATACATACATGATAAGACCCGACAAATAATGTGAGTTCATGGCTGTTTCCTGCAACAGCTTCACATAGAAGCCCCAGCCCATCCAAAGTGCCTTGGATTGCAGGACAGCCTGCTGTGATTACCTTGGATTGTAGGGTGACCTGCTGTGTTTGAGGAGACCTATTGAGTCAAGTACATCATCATCAAAAAAAAAAATCAAATGGAAATTGTAGTTGTGATACCTGTGCCGGTGGCACGTAAAAAGCACCACCTGTATGTGGCTGATGCCAGCGCCGCCTTGACTGGCTTCCGTGCTGGTGGCATGTAAAAAGCACCAACTGAATGTGGCCGTTTGCCAGCCTCCCCTGGCACCTGTGCCAGTGGCACATAAAAAGCACCCATTACACTCACAGAGTGGTTGGCGTTAGGAAGGGCATCCAGCTGTAGAAACACTGCCAGATCAGACGAGCCTGGTGCAGCCTCCTGGTTTCCCAGACCCTGGTCAAACTGTCCAACCCATGGTAGCATGGAAAACGGATGTTAAACGATGATGATGATACATACATATATGTACACACACTCATGACAGGCTTCTTCCTTCAGTTTCTGTCAACCAAATCCACTCACAAAGTCATAATAAAATGAACCTAGTACACTCTATAAAGAGGTTGACGAGTGTTTTGAAAACTATATTTAGTCTTGTTGAGGGCATGTCAACCTCTCTTGTGTTGGTGTCATAATGAAACACACTTAATGCAATGTTAAGTGCAGTGGAGGATTGGTTCTAGGAAGAACATCCAGCCAAAGAAATACAACAAAATAATAAAAAAAAGCAAGTAAAATGAAAGAGCAAAATGTGACCCTTTTGTCTAAAAAGAGCAGCTCCTGTGAAAAGAACCAACTCAGTCCGTGGAAGCCCCTCCAGCTCCTACCAGCATGGAAAGTAGACATGAAAGCGTGATGATGATGATGCTCATGTATATGATTATCCAAGGATTTGTTTGTATCTAATTTGATATATATTGGTATATAGATTTCTGTCTGTTTGTATATCCGTCTAGTCTTATATTTGTCTATCTTTATATGGCACAAGCACAGGTGAAGTCAGTTTTGGCACAGTTTCTACAGCTGGATGCCCTTCTGAACACCAACCACTTTACAGTGTTGACTGGGTGCTTTGAAGTGGCACTGCACTGACAGGGTCACCAAGTACTTGCAAGACAAAAAAAAATTAAGAGTGGGAGGGTGCATTGGAGGAGGTGATCTTGGATGATGAAAGGTTATAGTGAGACTGAGAGACACAAACAGGTGCCTTGCTGTAGAGAAGGTACAAGGTTATCCGGCCGGAGAGAGAGAGATCAGGAATGAAGATGGAAATACATGGTTAACCGACCTGAATTAATTGGACATAATAATCTCATGCTGCACAAAATTTTGTCAGTGAACAGGTTGCAGTTTCAAAGCAACGAAAATATTTTGACAAATTAAATTTAAATGTTGATGTGAACCTAACAGTTTTTGTGTGTTCTTAAATGGCTTATAAACACCTTCCATGCTGCAATTGTTTTTGTTTCAGCACATGATCTCAGATCAAGTCACTTGCTATGCAAGTACATCTCCGTAATATGTGAATATAAATTGGTCTGGTACCTGGTGATTGCCTGTTTATGCTTCTGTTCAATTATATTCTACCTTCATCAGCTTATCTAGGCATCTCCTGCATCCCTACACTTAACGGAGTTTAGGCACTGATTTGACCTGAGCACTTATTGTATTACCTTATGTCCTTTCACATCTTACTATCCACCATACACACACACACGCATTCATATATTTTAGGATATCAAGTAATGGTATCTTGTGGAATCCAAAACTAGTATGTACTTTATATATATATATGGGTTGGGTAATGCACAGTGGTGGGGAAGAGTGAACATGGGTGATGTGAGAATCTGGTGAAAGGAAGGGAGAAATGTATGTGTATGGCAAAGGGCGGGTGGGTGTCTTCATATGTTCATTGATGTATTTATGAATGAACGTGTATCATCATCATCATTTAATGTTCGTTTTTCCATGCTGGCATGGGTTGGATAGTTTGGCAGGAATTGGCAAGCCAGAGAGTGGCACCTGACCCCAGTCATCTGTTTTTTGCATGGTTTCTGCAGCTCAATGCCCTTCCGAATGCCAACCACTTTACAGAGTATACATACATACATTATATATATATATATATATATATATATATATATAAACTGTATATACATGTATGTATAAACTGTGTATACATGTATGTATAATTTTTTGATATATATGTATATATACACAGTTATATATTTGTATGTGGATATATATATATATATATATATGTACATATAAATCATTTAAGCCACATGCACTTGTGTGTGTACATATACATACAGGCATATAACCAAAATCTGAATCAAAATGTTTTAATTAGGAAAATTTCCTGAAACTACAGATCGCAGTAAATAAAGTGGACAGGAAGGACCCTGGTATTATCAGGAAAATTGCTTTGCCTGATAGGCTCTAAGTTAAGGATACTCATAAAATGTAGTGGAATCACAGGGGCAAGAAACAGATGGCATTATGCTTCGTATATGTTATATGGCAGAAACGTTAGCACGCCGGGCGAAATGTGTAGCCGTATTTCGTCTGCCGTTAAGTTCTAAGTTCAAATTCTGCTGAGGTTGACTTTGCCTTTCATCCTTTCAGGTCAATAAATTAAGTACCAGTTACGCACTGGGGTCGATGTAATCCACTTAATCTGTTTGTCTGTCCTTGTTTGTCCTCTCTATGTTTAGCCCCCTGTGGGTAGTAAAGAAATAGGTATATGCACTACGAGCTCACTTGTAATGGACTTTCTTTAAATGCTTGGCAGGTTCACAAGAAATAGTTGATAGCATCTGTTACGGAACTGACATGAGCAGAGGAGGTGGTTTTTCAGAAAGTAGGATAGGTGGAGTAAGAAAGGGTTTTGGGAAAGTGCAAAGCACAATTACGTCTACTGGCAACTAAAGCCATTATTTTGTCAGAATGAAAGGTAGATTGTATGATGCTTAAGTTCGAATTATGGTAGTCAGAGATGGGCCTTGAATGCAGAAAACTTGCAAAAGCTAAAACTGGAAAGAAATGAGGTTACTACGCTCCATTGAATATGTAATGTTAGCATGCATGGATAGTAGAGCATGAATAAAATTGGCAAATACTGTGTATAACGTGTTGTGTACAAGAGAGAGGCTGTACTGGTATGGGCATGTATGTGTGTTTTTATATATATATATATATATCTCCATATGTGTGTGTGTGTATGCATATATATTCCCCAGGGCTGTGCTTAAGGAGACCTATTGAGTCAAGTACATCAACATCAAAATAAAAATCAAATGGAAATTGTAGTTGTGATACCTTTGCTGGTGGCACGTAAAAAGCACCATCTGAACGTGGCCAATGCCAGCGCTGCCTTGACTGGCTTCCGTGCCAGTGGCACGTAAAAAGCACCAACCGATCGTGGCCACTGCTAGCCTCCCCTGGCACATAAAAAGCAACCACTACACTCACGGAGTGGCTGGCGTTAGGAAGGGCATCCAGTTGTAGAAACACTGCCAAATCAGACTGGAGCCTGGTGCAGCCTCCTGGCTTCCTCCACCTCAGTCAAACCGTCCAACGCATGCTAGCATGGAAAACAGACGTTAAACGATGATGATGATGGCTTCATATAAACATGCTCAGGCAACTTAGAATAACAAACTCAAAGACCAAGTATTAACAAATTTAATTCACAAATTTTGCTTTCAACACAATATATTTCTTAGTAGTATGTAATTATTTAACGTATATAGAGAACCCAGGTAGAAGCACAGATATACAGACTTAGAAATGGGGTGGTGGAAGATATCCTGGGTGGTTTGTATAGATTGTATGGATGAGCCTGTAATGGCATCCCAAAGGGGAGAGTTTGATGTTCTGGGTAGATCAACTTGTTACCTGGTACACCTCTGAAGGAAGTCAAATGTTTCACTTATCTCTGAAGTAATAATTCATCCACCAAAAAAAAGTGTATCAATCCACTTAGCAAAAGCATGGAGCACACTGAAAAAAAAAAAATCAAGGATAATTTGGGAGTCTACACCATTTGAAAAGGGAATTCTTCATATCTATAAGAGAATCAGTTCTTTATGGTTCGTCTGTATGAATTCTGACAAAAAGATAGCAAGCTTCTTGGGACCTGCACACATGTGTTACATGCTGTTCTCAATAGATCATGGAAACAATGTCCAATGAAGGAAGAGCTTTATGGAAATGTCCACAACATAATATCAATCATTTGAGAGCAGAGGACAAGATTTGCTGGTGACTGCTATCGGATCGGAGATGAATTAGTGAATGAGCTCGTTCTGTGGGTTCCAAGCCATGAGAATTCTCGTGTCAGTTGACCCAGAATGGCGTACATTGATCAACTCTCTTGTGATGTAGAGTTACAAATAGAAGACAGGAATGCTTGTAGAGTAAGAGTGGTTTTCGTCCAGGTAACCTGTCTGAGGTGATGGATAGCTGTTGATGATGGTGAGGCGTGAAGAGGTAATAAAGGTGGGTTTAGTGTTGCTGTTTATGGTAATTATGGTGTAGAAGTTGCTTGGGTTGAAGGTTGTGGTGAAGAGGTATAATTGGAGATAGTAACAGTGAAGGAGGCAGTGGTCACAGTTGAATGGTGATGGTTCTAGTAACAATGGTATAGCTGGGCAGGTGTGGCTTTTTAGACCACAAACTGATATCATCATTATTGTTGTCATCATTATTTTGTTGTTGTTGTAGCAGTAGCAGCGAGCTGGCAGAATCATTAGCATGCAAGGCAAGATACTTCGCGGCATTTCATCCATCCTTACATTTTGAGTTCAAATTCCACCAAGGTCGACTTTGCCTTTCATCCTTTCAGGGTTGATTAAGTACCAGTTACGCACTGGGGTCAATGTAATTCCCCAAAATTTCAGGCCTTGTGCTTTTAGTAGAAAGGATCATTATTATTTTTATTAGGGCAGCAAGCTGACAGAATTGTTAGCACGCCGGGCAAAATGCTTAGTAGCATTTCATCCGTCCTTACATTCTGGGTTCAAATTTTGCCAAAGTCGACTTCGCCTTTCATCCTTTCGGGTTCGATAAAGTAAGTACCAGTTATGTTCTGGGGTCGATGCAATCGACTAGACCCCCCCCCCCAAGTTTCAGGCCTTGTACCTATAGCAGAAAGGATTATTGTTGTCATTAAGGTGGCAAGCTGGTAGAATCATTAGCTCAGCAGGCAAAATGCTTAGTGGCATTTCATCTGTCTTTACATTCTGAGTTCAAATTCCACTGAGGTCAACTTAGCCTTTCTTCCTTTCAGGGTCGATAAAATAAATACCACTGGCAGTGATGTTATTGACTTAACCCATCCCATGTAATTGCTGCCCCTGTGGCAAAATTTGAAACCCTTATTATTATTATTATTATTATTATTATTATTATTAAGGTGACGAGCTGGCTAAATACATAGCTGCATTTCTTCTGGTTTTATGTTCTGAGTTCAAATCCACCAAGGTTGACTTTGTCTTTCATCCTTTTGGGGTCAGTGAAATATATACCATTTGAGCACTCAGGTTGATGTAATCAACTTTGTCGTCCCCTCAGAATTGCTGGCCTTGTGCCTAAAATTGATGAGCTGGCAGAATTGGTAGCACATGAGAAAAATGCTTAACAACATTTCTTCTTGCTGTTTATGTTCTAAGTTCAAATTCTGGCAAGGTCAGGTTTGCCCTTCATCCTTTCAGGATTAATAAAACAAAGCACCACTCAAGTCCTGGGGTTAAGGTAATCAACTAATCCCCTCCTTCTGAAATTGTTGGCCTTGTGCCAAAATTTAAGACCAAGGGACTGAACCGGAAACCTTGTGGTTGGGAAGGAGACTTCTCACCACACAGCCACGCCTGCTCACCTACATTATATTTCCTATGGAGCATACTAAGCTTCATTCCTTTCTAATGTTTTCATGTCTTCAGCTTTCAGGGCCCTTGTCTCTCTACCATGTAGCATTGGAGTTTGTACACAAGCATCATACAATCTGCTTTTCACTCTGAGGGAGAAACCTTTTGCTACCAACAGAGGCAAAAGCTCTCTGGGTTTTCTCTAGTCTGTTCCTATTCTAGCAAATCTTTGCATTTCTTTGTTTTCGTGTTTTCACACATTCATAGTTAACAATGACAGTGTCATACAAGCTTTGTTGTTTATTTGCAACCTCATGTTGAAATGTATCTGGATTAGTAGAAAACATCACCTTGTGGGAAAACACATGAAGGTTGGCATCAGAAAGAGCATCCAGCTGTAGAAAATCTACCTCAACAAATTTCATATACAGATGTGTGTGTGTGTATTTATTATGAAAGATGAGTGAGGTCATGTTTGTGTGTGTGAGAGAGAGAGAGAGATAAAAGAAATACTGGAGATGAAAAAAATGTAGAATTTAATGCGACACACTGTTAATGTTTCTTTACCTCACACAAACATTGCCACTTATCCAGCACTCCATATTTACATCTTTCTTGACTGAGCCCATTTTATTCCAAATAGACCTCCGGCCTGGGATTTTTTTTTTTTTTGACATATAAATATTGAAGCTTGAGTGTAAGGATATGATGAAGTAAGATATACAAGGGTTTATAATGTAAATCAGGCATAAAGGAGATATAATGACACTAAGGAGAGCATAGTATAATTAGAAAATTTAAAATATGAGATTTGTAATAGTGTGTGGTAGCACAATTGGAAGGTGTCTGTAAGGGTATGTTTGTATATATGAGTTGGAACTGCAAGCCAAAGGGAGAGTAGTGGATCAATGTTAGAGATGGAATTTCAAAAGGTGGTAAGGCAAGGTATAAAAGAGGTGATGATAATGAGCAAAACCTGGAAATTTGTAGACAAGGACAGATGTGTGACAAGTTCAAAAGTTCTTAAAAGCTAGAACAATATTATTCAGTAGACAACGTGAAAGTTATATAAGATGAATTTATTTGGGTAAAGGCAAGAAGGAACCAACTCCAGTTTTGAATTTAAAAGCTGTAGAAGTTATCAGATTTTTGTACTTCTTAAAGCTATTGATACGTGTAGGAATAGTTTTAATTATTGCTGAATTAATATTGTAATCAAAGCTACTTTTATTCTTTAAATCCCAGATGTACTTGGAGAGCATTGTTGTGTCTTTTCTATCATCATGTCTAAATGGTTATGTATGAATATAAAAGTATCCTCAGGACTTTAGCACACTCAACAGCTTCTTTTGAAGGTATTTACTTTTTATAGGCTAAGTGTTGCTAGTATGGTAGTTGCATATGGTAAAGAATCTTGTGTGATTGGTATGCTAATGTTCTTATATTGATACATACTAAGTGGGTAGTGAAATGGTATGTGTAGTTGTAACTTAACATTATTTGTATTAAAAATCTTATGAAACTTATGGCTGGTAGAAAAGTGTTTACTAATTAAATTTAGAAAGGAAGAAGCAATATTCGAACTAACATTTAAACTGAAAGGTGGGTTAAACCATGACTCTTGGTATTGTTATCATTAGAAGTATTTTGTCTGGGTCTGTTTTTAATTTTGTTAGTGAAACTGCTTATTGGAAGATATTCTGGAAATTCATTTTCTGATATTTCTAAGCAAATTTCTCAGAATAGTAGTGGGGTGATTAGAGTCTTTATGAATACATTTTATAAAGTGCTTGAAAATGAATCAAAAGTGATATCTAAAAAAAAATTTTTTATTAAAAAAGATTTTTTAATTCAGCAATAACAAAGAGTTGTTTTATGAAACCAGTATAAATTCACAATTATTTTAGAATGTAATTGAAATACGTAAGGGGTGTATTTTGGTTAGAAATATCATAGCAAAAGGGTTCATGAAGTACTGGCTTGGAGCTTCAATTTAAGTACTTAATTCAACTAAATCATAATTATATATATGTATATATATATATATATATATATATATATAGATATATGCTGGTGTTTCGTAATTGGCACGTTAAAGGCACCCACTACACTCTTGGAGTGGTTGGCGTTAGGAAGGCCATCCAGCTGTAGAAACCTTGCCAAATCAGATTGAAACGTGGTGGAGCTCCCCAGCTTTAACAGTTTTCAGTCAAACTGTTCAACCCATGCTAGCATGGAAAACAGACATTAAATGCTGATGATCATATATTCTAAGCCTACTAAATTCAATGTTTATCCTATTTTACTTTTAGGCAAGTTTCAATTCAGTCAAATAAGATAAAAATAAGTATAAGTCTGAATTCATTGCATAATTAATTAAAAAACACCACCAGATATTTTACAAACATCCATTGATTAAAATGTTCTTCATTTATAGTAGTATGGGACATAATATTTTAATGTCTGTTAAACCAGTTTTAGTTTTTAGATGAGATGCAGGTGTTTTTTTTTTCAGTTACCCCAAACCTAAATGGTCTTCAGAAGAAAGTCATTTATTACCAAATAAATGGCTTTCAACCTCTATCTGAAAGATGCAGCGATTTGTTGCATAGATCTTCTATTGCTGGATTTTTTATAACTGTATTTTTTCGTTCCTATGATGTGTAGCCATATTGGATTTTTAAACTCCCATTTTAACCATACTAGTCTTACCATCTTGTAGTCAGGCCCCTTTTAAAGCTATAAACAGTGACCCTTTCACAGTCAAAACTCATATCCCTTCTTTGTCAGTAACATTGTTTTGATTAGTTCATCATTATTGAGAAATGATTCTATTTTAAACTTTTATGGGTTATCTGTTTGTGTCTCCTAAAATTTACTTGTAAAATTATGATTTGAAGATTTATGGAAACTAATTTTTCAATTTAAGCATGAATGCTAAATATTTTAGTAAAACTATCACCTTTAATACGTTATTTTCGTTTTCTTTATCTAGACAGGGGACAGTGGTTTGCAACCCAGGAATATACAAGTCCACAGTACAGCTTACAGTACAAGAGAAATGAACAACACTGAACCAGATTCTGTGAGAAATATGTGGTCTCAAGCTCATATGACATCTACTGCTTCTAGTTCTTTGAATTCAGTTCCTGGCTGCCAAATTCCACCTCCTTGGCCCGAAACCTTGGTCATGAGCACAGCTGCTTCTGTACCATCTACTAAAAACTACAACATGCCAACCCAGTCCTCAGCAAATAACTATCCTAACGTTAACCCAGTAAACTCTTATTTATTACCCAACAGTTCAAATAGTTTACCATTATCTAGTTGTGGAAACCTCAAAGGACCTACCTATTCTGATAGTATCCAAAAAGTTCCTACAAGTAATCAAGTTCCATTTTTCAGTCCAACATCCAGCTCCAAAAAGAATAATTCTGTTAAAATTCTCTCTGCTTCTAGTACTTATAGTAAAACCGCTGCTGGTTTCCCCAGTTCAACATTAGGTCAGATAGGGTTCACTACAACTTCTGCTAGTTCTACAAGTTCAACAAACCCGCTAATGAATCCTTGTCCTAAATATTCTGCTCAGAGTCTTGGAAAACCATCTGGCCTAATAACATCAAGTAACATTAGCTCTATTGCTCCGAACTTTTCAAATTCTGGAACAGAACCCACGATTATTTCAAAAAGTTTTTCAACTCCAGTAAATTCGATGCAGTTATCTCATAGTAATGACAGTCCGGTAGGGGTGACTTCGACGGAAAGTTATCAACAGTCCACACCAGATATTAACTCTATGAACATAACTCAGGTTTCAAATAGTTCTGTGAGTGCTGGACAAATGCCGAGCAGTTCAGTGATTCATATGGTTGCTGGTTCCAAGAAAGCTGGCCAGATGAGACCCATTTCTGTTAGTCCAAGTCATATATTATCTAGTTCTGTAAGTTCTGGACATCTGGAATCCAGTTCGTTGAACCAGGGTCATATCTCAAGTAGTTCTGTTACTTCTGGCCATTGTATTGAGGGATCGATGAATTTAGGTCATATGGTCAACCCAGTAAATCCTAATAATGCTTTGTTGACACCCAGTCATATGCAAAATAATGCTCTGAAAACAAGCCATGGCCAGATGTTACCTAGTACATTACAACAACAACAACACCAGCAACAACAACAACAACACCAGCAACAACAACAACACCAGCAACAACAACACCAGAGTCAAATTTCTAGTGGTCAAATACACCCTGCACAAGTACAGGGTGGTTCATTGCACACAAATCAAATACCCCCTGGTCCAAAACATTCGAGTCAAATGCCTGGTGTTCACACAATGCATCCTATTCAGATGATAAATACTCCTATGAATCAAGGGCCAGGCTCTGTGCATCAGCCTCAAGTTCCTGCTGGAATCATGCATCCCAGTCAAATGCCAGCAGGGCATATGCAGGGAAAGCCAATGGAGCATAGTCAGCGGTCAGGACATATGCATCCTGACCAAATGTCAAACAGACCAATGCTTTCCGGTCAAATATCAGACATACCCATAAGCACTCCTCAGTCTACTGTTGGTTCTTTACAAACTGGCTTTGTAGCTAGTTATATGAATTCTAACCAAAGTTCCGTTTCTAGTAGCTCTCTTCAGCCAACACAGGCTCCTAGTAGCTCTGTATATTCTCCACAAGGATCAGTCAGTTCTAGTTACAATATACAAGATTCTATTTACTCAATGCAAAGATCTAGCAATTCCTCCTATCCAGGACAAATGTCAGGAGGTTCTGTTCATCCTGCTCAGGTGTCAGGGGGCTCTATACACCCGGCACAGGTGTCAGGTGCTTCTGCACACCCTGCACAGGTGTCAGGTGCTTCTGCACACCCTGCTCAGGTGTCAGGTGCTTCCACACACCTTGCACAGGTGCCAGGAAGTTCTGTACAACCTGTTATGGTGTCAGGTACTTCCACACACCCTGCAAAGGTATTAGGTACTCCTGTACGCCCAGCTATGATGCCAGGCAACTCCGCACACCTAGCACAGGTGTCAAGTAGCTCTGCACACCTGGCACAGGTGTCAGGCAGCTCTGCACACCCTGCACAGGTGTCAGGCAGTTCTGCACACCCTGCACAGGTGTCAGGCGGCTCCACACTCCTTGCACAGGTGTCAGCCGGCTCCACACAACCTGTACAGGTGTCAGGTAGTTCTCCATACCCTGCACAGGTGTCAGGCAGCTCTGCACACCCTGCACAGGTGTCAAGTGGCTCTGTACACTTTGCACAGGTGTCAGGCAGTTCTGCACACCTTGTACAAATGTTGGGTAATACTACCCAGGTGCTAGGCAATTCTGTTAACTCTACTCCAGTCGCTTGTAGCTCTGCCAGTTCTTTACAGATGTCAGATAATGTATCACAGCTTTCCCAAGTATCAGGCAGTTCTGTGCATCCATCACAACTATCAGACAACGCTGTGCATCTATCACAAATGGCTGCCAGCTCGGTGCATTTACCACAAGGATGTAGTAATTCTACTTCGTCAGCACAGATATCTGATAGCTCTCATGTAACACACCTACCCAGTGGCTCTGTGGATCCTCTGCTGGTTCCTGGTAGTTCTTCCCACATCATGCAGAAACCAGCTAGTTCTACTCACCTTTTACAAGCCTCAAACACTTCTGCACATGTGTCATCGGTTTCACATTTGAGCACAGTTGGGCCTCAACTGCATGGTACTTCTGGAAAGCCACTAGCTGCAAATTATACACCCACTGCACCAGTTCCAGTAAGCTCTGGTAAACAAAGCTTGAATAATCCTGTTGCTCCAGCAAGAACTGCCTCGGACCCCACTAAGTTACGGAGCCCCTATGGGAATGCTAACTTTATGAAATTGAACCAAGTGTCTAGTAGTAGTTCTGAAAGTCGGGGTCTGAAAACTAATAACTTGTTGTCACACAGTCAGGGTACAACAAGCTCTTATAAAGATTCAACCAATCTCAGCAAAACAGAACAGACTGTCGACAGTGTTACTAACACTGCTTTTATTTCCAGTAACACTTCTCCGGTTGAAAGACCTGTTAGTAGTCTCCCCAATATAAGCCAGGTTATTGAGGAGTCATTGAATACTAACATGATTTCAGATGCTTGCAGGAAAGATAATAGTTCAAACTCGTGTAAAAAAGTCAAGCCATCTACTGAGGTTTCTAACACTTTTCAAGCTTCATCTAGTTCTCTCCCCAACCAAACAATTGAAAATGTTTCAAAATTAAATTATATTTCCGGGAATGTAGTTAAAACTGACAAAATGTATGGCAGTTCTTTAAAACCTGAACAGTTACCATCAAGTCTTGTCACAAATGTACAGGCACCCAATAACTCTCGAAAGACTAGTGAAATGTCTGGAAATTCCAAAACTGATCAGATGGTGGCTGGTTACAGTGGATTTGGTCAAATATCTAATACTGCTCTGAAGACTGGTGTAGTGGAAAGCACTTTACCTGGTAACATTGTAAAACCTTCAACAGCTGACAATTCTAAGAAACCTGAAACTACACTGGGAAGTAATGACAATTCCATGAACACTGCCTCTGTAAGTACCAATTCTTCGAGAACTGGTCAGTTGTTTGGCAACACTGGAAAGACAGATTATGTCACAGGAAGTTCTATGAAAGTGGAGAAAGTGACTGGTGATCCTTTAAAGGCAGTAAGTCAGAGTAAAATGGGCCAAGTGTGTAGCACAACTAACAGATCTGTTAACCAACATCCAGCTTCTATGTTTTCTTCAAATAACGACCAAGCATCCGTTTCTTCATCGCGAATTAGTCAGAATCGAAGATGTTCCAGCTCTTTCAAACCAGATGAAGTTTCTGGCAACTCCTTTCGGAATGAGAATTCTTTGACTAGTTCAACTGAAAATTTTCTCGTTACTGCCAGTTCAGCTGTAAGTTGTCAGGTATCAGCCAGTTCAGTAAGTGGAAGCCACACAGTTAGTGAAGCACATACAGCAAGCTCAACTCAGAACAGCCAGGTTACTGCTAGTTCCATTGACCATGGTCAGGTGTCGGCCAGTTCTACTGAAAGCCATCAGCTTTTAGATAACAGCCAAGTTAGTGGCAGTGATCATGTTACAGCCAGTTCTAATGAAAAGAATCAAGTTTCTGCAAGTTCTTCTGCTAGTCTCGTGGGCAGCACTCAGGTTAGTTGTACAGACACTAACAGCAACCATGCTAGTTCATCGGCTACCTCATCTGAAAATTGCCAAGTCACTGCCAGTTGCACTGAAAACATTCAGAATGTTGTTAGCTCAATGAGTGTGGACCAAGAAAGCAGCCAAGATGTTGCTACATCGTCAGCAAACAGTTTATTGGAAGATGGTTTTGGAAATTGTGATGCATCCGACATTTCTGCTTCAACCACAACGTTTGGCAATGAAATCACTAACAACCAAGGCATATCAAGTTCTACTGAATTTGAAAATCAGTTTGATGTGCAGCACTTGTCGAGTATTGATGTTAATTCTGCTGAAAGTTCAGAAGCCACTTGCAGGTCAGTGAAGGACATAGGACAGGCGTCAAGTTCTAGTCAGTCTGACTTGAGAAAAACGGAAAAAAATCAAGCAACTTCTACAACTGCTATTGCATCATCGGATTGTTCTGAACAAGCTAAATTAATTAACTCTGGCTCTCCTTCAGAACCGACATCTAGTTCTACCGAAAACTCTCAAATTAGTTCCAATATAAAAGAAGAATCAGCAGAAGCTAGGGTTGAAACAGCAATGGAGGTTTCAAGTGTCGAAGAAGCAGATTCAGCAACTACTAGTGCTGAAACTACAAAACCTAAAGCAAATGGGACCACACCTTGTCCACCAGTTGTAACAACAACAGAGAAAAGTAGTTCATCTAGCCGTAAAGATCACGCCAGTGAGACTGTGGATCATGACGACCATGAACAGTAAGTACTTTGGTTTTTTTTTTTTTGGTTTTTTTATCATTTTCACTATATCTGTTTTGTTATTTTTTACTTGGTAATTTTTTTTTCGTATGGCTTTGTCTGAAGCAAAGTGTGGTGATTTGCTGCAGTTGTTTGGACATTCGACCTTTTTTGATGACAGTATTTTTTGGCACTGGAGGCAAACACACACACATGCATGTGTGCAGAGATATACATGCACAGGTAGAAAGAGTGAGAGAGTAGGGGAAATTGAGAAATTACAATTTATTGATTGAACATGATTGACTTAAGGACTTTCCCTCTCTTTATGCACACAAAGAGAAATATGTTCATACAGAGAAGGGGAAGGAGAGAGAACAAGAAACGAAAGTGAGTGATGCCAAATAAGTTGGCAACACAAAGTAGGCAATACCAAAACATTTCGTACCTGTCTAAAATATGACCCATGACCATTGTAAACACTACCGGCCTTGTTAAGTTGATGCTTACAGACAGGGGCAGACTGAGAATATTAAGGGCCCTTGGACATAACTGTTCACCGGGCCCCTTAGCATTGATATCAAAGAGATTTAAAATGTAGAGTGCGGGACCCTCAGAGCTGCAGGCCCTCGGGCAGTGCCCGATTGACTGACAGCTCCATCCACCCCTGTCTACAGAAAAATTTGTGGGGGTGATTCCAGAGGGTTGGTGGTTTAGGGAAGGAGGATTAAGAAAAAAAAGCTGAATGAGGTGAGACAGTAGGAGTGTTACTAAGAGACAAGTCGAAATGGAGATGACATCTAAGAAGTTTAGAGCAATAATGTCCATTATTGAAGAAATAGAATAGGCAGAGAGGGTAGTGTGAGGTCAGTCAATCTGGTGTCCCTCTCTTAGATATTTCTGTCTGCAGCAACAATGACCCAAATGTAGAAGTAGCACTCTGTTGCGGGTTTTGTATTTTGTAGTGTGTAAGCAACTGGTCAAGCCTCAAATATTATCTGGCCCTGAAGTTAATTTTTGAGTAAATAGTGTATGTATTTGAACCTCACAGAGGAGATGACAAAAGTCCAGGGTGACTTGTGATATGTTGTTCAGGGGCAGACCTGCCTTACTCAGCAAAACTAAGGTCTGGAAGAGTTGTGTGTGTAATGCTCAAGTGGGCCCTTTGCACAATTTCCCCCTCAAGACATCCTCACCATTTTTCTTTTCTCTAAATGTTGCTTTTCCTTGATGCCACTAATCTCTCTTGCTACCTGAAAGCATTTCACTTCAAACGCATCCCTTTTTTCTTAATACTGTCCTCATTTAATTTTCTCCCTCACCATACGTCTCTCACTCTCCCTATGCACTATGCCTGCCTCTCTTTCACCCACACACTCGCAACCTATCCAACCACTCATCATTCCCTCTTTTTTTCCTCTGTCTACTGTATCATCATTATTCTTCTGCTATTCTTCATCCCTGTGCATCATTAGTCACCTCCACTCGTTATCCATCATTCGCTACAGATACAAGTTTAAAAGAAAGCGACTGCCCAGGAGAAAATTTCCCAGCAATAAAACTTGCTCAAAAAGATCAAATGTTCAAGAGGTTTCATAGGAAAATTACATGATGAAAATTCTAGGAATTAATAAGTTTCACAGTAAAAGGAAACAATGAAAGTTCAAATGATCAATAACAATTATACATGATGGAATTGTCAAAGTTCAGTAGGTTTCAAAGCAATAAGTTATGGTAGCAATTAGACATGAAGATTTATAAAAAAAAAAAAGAAAAAATTTAATGTTCTGTTCTGTATGAAAGAGAATTATTTGTCATTTGTTTTGCTGGTGGCAGCTTGAACTATGTTCAAAGCTGATATTGTTTTGTCCAACCTGAGCTAGCACGGAAAAAGGACATTAAACAATGATGCTGCTGATGATGATGATGTTTTAAGACATAGGATCAAGTCCTGATTGGCTCCTTACTCAAAGACTTCATTTGTTTTTGTCTTCTCATGGCCTGTATATAAGAAGCACTCTGTCGGTTGCGACAACGAGGGTCCCAGCTGATACAATCAAAAGAACAGGCTTGCTCTTGAAATTAACGCGCAAGTGGCTGAGCACTCCACAGACACGTGTACCGACACAGAGTGTGACAAAGCTGGCCCTTTCAAATACAATGAAATACAAGTAATACTCATTTTTACCAGCTGAGTGAACTGGAGCAACGTAAAATAAAGTGTCTTGCTCAAGCACACAAAACGCATCGCCAGGAATTGAACTCATGACCTTACGATCGTGAGCCAAATGCCCTAACCACTAAGCCATGCGCCTTCACAGTCCCATATATATATATATATATATATATATATATAATATTAATTCGAGACAAAACCACTATTTTGCAAAACAAACAAGGAAAGACTTAATCAATACATAAAAATTTTAATATAAAGAAATAAAAGTGGTGGTTTATTTCTTTATATTAAAATTTTTATGTATTGATTAAGTCTTTCCTTGTTTGTTTTGCAAAATAGTGGTTTTGTCTCGAATTAATATTATATAATATTTTACTGTAAAATTGGATTTAATCCTAAATCTGATTTTTTTCCCTGTAAATTTGGATTTATTCCCTAATATTTATTATTATATATATATATATATCTTGATTGAGTGAGTGAAGGATGAATGGGTCATATGATTGATCAGTTGCAGGATTCATTAGAATCTATGTATATGAAATATGTAGGATGGCAGGATTGGCTGGGTGTGTAGCATTGAGCTTACAGTACATTGAAGCAACATGTTGTCATTTGTTGGAAGTATGCATGTATACATACTTATGTAATATATACACATATGCACAAAGGCATCCAATCTAATATAAACCATAGATCCGACCCAGGGATGGTTCCAAGTGCAGCATATGTATAAAAGAACCCAAGTGTTTCGTGTGTTCTTCTTTATCTGTCTACTATATGCTTGTGAAAAGGGCAGATGTTGTCTCAAAAGCAGTTGTGCAGGAAAAAGTGTTAGTAAATGTGGTCGGATTGACCTGAAAATGTGCACACCTATGTTGAAAATGCTGGGGAGATTGCATGGCAACTTTGAGTTTGCTCAATTGAAAAGCGTGGCCTCTAGGGCAAAATTCCTCATCTTGAAAATGTGGCCCGAGTAGACCCGAATGAAATCGGATTATAATACTAGTACAACGACCTTGAACCCACAAGAGTAAACAAGGGAGACAGAGACAGGCAGAAACAAGGAAAATGCCCCTTGTATTTGAACACTATACAAATATTCTTTTAAAAAAACTTTTCTTTTAATTTTTCTAAATTTAATTGTTACAGTTGAAAAAGTCTCAATGACTGAAACTGGTACTGAAATGTTCTTTATAAAATTATTTTAGCATTTTCTATCTTGACTTTTTTTTCCATATATATATATATATATTTGTATTCAATAACATGCATCAAAAGTAGTAATTTTAGGGATTGAAAATAATATTTTTAATCTGTCAAATTGTATAAAATATGATTCGATTGTATTCATGCCATTGTCACTGAATTATTTTCTCTTTTTTTAAGTCATGCCTTCCTTCCTGATCAACTTTTTGAGTACCAATGGCCAGATATGAGTAGCGAGTGGTACATACTGCAAGAGCAAGTCAGTGAATACTTGACTGTTAAATCATTTAAACGAAAATATCCAGGTAAGAGGATATGTTGTATTTGAAATAGTATTTTAAAAATCAAGAATATACCTTTGTGAACAAATTCATTTTTAAATATATACCTACTCAAATGAGGATTTCGTTTAATCAAACAAAAATGTTGATATTTTAGTTTTTAAACTTTGGTTTAGATTATTTTTATATAAAGGGATTAATGAAAAATAATGGTGAAATTTTATGAATAGATTTTTCTTTTCTTTTCTTTTTTTTTTGTATAGTTTGACTTGAATTTAAAAAATTTATTTATTTATTTTTGATTTCTAGATCTGAAAAGACGGCCTGCAGAAATGAAAGAAAAGGAATTCTTGAGAGAACGTGGTGTAGTTACTGAAACCCAGTGTGATCTTGGTAAAAACCGTTTTAAAATTCCATTTGCTTATTAACATACAACGCCAGTGCCGCCTCGACTGGCTTCTGTGCCGGTGGCACATAAAAAGCACCATCCGAACGTGGCCGATGCCAGCGCCGCCTTGACTGGCTTCCGTGCCGCTGGCACGTTAAAAGCACCAACCAATCGTGGCCGATGCCATACTCCCCTGGCACCTGTGCCGGTGGCACGTAAAAAGCACCCACTACACTCGCGGAGTGGTTAGCGTTAGGAAGGGCATCCAGCTGTAGAAACAATGTGCCAGATCAGACTGGAGCCTGGTGCAGCCCCTGGCTTCCCAGACCCCAGTTGAACCATCCAACCCACGCTAGCACGGAAAACGGACGTTAAACGATGATGATACAACATGTTGAGCTGAAGTTTGTTGTTGAGCAGTATCTCCAGTTCTTGTGTCAGGGGAGTTACTTTACTCATTTATAACCAACTGAGCTGCATTCAGAGAATGAAATCTGAAATAATCCCTGCTTTCGAAACAATTGAATATGATAAACTGCTACTGCTGTCAATCAGTTGTAATTCAGTATGTAATGGTTTCAACTATCAAATTTAGGGAATGAATTTAACCTTTTACAATTTAGGTTACTCTGTCAAATGTAAGGATTATTTATGCACATTGTTGGGCCTTACAGAGCCGGGGTAACTGAGTTCTTTTTGTGCGGGCCCCATGGAGGCAAGGTGGCTGAGTTCCTTTTAAGTGTTGGGCCTCATGGAGGCAAAGTGGTTGAGTTCCTTTTGAGTGTTGGGCCTCATGGAGGCAATGGCCAAGACCTTTGGCATTATGTTGTGCTTGAGAAGTAGAACCATCAAGCTGTGCAAAATCACAGTCGTGGCAGATACCAGTGTCACGCAAATGACATGTAAAGGCTCCCATTACACGCTTGGAGTGGTTGGCATCAGGAAGGGCATTTGGCCGTAGAAAACCATACCAAATCAGACTGGAGTCTGGTGCAGCCTTCTAGTGTGCCAGCCTAGTCAAACCGTTCAACCCATGCCAGCATGGACAATGGATGTTAAATGATGATGATGATGTTTGTTATGAATTAACCATCGTTATTTTGTAGCCTCAAGATTTCAGTGATGTGATTGCTTATTTCTTTAATGCTGTTGTAGGGTAGGTGTGAGAAACTGCAATTGGCCAGTTTTGAACACAAAGCAAGTACAATATTTGGGCTGGATATGGTCGATTTAAATGCTAATGGGTTGATATAATATTAAAAACTTTAGACTAAAAACAAAACTATTTATACAATGAGAAATTCTATCCACTCACTATAAACTCTTCCAATACTAATTATATCATCTCATCATCGTTATTTGGCCAAGCTTATTTAGATTTATCTGACTTGACCACATTACCCATCAGAATCTACATAGCATTTGGGAGATTAATAGAACAACATTGCATTTATAGAGAGCTCACCCATGAAGAGTTTTGCTTGTCAACTGGGGTGTTTTTCATTCAGAAAAGTATTGTATATCGCATAGATGTCATTTATATTGTTTTTGTTTATACTGCAATTATAAGTTTCACATTTCTTGTTATACTATCGTTAATTTGCTAATTACCAAATAGATTTACATTTTCAATTTATTCTATTCTTCTACAGGATTAACCGCCCTAAGATGTGAAGAAGTATATGATTTGATGTTGAGAGATTATCCTGAGAAATATCAGGTGTGTTATATAATTCTTGATTTAAAGCCAACATTTTTGAGTTCAAATTATTGATCTTTGTGTTTTCTAATTTCAGATATTTTTAAAAAAATTAGTTTCCTTTCACTTTATTGTTTCATTTCTTTATAAATACACCGTAGATTACATTTTCAATTGTAACTATGTTGTGAATCTGAGAATGTTAACTTAGAAGATATAAAAGGGTCTGCATTCAAAGAATGCGAAATATACTGACAAAACTAAATTACCTAACAAGACACAAATATCTTGTCATAAATTCTCAAGAAATACTCTTGTAAAAAATATCAAAATATGTTATATATTATTTGTATAGTCAAAATTTATTGTGTAGATTAAAGAAATAGGTTTCCATGAAACTGCTCCTGGGGTTGGGTTAGACCAGTGTTTCTCAACCTTTTTACCCTTGCGTAACCCTTAAAATAAATTACATGTCTCAAGGAACCCCTGCACAAAAAAAAATTATATACCATATCTTTCTCATATTTTTTTCATCGTAGTTCACATGGTAAATATCATATATATATATATATGATATTTCTCACTCTTTCTTGCGGAACCCCGGTTGAGAAATGCTGGTTTAGACAGTTGATTCATCATTTGAATCTGTAATATGATTGATTGGTTTTAATCGTTTTATATTATTTAATAGGAATTCGCTTCAATTCTCCATGAACGGGAACGACAGTCTATTAATGAGAAGCACAAAGGTTATGAAGTGGTAAGCATTTAATATTCCTTTTTTTTATTATTGAATTAACTCAATAAGATCTGTGCATATATCTTCATGGAAATACATGTCTTTATACATACTTATATGTAAGTCTTTCAAATCTTGTAACGATAATAGCAGATATTGGTCTTTACATCAATGCTTCAAAGACTGGATACGTCAGAAGGGTTCAGTAAACACAATCAAACAAAGCCCTTTAAACCCCTTTGTATACTATAAGGTAATGTTGTGTCCAATGAATTGAATGTAAAAATTTATCTCACAAAAGCATGGATTGTTCTTGATTGCTTTGGTGTTAGCTGGAAGTCTTGAAAGAAGCTTCTTCTATTGCAACTGGAACCAGTGCTGTTGTATGGGTCCAGTGCTTAAACATTTGCTAAACAGCTGGAGGTGAGGCTTGATATTACTCAATGCTTGCATCTTACGGCCTAATTTTTAATACCTTGTGGATAAAGCCTCTAACGAAAGACTATATGGCAGTCATTTTATAACCACTAAAGTCATTAAGGAGAGAGACATTCATTTTGGAGAACATTGCTGAAGAACTAAGCAAGAACATGCTACACTTCTGTGCATACTCTGATACATGGATATATACAGGTCATCCAGTAAATAGCCTTCATTGACCAACTCTCAACAGACACAAGATGTTGCCCTGCTGACCTGTCTCCCATGATCGGAAGTACTGGAATTGGGTTGTCTGACTAAACCCTTTAAGGCTGTGCTCCCAAGATCTGCATGTTTAGTAATATTTGGCTATCAGTAAACAGCTATCATATGTACTTAGGGTTTTATTTTTTATATTTTATCACTCAGCAGTTCTTAAGTTTGCCTGTCATTTTTTTTTTTCAGCCTCCTAAGCTTGAAAAGAGCAAGATGGCTGATTATGTAAGGAAAGCAATGAGATCAGCTTCGGAGTTTAATAGCCAGTTTCAGCGAGAAAGAAGAGAGGAGAGAAGGGCATATTTTGACTTGCAAACTATGGTAAGTTTTTGGGATTCTGAAACTGCTTTCATTAACTGTGACTGTATTATAAGAAGGCAGGGCAATAAATGAATGAGTTAACCATTTACTTCACGCTTCCTGACTCTGCGGATGAACCAGTAAATAACTAGAAGTGATGGGATGGGATGAGAGATTCAAACTTGATTGTATATGAGGCTTGTGAATCACTTCTGAGCATAATGATTTTTCTGATTGTCATAAAATTAAAAGTTAGTAAGAAAGGAGTATATCTGGTTCAACATCAGTATGTGATTTGTATATATCTTCTCAATTTTTGTTGTTATTGCTAAATTAATATTTTAAAATCTAGCATAAAGAATTATGTCATTCCATAAAGATTTCTCTAAGTAATAAATATTCTTGATAAAATTGACTATTGTGAAACTTATATTTCAAACAAGGTTATCCACTATCCTGCTCACAAATATCCAAAACTGGAAACTGCTTGTGCGAAAGTACCTGCTTATCCTGTTAGCTTGATTCCAGGGCAATACCAAGAATTCTACAAAAAGTTTGTATTTTTTCTTTTTCTTTCAAATTTCAAATTTTTAATGATTTGCTTTTCCTAAACATCAAAACTCCTCATGTTGGAAATCTGTATAAAGATTATTCATAAAAAACTAATTGCTAAGAACAAATTAGTATTCTGATTAAAATAATTTCTAGTTTTGGTGTTAATCTCGCTCTGCGTTAACTGGCTAGGAATCTTCATAGGTTAAATAATATGTATTCTGCAAAGTTGTATTATGTTGAGTTGGATACTTTACAACTTTCCATGAAAGAAATATGACAGTGTGTGTGTGTGTGAATTTTAATTTTATAAAATTCTTTATTTTCAAAAATTTACTTCCTTTCCAAGCTCAAGCCAGTGGGATTAGACTGAGGGGACAGTGTAACAATTTTCCCATTCTGTGACAGTAGGCCCCCTCATCTGGGATGCCACATGCTGTGGCACCTTCTCCAGCAGTAACTTGGTGTTGTCAGCTATCAGCCCAGGCTCCGCTACTTGTCAAATTGAGAAAAAGAAAAACTGTTACGGTATTGGTCGCTCTCTGACAGGCTTATGGTTGAGCATCTGGCCTTCTTGGCCCGTAAACCATATATATCCCTGCTCACCACTACCAGGACAGAGATTACTGTCCACAGGTTCAAGCCGTGCAAGTTAGAGTGGCTGTTCCAGTGCATTTCCCTCACCATCCTCCAGAGCACTGCCTTTTCCATTTTATCTGCTGGTGCCTTGAGAAATGTCTATATTGTGAGAGGCAAGATCTCCATTAACTATTTACTTATGACATTAAGCCCTAAGTCTTATAAATAATCTGTGGCCAGCCACTATTTTCATGCAGTTAGGTACCTATACATATTAGCCAACAGCAAAGCTTCTACGTGGTCAGAGGATGTGCTAGGAATAAAAGATAATAAGTAACAACTAAAATGACTTAGTATAGTTTTGAGACAAAAAGACAAAAAAAAACCTGCCTTAGATTTTGTTATGTTGTTTTTCAAACCTCATGCTCATATATCATTAACCCTTCAGCATTTAAACCAGTTGTATCCAGCCAAAATATTCTACCTGTTTCACATTCAAACTAGCTAGATCCAGCCTTCCACATTTACCCTACAATGTCATTATAATAATAAACAATCACTTCAAAGCAATGAGATAATGCATGCTTAATTCAAAGCCATATGAATAAATAAGAATTACATTTGACAGAGTAGCCTGAACGGTAAAAGGTTAGACAAAAAGTTACAGATGTTTTATGAAACCAGCCCAAATTCTCAAATCTTTTAGAATTCAATTGAAGTCCATAGAGAGTGAATCTAGTTGGAAATATTTGTAATAAGAGGTTAAATGACAAACTTCTGTCTGGATATATATGATTTTATTTTCTCATAATTGCTTAAATTGTTCTTTATACTTTCTTTTATTCAGATATGAACCAAAGGAACTTAAATACTTTCCTCTCAACACGTGTATTTATGGGCCTCCCAAAAGGATACTTAATCCTTTAGTGAAACCTTCAAATGTGGATTCATCTGAAGAAATGGACGATAACCAAGATGTAAGTAGATCAATGTTCTTTCTAATTTTGGCACAACGCCAGCAATTTTAGGGGGCAGGGGGTAAGTCAGTTACATCCACCTAAGTGTGCAGCTGGTACTTATTTTAATAACCCAGAAAGGATGACAAGCAAAGTTTGATCTTGGTGGCATTTGTACAACATAGTGGAAGGAGAATAATTCATTTGCAAGGTTAAAAATTGTTTCCCTTTGATGAGTTGGGTGATAGGTTTCAGTGCAAATATTATCGATAAAAAATGGAATTATTAAATTACACAGAAAGTAGATTGTAAGAGTAGAGGAGCATAATAATATGCCACAGTGACTTAAATCAAGTCGCTCTAGGGTGCTGTGTGAATTTGTGTAGTCTGTAAGTTTTCTTGTTACTCTGAGTTTTGCCCAGTCTAATGCTTATAAACCACCTGTTAAGCTTTTAGCATAAATCATATGCATACTAGCTAGAACTGATGAACTCAATACTATAAGTAATAAAGCTGAATACGTAATACATTATAGGAAACCATTAAGTAACATTAATAATATAATTTTAAAAAAAAACTTTGTATAGTAACAAAGCCACAAGTGTGTACATCTGCTATACCAAGTGGCCATGGAAAATGCTAAAAGAACTTGATTTAATAAATTCACATTTGTTATAAAACTGCTTTCAAAATTCTAACAATAATAATGTTTTCTTTATTAAAGGATCAAGCAGATTCTGGTTCCGATGGTGAGAGTAATGACAATGATTCAAGTGATTCTGAAGTTAGCCAGCCTGTAATTCCTCAACCACCTCCTACTCCTTCTCCACGGAGAGGCCGGAAAAGTGCTGCAGACCACAAGGACCACAAAGAGGTATTGTCAGTGTGGAGTTTACAGTTCTTCAGCATGTCATTGAAACCCATAGGATGTCAGTTTAAGATATCTAAGTTGGGTTGATGAACTAAATAACCATATTTCCTTGCCTTATTACAAAAAAAATGCTATTTGTGTATATATGAATGAAAAACTATTCTCATAATTTTTAACGAAAATTTTTATTCTGTGTCAGTGCCAAAAATGCTAGTTAAATGTTAATGATACTTAAAAAAGATATTTTTATCACCTACGTATTTACTAAATAACAAAATGGTTTACAAACTGAAACCTCAGTGATTACAAAATTCAGTATCAATCTTAAATTTACTCTCTACTTTTTCCCTTAAGCACTTTGGACATAATCCATTGGCAACTTTTCCCCACTGTTCTTGACTTTGGGCTGTCTTTCCTCTCCCAAGTCTTGTTGGTTTTGAATTCTCATCAATACTTTTGTAACTTAGCTTCTTTTTATAGGAAGGGTTGTTGACCCTATACAAGCCCATTTTTACCTCTGTGAAGAAGAGGTCTATATTAGCCTGGCCTCTATCCTTTGACCTGTCCAGCATGAGAGGACCTATCAAGAGTTTGCCCTTTGCTGGTATAGTTCACAGGGTTGTTGAAACACACAAAACCATCACTACAACAAGGAGTGAATTTTGTGGTGGCTGCACATTTATAATCAGCCAATAATTTTTTTATCTTGTTAATGAACTTGTTTAATATTTTCACATAGGTTTAACATAACTCTTTTAAAAATAAACACATTCGCTTTTTTCTAAATGAATGCTATAAAGCTATCTTTTTTCTCCAAAAAGCATACAAACCAAAAGAAAGACTGCCGCTTTTGCCATAAGGGCCCCATGAAAGGGCGAAATAGAAAGGACGAGCTTGTCAGCTGTTCTGAATGTGGGTCAACTGGTAAGTTCCAAAAATATTCCTTATGTTATGCATGATTTTGGATGCTATAATCATGTCATTTAACAATTTTCTAGTTTTCAAGTATTGAAAAAAGAAAGACTCCAACTACATACCTGCGTGAATTTATGAACAATAATCTAAATATTATGGCTATTATCATTATTTTTGCATTTCCTACTGTTGTGTGTTTCACACTAGTATCCAGAAATTTTAACACCTTCAACAGACTTTTGTAGTAGTGAAGAAGCTATATATATATATATATATATATAATTTATTTAAAGGGAACAATACATGTATTTAAGCGCTACTAATAGTTTCATATGTTGAGAAATATTCATATTTGTCAGGCGCAAACCACATACCATAATGGATTAAAAAATTTTTTTAGTTCATTTTGACATGTGGTTTGCGCCTGAAAAATATGTTTGAGTATTTCTCAACATATGAAACTATCAGCGCTTAAATACATGTATTGTGACCTTTAATCTTTATTTCTCACCAGGTAGAGTACTTTTTTGTTGAATTTTCTATCACAGAACAGTACATTATATATATATATATATATATATATATATATATGGAAGAGCAGCAGTCGCCCATGGATACCAATAATTAAGATTCAGTTCAATTAGGTACTTAAATTGAGGCACCAAGTTAGTCCAGTAAGGTCCACACAGCTTGAAGTTAGGTGAATAAAAAGCAAATAAGTAACAAGGGTGTCCAGGTATCAGTGCATTGCGGCTGTTCCAAGTGCCTAGTTAAAGAAACATTTAAAAGTAAAATAATTATTATAAGCAAGATTGTATATCTCAGACCAAATTGTCCACTAAGCCCTTCCACTTTAAAAACATTGAGTTCTGTTATATAAAAGATTTGGCTGTTCTTTCAAACCATTCAAGAAACTACATAGAGGTTAATTAATCCTGTCCTCATTAGTTTGAAATATATTTTAGAATTTTGAATTAACTTACACTATCTGAACCTGAATTCTTTTTAGGAAAGAATTTGACAAATATGTCATGCCTTTGGTTATTACACTGTAAAATGCAGTAAATAAAGAAATTGTTGTGGTTTATGACAGTCTAATCTTTTGAAATTTATAAGGTGCTTTTGATCAGTAGTTCCCAATCTGGGGGTCTGTGAACTCCCAGTGGTCCACAAAAGTAGTACTGGGAGTCTGTGTACTAAATTCAAAATGCCATACATATTATATAAGGTGAGCCTTGCTTCGAGCTGTCTGGATAATACCAGACTGACTTCGTGCTTCAACTTAAGTGCCTAATTCAACTGATTCTCAATTATATATATATATATATATATATATATCAGTGGTGTGCAGTGACTTCTGAGGTCGGTCATGCAATAAATACTTGGCACACATGACGGAGACGTAAAAATAAACACACACACACATAAATGCACACACCCCTTTTTTTTTTTAACAGAAACCAACATTTTCGGCTATGGAGATTCCAATTCTGAAAAAAAAGAATTGGTGAAAATCACAACTTCAAAATTTCAATTTTCAGCCAAATCTCACAGGAATTTATTGGGTGCAAAAAAATAACTGATAAAATAATGAAAGAAATACATAATCAATCTACTTACCTTTCTACAAAAATTTCTTTCAGAGAAATTTCCCACAGTAAAATTAGGTATATTGTGACAAATTGTAAAAAAGAGTTTGTCTTATTTCTGCCCTTATATTTTTGGTAACTTTCAAGTTTCTTTTTATGGAAAAAAAAACCCACTTTCACTTGTAAAAAAAAGAAACAAAACAAAAAGTCAAACCCATTCAACCATCTAGCCTTTCACGTTAGCAACATCAGTTATAAAGAATTGTTGACAAAGAAGAACTGATAGAAAAGGAGGGGAAGGCAAAACGTGTGTTTTTCTGAAAGCATGCCTTCCATAGTTATTTTATCAAGATAAAAGGAATCTTACAGGCATTGAAATGATAGGAAGGGGGGTGGGGTGCAAAAGATTTCCTCTGCGTTTTCCCTTAAGCAAAATAGAAACACAGCAAGGTATCAATCCGGATGGGTTTCCTTTGAAACAAAGTAACTATTTTAGCCCAGTTTCCAATGGTTTGGACAACTTTTCAATCTGGTTATAAATCCATTACGTTCTTAAATTGATTTTTGAGTTACATAAAAATCAACAAACATGCAATGCATGACTAGCATGTCTCGACTGCATGCCACATATACATACACATATGTATATATATGTATGTATATATATATATATATTTAAATGTAAGTGTATTTTTTCAGTGTGTGCGCAAATAACATCATCGTCAAGGAAAAAATAAATAAATAGTTACCAGGGTAGCAGAAATTCACATAATTGCCAAGGATATTACAGCCTACTTATAAAGGTAGAAATTCCAAGGTGAACTGAAATGTTTTTGTATAACATGGATAAATTAAGAAATGGAGTCAAACGCAGGTGTTATTCAAATCATTTATACTTCCAACATATGTTTCAAAGAAAGCATTGAGATTATTCCGGAGGGAATAAAAATGATGTAAAACAATGCAATCATCTCATCAGGGAAACATATGTTGGAAGTATGAAGGATTTGAATAACACCTGCGTTTGACTCCACTTCTTAATTTATCCATATATATATATAGGAGAGTATTGTAGTTTGCTTGCAGCATTGTGTATTGTTTGTAAAGAATAGAAAGTTTTGAATGGTACAACAATGCACTATAATACAGACAATGGGCTTATATACCAGTTGTAATTTAGTCATCCATAGTCTGACGAAAGAAAAGTCATTAGAAAACTGATTGTAGCAGTGACTCCATCTAAGAATATCTGAAGAAGGAATTTTTATTCCAAAATATCATATCAGACTATGGATGACTAAATTGCAACAGGTATATATAATACATTGTCTGTATTATAGTGCATTATTGTACCATTAAAAACTTTTTATTTTTTACATATATATATATCATCATCATCATCATCATCATCATTTAGCGTCCGTTTTCCATGCTAGCATGGGTTGGACGGTTCTACTGGGGTCTGTGAAGCCAGAAGGCTTCATCAGGCCCAGTCAAATCTGGCAGTGTTTCTACGGCTGGATGCCCTTCCTAACGCCAACCACTCCGTGAGTGTAGTGGGGCTTTAACGTGCCACCCGCACTGGTGCCAGACAGAGCTGGCAAACGGCCACGAACGGATGGTGGTTTTTATGTGCCACCGGCACGAGGGCCAGGCGAGGCTGGCAACGGACACGAAACGGGGCGGTGCTGGCAACGGTCGCGAAACGGAAAGTTCTCTTACATGCCACCGGCACTGGTAACACATCTGCAATTTCCATTGATCGATTTCCATTGATCGATTTCCATGATCGATTTCGATTTGATCCTCACTTGCCTCAATGGGTCTTCACAAGCAGAGTTTCGACATGCCACCGGCACTGGTAGGACATCCGCAATTTCCATTGATCGATTTCGATTCTGATCCTCACTTGCCTCAACACGTCTTCACAAGTAGAGTTTTGTGTCCCAAGAAGGGAAGGTATGCATACGTAGGCTGGCTCCATCCCATGTAGAAGGCCACGGGTTGTGGACTCACTTGTCCTGCCGGGTCTTCTCGCGCACAGCACACTTCCAGAGGTCTCGGTCTCTAGTCATTTCATCAGTGAGACCTAAAGTTCGAAGGTCGTGCTTCACCACCTCGTCCCAGGTTTTCCTGGGTCTGCCTCTTCCACGGGTTCCCTCAACCGCTAGGGTGTGGCACTTTTTCACACAACTATCTTCATCCATTCTCGCCACATGACCATACCAGCGCAAACGTCTCTCTTGCACACCACAACTGATGCTTCTTAGGTCCAGCTTTTCTCTCAAGGTACTTACACTCTGCCGAGTGTGAGTACCGGCATTACACATCCATCGGAGCATACTGGCTTCATTTCTAGCGAGCTTACGCATATCCTCAGCAGTCACGGCCCATGTTTCACTGCCATGTAGCATGGCTGTTCGTACACACGCATCATACAGTCTGCCTTTCACTCTGTGCGAGAGGCCTTTTGTCACCAGCAGAGGTAAGAGCTCTCTGAACTTTGCCCAAGCTATTCTTACTCTAGCAGTTACACTTTCAGCACACCCACCCCCGCTGCTGACTTGGTCACCTAGGTAACGGAAACTATCAACTATTTCTAGTTTTTCTCCCTGGAAAGTGACGGAAGTTGGTCTCAGAGCATTTTCAGTGTTTATTGTTCCTGAGCATCTGCCACATACAAAAACCATCTTCCTAGTTAGCCTTCCTTTGACATTGCTGCATCTCTTATGTGTCCATAGCTTACACTTGGTGCATCTTATAGAGTTTCTACCTACACCTTTTCTACAGATCGAGCAGGGCCATCTACCTGAAGGTGTTTGTGATTTGTCTACCTTCCTACTGATTACGACTTTGGTTTTAGCTAGATTGACTCTGAGGCCCTTCGATTCTAATCCTTGTTTCCACACCTGAAACTTCTCCTCCAGTTCTGATAGCGACTCAGCAATTAGAGCAAGGTCATCAGCATAGAGGAGCTCCCAAGGGCATCCTGTCTTGAATTCCTCCGTTATTGCCTGGAGGACTATGATAAATAGGAGGGGGCTGAGTACTGAGCTTGGTGGACCCCTACCTCTACCCGGAATTCTTCACTGTACTCATTTCCAACCCTCACCCTACTAGCGGCGTCCCTATACATGGCCCGCACAGCTCTCACTAACCATTCATCTATCCCTAGTTTTCTCATTGCCCACCAGATAAGGGATCGGGGGACCCTGTCGAAGGCTTTCTCCATGTCAACAAAAGCCAGGTACAGGGGCTTATCTTTGGCTAGGTATTTCTCCTGCAGCTGCCTTACCAGGAATATAGCATCAGTAGTACTTTTCCCTGGCACAAACCCAAACTGCATCTCATCTAAACTAACTCTCTCTCTAATTAGTTGGGCTATGACCCTCTCCGTAACCTTCATCATCTGGTCCAACAGCTTGATACCTCTGTAGTTATTTGTATCTAGGGCATCACCTTTACCTTTGTAGCAGTTGACTATTATACTGCTACACCAGTCATTGGGTATGACCCCTTTGTGTATCACCTGATTAACTATATGGGTGACTAGGCTATAGCCGACACTACCAGACATTTTGAGCATCTCTGCAGTGATTCCTGATGGGCCTGGGGCTTTCCCTGTCTTCATGCTTCTAATTGCCTTAGCTACCACAGAACTATCAACTCGGATAGCTGGTCCCTCTGTTGGGTCAACATTCGGCAGACTCTCTTTATCCCATTCATTTTCTTCATTCAGCAACCTTTCATAGTGGCATCTCCAAACCTCTCTCTTCGCATCCTCATTTAGCGCAAGTGAACCATCTTCCATGCGAACACACTTCTCTCCTACCACATCACGATTCTCTCTCAAACACTGTCTTGCAACACAAAACACCTCCAGTCTTTGGTCCTCACGGCGCAGAACATTGGCAAATTTTTTCTTATCTGCTTCCCCTCTGGCTAAATAAACCTGTCTCCTAGCTTCTCTTTTGGCAGTCTGATACAATTCCCTGCTACCCCCATTTTTCCAGACCTTCCAAGCCTGTCTCTTTTCTCTAATAGCCCTGTCTACAATATTGTTCCACCACCACGTTATTCTAGGTCGAGAGGGGACTTTGCACCAGCCACAGATCTGGTCAGTGGCTCTCAGCAGGTTGTCCCTTAGAAACGTCCAGCTGTCTTCTACCCCCTGTGATGCTCTATCCCCTTCTACTTCGTCAGAGGCTTCAAGTAATATGTCCCTAAATCTCTGTCCATTTGCAGGATCTTTAAGCTTCCAGATCCTTCTTCTCCATATTTGTCGTCTTCTGGTTGTCCTCCTAGTCCTGATATATATACACACACACACGCGCACATAAGGATAAGCATATTAAAAGGGGTCTGTGGGAAAACTCATTTAAATTAAAGGGTTGGGAGCCGTTGCTTTAGATAATTGTTCAAATCAAGATTGTAAAGTTTTTAAAGGTTTTCTGTAATTGTCAACTTAACTCATTCTCATTATTAATGACTGCAAACAATACTTCCCCTCCCCCTCTACTTTTTAATATTTCAAAGGATTAATCAAATGGCAATTAGTCCTTCTGATATCCATAAGGTCGTCTGCAGCAATGAATATTTAAGTGTGGTGGTTTTAGAAATACCTGCTTAACAACTTTACTGTTTTGTTTGTCACATCATCAGCCCCACCTGCAGTAATATTGATTTCAAAATTTGGCACAAGGCCAGCAATTTAGGTGGAAAGGGATAAGTCGATTACGTTGCTCAACTGGTACTTATTCTATCAACCCCAAAACGATGAAGGGCAAAGTTGACCTTGGCGGAATTTGAACTCAGAACGTAAAGACAGACGAAACACCACTAAGCATTTTGCCTGCTGTGCTAATGCTTCTTCCGGCTCACAGTCTTCCACTGGCAGTAATATTGGAACATATTCTGTCGACAATTAGTTGTGATTTCACTCACCAATGCATTTAACATGGTCACCTGTCTCGTTGCATTATTATTGTTTGTTTCATACTTCTGTGAAATAGATCATCATCATCATCATCATCATCATTTTAATGACCAGTTTTTTGTGCTGGCATGGGTTGAGTGGTTTGACTAGAGCTGGTATGGCCAAGGGTCACACCAGACTCCATTGCCTGTTTTGGCCTGGTTAATACAGCTAGATGCCCTTCCTAATGCCAGAACTTTACAGAGTGTACCGGGTACTTTTTACATGGCACCAGCCCTAGTGATTTTTTCCTTGGCACCATCACTAGTGCTTTTTGAGTGTTAGAGCATGGTATGTGGGTGGGGGGAGAAGGACGACAGGGCGGAGGCTCTCGTGGTTTAAATATTTTTGTGAAATATATATATACAGGTGCAGGAGTGGCTGTGTGTTAAGAAGCTTGTTTTGTAGTTGCATGGTTCCAGGTTCAGTCCCACTGCATGGCCCCTTGGGCAAGTGTTTTCTGCTATAGCATCAGGCCAACCAAATCCTTGTGAGTGGATTTGGTTGATGGAAACTGAAAGAAGCCCATCATATGTGTGTATGTATTTGTGTCTGTTTTTGTGTGTGTGTGTGTCCCCGTTGCTTGACACCAATGTTGGTGTGTTAACGTCCCCGTAACTTAGTGGTTCGCCAAAAGTGCCCAATAGAATATGTACGAGGCTTACAAAGAATAAGTCCTGGGGTCAATTTGTTTGACTAAAGGTGGTGCTCCAGCATGGTCACAGTCGGATGGCTAAAACAAGTAAAGAAAATTATAAATTGTTGTGGTTTGGGGACTGGCAAGCCAAGAGGCCGCACCAGGCTCCAGTCTGATCTGGCAGTGTTTCTGCAGCTGGATGCCCTTCCTAACGCCAACAAACATAAACAGTATTTTTTTGCATGAATTTTAGAGGAAGAAGAGATCATATCTTTATATAGACACTCAAAAGATTTAGTAACAACGATTTGCTACAGCATGGCTAGATGATCTATTAATTGTAGGTAGTTATATGAGGGTGTGGAGTTTGGTTCCCAGAAGAATGTGCTCATTTCAGGGGTTTTTTTATTATCTGTTTGAATTTGTGCATGCAACAAATTCCCAGCTTATAACACTATTGTGTAAACGCATTTGCACAGATATACTCAAAACCGAAGCTTCAAAAGTTTGCTTCCTTTCGTTATAACAGGTGTTGTTAACACCAATATAACCATTTTAAAATGGTTCTTATTTTGCAAATTAACTCAAGTGGTTGTAGGGTGGAGGGAAGTTTGTGTCATACATTATCTTTTTAGCTGAATGCTTATTTTAAGGTGTGTGTATGTGTGCCCCACACGCTTAACAAAATGCAGAATGCTTACATATTGTGTGTTTAGCTATTTCAACCAATTAACAAAGTCACAAATATTGAATGTATTGATAGTAATTTTAGATTTTTTAATCCTTTATTTGACAGTTATTTCATGATAATGGCGCCAGTAATTTTTTGCTTTTGTGAGGCATGAATTTGTTGTTTTTCATAGTAGTTTTGTTAACCAGTTTGAACCGACCAACTTAGAAATAGATACCTGTTATTATCAGGTGGTGAGTAGGCAGAATTGTTAGCACATTGAACAAAATACTCAGCAGCATTTCTTCTGGCGCTTTCTGTTCTGAGTTCAATTCTCACCAACATTAACTTTACCTTTTGTTCTTTTGGGGTCAAAATAAAGTACCAGTCACGTACTGGGGTCAGTGTAATTGACCCCCCCCTCCACAAAATTTCTGGTCTTGTGCCAAAATTTGAAGTAATCAGGAGTGGCTGTGTGGTAAGTAGCTTGCTTACCAACCACTTGGTTCCAGGCTCAGTCCCACTGCGTGGCACCTTGGGCATGTGTCTTCTACTATAGCCTCGGGCTGACCAAAGCCTTGTGAGTGGATTTGGTAGATAGAAACTGAAAGAAGCCCTTCGTATATATATATATGTATGTATATGGTTGTGTGTCTGTGTTTGTCCCCCCCAACATCGCTTAACAGCCAATGCTGGTGTGTTTACGTCCCTGTAACTTAGCGGTTCGGCAAGAGAGACCACTAGAATAAGTCCTGGGGTCAATTTGCTCAACTAAAGGCAGTGCTTCAGCATGGCCACAGTCAAATGACTGAAACAAATAAAAGAATAATCATATATGTATATAGAGAGATAGATAGGTAAGTCAATGGAGAAGGTGCATTTCCCATGACTTTTTCCAGGGCTTCCAAGACTAAAGGGAAGGAAAGAAGGAATTTTGCCTCATACTAAGGAGCCAGCCCAAATGCTTGAGTGAGTGGACTCCAGTAAACTCCACATGACAAATTTGGTTCACCACCAAAAACTATGAAATGTCTTTCTTACAAGCTCCTGTATAGCTTCCATCCACCAAGTTTCACTCACAAGGCTTTATTAGTCAACTTAAGTGTATGATAGAAGTGACTTGCCCAAATGGGCCATACTGTTCTTTAGTTTGTTTTAGACTTTATGGCTAAGACCATACTGGAGAACAGGCCTCCAGTGGAATCAGATCCAAAACCGTATACTTGCAGAATAGATTCTTAGGCTGGCTGGCACTCATATCCTCAGGAGCTGTCATGAAGTAACTCAAAAATTCTACAAATTTTAATATTTGCCTGACTATTTTGATATTTGGGGTGTAAAATAGTTGTACAGATAGTACCCTTTCTGCTACAAATTACAAAACAGTGACAATGGTCTGAAGGAAATGAGGCCCAGCTTAACCATTGTGCCATGTCATTGAGTGAGTTTCATGCCACAAATTTTTGGCTGAATGAAAGAACTTTAAAGAACTGAAACCTGGCTATTCTAATATTGCTTTAGTTACAAACTAGATTGGTACTTTACATGCTACTGTGTATGATATTGACATTAAAAGATACTTCCTGCTGTAGAACTTTCATACCAAGTACACTTATTTTTGATATTAAATTTTCAACCCTTTAGCATTCAGATTACTCTACCAAATGTCGAGTAATCAGAATGCTAATTTATTCACATAGTTTTTAATTAATCATATGCATTATCTCATAGCTTCAAGATTACCATGATGAGGTTGTTTAATTTTATAGAATGACGTTGTAGGTTATGTGCAAGAGGCCAGATCTGGGTGATTTTGATATAAAATACCTAGAATATTTGGGCCAGACATGGCCAGTTCAACTGTTAAAGGGTTAAGCCTATTCAACAGCACAAAGAATGCGGTCAAAATAATTCCAAGTACACCTACATATGGTTCAGATTTCTATAGAATGGAAGTTGAATATTTAAAAACACCATTTCTCAGTTTAAAATTCATCCAAAGAGAAAAGCGAGCAAAATAATATTTTATTTTATCTTCACTAAAGATGAAAATCCAATACCGTATTGGTTGTCTTGTTATGGCTTGTTGTTGGAAAGCAAATTATGATGAAAGCTGTTTTTATTTTTGAAAATATTTCAAAGATTTTTTTTTTTTAGATATTTTTATATTTATTCATGTTATTTTTTTCTTTCAGTGAATATTAGGTCTAAATATAATGAGAAAAAAAAACGTTTCTCTTCAGATGATTAATCTGTCTCTCTTACCATAAAACAGGACTCAAGCCACAAAAAAAAAAAAAAGGAAATTGTTAATAAAGATTTGTTAAAATCTCAAGTCTTTGTTGTTTTATAAAGTATAATCTCACATTGAATATATTGAATGTTGAATAATTTATTGCTTAAATTTATTTTTTAATCTTTGTATTTTGGAGGGGCAGGAAGATTCGTTTTCTAATCATTTTTATTTCATTTATTCCATTATCAAAAGATGTCATTAAAAAACTTCATTGATTATATGCTTTATTTTTAAATTAATATCACAAATTAAATTAAATATTCCATTACTCTAATTTTTATTCAAACATTTTCACTGGTTTATCACTTTTTTTTAATAGTCTCTCTCTCTCTCTTTTCTTTATCACTTTTTTCCATTGATATTAGTATCTTTCATTATTCATTTTTACTAATTAAACTTTGGCTATGAATTTACAGAGTTCTAAAATCACCATTCAGAATTAGATGATGTGCATTGATTAGCCATTATTGCTCATCATCAGAAACACAAACACACTCCCACAAACTTACACTCTCAGAGCAGATTTTCATTTGAATAGTGTCTTTCTCCTGGTGTCCCATAGCTATTAGTTGTATTCACCTGTACCTAATCTCCATATTATTATAGTATATCTTCAGTTTAGTTTTCTCTCTTATATAAATCATTTCCACGTACTTTGCCTGGCTCCACTGATTTAGTGTATGTGGACATGTTATCATGCTTAAAACGAAAATATTTCACAGTTATATTTGTAACCAGTATAATCATCATTTATTTATTATTAGAGTTCAGAAATTATCTGAAAGACTTTCAAAATGAAGATTGGCTGTTGGACACCACCAGCTTCATAATTGTAGCATTACAAATTTGGTGTTTAGTTTCAAAATTGGTCATTACTTTAAAATGAGGAGTGAATTTCTGTTGGCCATGTCTATCCATTTAAAGGAAACCAGTTTGGTAATATTTCAGAGTTTAGAACATTTCATTGTATTACACAGCATAATGTTCTTCCTAGATTATCTCTCTCAATAGGTATTGGCAAACTAATTCATTTTAATGTCTCTGAGACAGTGTTTCCTTCCAATTCTAATTGCAACTTTGGGCACTGACAAATACAGGCATAGAACTACACACACACACACACACACACATGCTCACCCACATGCATATATCAAATACCATAGCAAGGTTTTTATGTTCCCAGCTATTATCTGTATACATTCTGTTTCTTTTTGCTTGTAGATTTCATATTGTTCAGCTAAGATAAATTATCAATAGCAGCAAAACACTTTCTATAGGTTAACCTTTTTAAGAGCACCAACTATCAAGAGCCTTTCTTAATATTTCTGCCTGCATGCAAACCCATTGAAAGCAATTATGCTCTACCATAATTTTTCATTGGAAACTTTTAAAAGCAAACATGATAAATTTTAATGTTTATTTGGTTTTGTTTTAGGGCTAGGCCTGCTTTTAAGAAATATTTAAATGTTGTTATTTGTTATAGTATTGAATCAAGTTTTGATAATTGCATAAGATAACACAGAACAAAGAGATGGTTTTTGTACATTGGAGGATATTTTGTAGTAGATATTAGAATGTCTGCTTTATTCTTAAATATATAGATTGAAAACACATGAATACAGCTACAAGCATTTATCAAACATACATACATTAAGTATGTGTGTTTGTTAATGTTTACATTATTGAGCTGCTTTGAACACAAAATTAGAATTTTGTTCCCTTTGTGATGCTTTTTCACATCAGTAGATAGATTTTACATTATCTGTGTATACTTCTAGTTGGCAATTTGAATTCACTTTAAAAAGTGCGGTGAGTTTGACACTTGTGAGTGGAAAATACTTCAAAATATTGATACATGTCATTCTCATTCACTTCTGGAGCAGTTTTGTTTTGCCTAGCTTTGAAATATACTGTGCCTTTTAACACTAGATATCTTTAAGGGGGCCTCCCTTAGATGAAATATCACAGCTGTAAATATTTACGAAACATGCATTAAGTATGCAATATTGGTAATGTTTATGTTACTGAGCTGCTTCTTACATTATTGAGCTGCTTTGAACACAAAATTAGAATTTTGTTCCCTTTGTGATGCTTTTTCACATCAGTAGATAGATTTTACATTATCTGTGTATACTTCTAGTTGGCAATTTGAATTCACTTTAAAAAGTGCGGTGAGTTTGACACTTGTGAGTGGAAAATACTTCAAAATATTGATACATGTCATTCTCATTCACTTCTGGAGCAGTTTTGTTTTGCCTAGCTTTGAAATATACTGTGCCTTTTAACACTAGATATCTTTAAGGGGGCCTCCCTTAGATGAAATATCACAGCTGTAAATATTTACGAAACATGCATTAAGTATGCAATATTGGTAATGTTTATGTTACTGAGCTGCTTCTGTCACAAAATTTGAAAATATACTCACGTACTTGAGTATCATATTGAGAATTGGCTTTAACTCAAAGACCCTCTAACACTATATTCAGTTGTGCAAGATATCTAGCACTCTCCATAGATCAGGGCTGGTGATAGTGTTAAATTTTCCTGCAGCTAGTTGACTTCTGCAAATTCACTGGCTGGGGTCTTCCACTGAGAATAAGCTCTATTCTCTTCGTAGTAATTCCTAACCACAGCCCTATGGCTTCAGATGCTGAAACAGTCTTATTAACCAGTAGCAACAGGAATCAGGGTAAATCCAATTGTTAATCTATATTTAAGAAATAGTTGCTGATAATGAGGTGGTTTCAACTGGAAATAGCTATGTAGGAGGTATGAAGTGATCAACTAAGTCTATGTATTGTGATGGCTGTTATTCTTTAAATTCTCCTAAGTTTCCACCAAAGTTTACTTGAATTGTAATAAGATGGAAGCAAAAAGTCTTTTTATTTCATATATATTTTTTTTTTCTCTCATGTTTCCTTCAAAGATTTATCTATTAGTAATAAAAGAAAAAAGAAAAGAAACTGTCATTTATATGTTGATTTATCAAAGATTTGGAAGAAATAAAACAAGTTGATGTCAGATTAAATTTCATCAAAGGTTGTCTAAACATATTATCTAAAATCTAAATGAAAATTATATGTTAAACTGTTCCTCCTGTTTTCTGTAAACTTTTTAGAAATCGGTGTATATACTAAAACTGATGGCATCTCCAAATTAACAAATGTAAGGATGACGTGAATATTGTATATATTTGGTAACTTTTGTTTTTATATTGCCTACTGCATTAGTCTAAATCTGCTTTTAGTGTGGGTAATTTATTTTATTTAGCCACCTGTTACTCGCATATAACTACGGTACTAACTCAGATTTTGTAACCTCTGCATATCTTATTGCATGGCAGATTTTAATTTCTCTTGCACTTTCCTCTAGGCAAGATGGCTGAAATGCTAATAGACTTTTGCTAACTACTATCTCCTGCTGGCATCTTTGAAACCTCTCTCGTGTATCACTATAATTTGCTTGTAAATATCTGTCCATTCAATTTTGTTGATTTGAGTTTTGTGCATGTTTTATTGCCCTCTGCAGGTCACCCCGCTTGCTTGGATTTGACCAAAGCAATGGTGTCTATTATCAAGAATTATCCCTGGCAGTGCATGGAGTGCAAGACATGTGTTCAATGTATGGATCCTTATGATGAGGTAGGTGTTCTATTGTATGCCCTGGCTTCACAGGGTAGATCCTCTACTATCAGATAGTTCTCCCACTATGCACTATATGGTCAGCACCCAGCATTTGTACATTGCAATTATTCCTTAGTCCTTTGTTGGCTTTAAACGTAGAAAGCTGAAACCTTGGTCAGTCTAACGTCACTGTTTAAGAGGCTTCGTTGCTTTGTGAGTCTCCTCTAGTTCTCATCCAGTTAGTTCCACTGTCTTTGAAATGTGTTCAAACAGAAACCTAGTCCCACTCAAGCTTGTATCATTTGATATTGTAGTTCTTCCACTTGTCAACAATGGTGTGGAATTCCTTCTCATTCTCAAATCATATTTTTGTGGCTTCGAGTCTTTCGCTGGCTTCTATAGAGATTCACTTATGCTAATTGTATATCGTTAAAGCAGTTAAACTTTTGTATAATAATGTTGAGGTTTCCTTCTCTAGTTTGGTGAAGTATCTCAATATGATCAGCACCTACCTTGATCTCTCAATTTTTTTTAATTAATATTTTTAAAAATTTTATCTTATTTTTGTAACTTTTCGAAATTGTTATCTGAAGGTTGTTTTTATACTAATTTAGTCAGGTCTTTATTTCACAGGAAACTAAGAAATGTATTTTATTTCATTTTATGATAAATGAAACATTTCTTTTTTAAGACAGTATCGTACTGATCTGCTCCCATTGTTGTGCAATCTTGATTGACTAACTGCACTACTCTTTTGATGTATTCACATACTTGCACATGAGCATGCGTACATGGGCATACATGCATGCACACACACACACACACACACACATACATGATTTGCAATCAAGTATTACTCTGGGTTGTTTCAATTTGTATATCAGACCGGCCATATTTAGGATCAGCGGGGGTTAAACTCATTAATATTGGTACACAGAATGAGTATGGTGTTATATATCTTAGATTCAATATCAAGTTGATGGAGAGAGACTCAACTAAATTTTCCATGTCCTAACTGTGTATTATTGTGTTTAGCTATAATATCAGGGAAATACCACAAATACATATGGTACCACTTAAAATGTTCTGGGAAATAATATTTATAAAAGCATCTGTCTAGTTTGTGGAAATTGCTGGAGTACACGGGACAAAAACTCAGGACTTAGATATGTTGTGAATTACAAGGAGTAGAAGGAAATGTTCCTGGGCTGTAAATATATTCTGTTAATATGGTATGCTTAAGTGTTTTAAGCAGAAACGCAGGAAGCTACTTGGTGACACAATGAGTTCACACGAGTGTTCTTCAAACTGACTGCCACATAAAGTTACTTGTAAATTTGATCATTGTTTTTAACGGAAACTTGAAAAGGTTAGAGAATCTGAGGAAACTGCAGTGAAACTTTATGAAATTGGTTTTCGTAGAAGAACAAACAGCATGTTAAGAAAATGAAAGCAGTGGACAAGATTACACCTCTGAATTTCAGTAATCAATATATTATTGTGTTGTGGCCTTAAGTAAGATATTCGACTCTACCTTTTGATCTGGAATCAGCAAGGAAGCTGCCATATTTTGAAGTTTGACAATGTTTCCTCCGTGATATCCAAATTATTTAGCCCTTTCGTTGCTCTGTGTTTCTTTCAATTATTTCAAATATAACAAATAATTTAGTAAAATAACTTTGTTGTCATTAAGCTGGTGTTAGGAACATAAATTGTGATATGGTTTGGTGGAAGATTTTAATTGAAAACTTATGAAAACAAGGCATTTGTACTCAGAGCCAGTTTCAGCCGGGTTGGTAACGAAAGGGTAAGAAGTTGAAGAATGAAATTGAGGATTATCATTCTTTAATTTTCATTTTTTTTTTTAAAAACCTACCTATAGTCATTCATTATAATGGAATGGAATTTTGGTACAAGGCTAGCAATTTAAGTGGAAATGGATAAGTGAAATAATATTGATCATAGTACTGAATTGGTACTTTTATTTTATTGACTCTGAAAGGATGAAAGGGGAAATCAATCTCAGCAGAATTTGAACCCAGAAAGTAAAGAGCTGGAAGAAATCCTGCCAAGCATTTTCCCCAGCATGCTAATAGTTTATCCAATAGGATTTCATATTTTTAGAAATATTAATGATGTCTAATGTTTCTTGGACCCGTGCCAGTCAAGGAAACGGACATTAAATGATGATGATCAGTTTTAATACATTTTATTTGAATTATTTATCTCTTCCTGGTTTCAGTCATTTGACTGTGGCCATGCTGGGGCACTGCTTTGAAAGATTTATTCAAACAAATCAACCCCAGTACTTAAGTTGTTTTTGTTTTTTTGACACTTACTCTGTTGGCCCCTTTTGTAGAACTAAGTTATGGGGATGTAAATAAACCAGCACAGGTTGTTGGGCAGTGGTGGTGAGTGGGGTGGGTGACAAACACACACATGCAATAGGCTTCATCACAGTTTCCACCTACCATGTTCACTCACAGAACATTGGTTGTAGCAAGAGACACTTGCCCCCAAGGTGCCACACAATGAGACTGAACCCAGAACTAAATACTTGCAAATCAAGCTTCTTAACCGCACAGCCACGCCTGCATCCATTTAGTGAGTGACTCAAAAAATAAATCACAACATCCTATTTCTTTCTTGAATATCTCAAGCTTCATTTTATCTTCAATTTCCTGGCAACATATCAAAAGAGTAATGTAGTTTCAAAGTTCTTCTAAGGCCAACCTCAAATTGTCTCCTATACTTTTCAGTTGAGCAACTCATATATTTTGGTTATTTTTTTCTACATTCATTTCCATTCTTACTGAAAGGATTAATATAAATTTCTCTTTGTGTCTACTTTCTTGTTTGAAGGCAACAAAAATAGACTCTATTTATCCAATTTTGAAATATTTTCCAAAGAATTTAAGCATCCAACTGCTTGAATTGATATTAATTTGACTTGGTTTAATCAAGTTTCTTTCTTCAAATAACATTCCGTGAGGGTTTGCTCGGTAACCTAATTGCTTTGCATCTTAATTATATTTTCTTTCTTAATGAACTAATGTTCTTCTTTTTATTAACCAGCCATACTAAAATGCTTGAATAAGCTTAACCAAACTAATATTTTTCTAATATATCTCTTAATAATTAAAGACATGACTAATTTTTTGCATCTTGTTTGTATTGTATAATTTGATACAGATTATTGAGGTTACTTGCATGAACTTTTGTTTTTTTCCACTGAAATATCTTCACTACATCTTTCTGGATGTTTACTCGGCTTATCAACTGTAGTGGTCAATTATATAAGAATGGACATTGCCTTGAGAGAAACACCATAGTATCAGACTAAATACTGTCCAGCATTTAGGTTTTTTTTCCTGTACACTGAGTTCAAATCTCTTAAGGGTGTACTTCCTATTTTATCTGTCCTGGGATGATGGATGGTAAAATAAACAACAGTAACATTTGTACAAGTACATTGCACTGTGTGGCCTTGTGTCAGTCAAAAGGAAAGGAAAAGGTGCAATTGCATACATAATGAAAGGAAAATGTTCCATTGTACAGTGGAAAATTTATGCATCAAAATGAAAGATTAAAAAGAAAAGGAGACTTCGTACATGTCCAAAAGAATCATTGAATTGAGAGAAGCTGTGAAAGTTTGATTTCAATATTTCAATATTTTCATCTTTTGCATTTTAAGGAAAATATTATTTGTGCGTGTGTGTGTGTGTGACTTTATGCAAATATATGTAGATGTGTGTATAGGTTGGAAATTGGCACACTTGGAATGTTGAATAGTAATGGCTTGCAGTATTTGTTCTGGCTTTCTGCACCCTAAAATCCCAGCCAGGTCAACATTGCCTCTTCTCCTTTCGGGGTCAATGACTAAAGCACCAGTCTGGTACGAGAGGGTCAATACTTTTCTTCTTTCTCTCTTTCTCTTGCTCTTGCTTTCTGCTTGGGAGAAATCTGCTACAACCAGACCTGGCGATGGATGGGCGCTATCAAATTTAAAATTCCAAAGACATGGTAGCACTCTTGTGGCTCCATCACAGTGGGTGGGGTGAGGGTGAGACACGCACACACATAAAACGAGATTGATTAAATTTATCAAGCTTAATGGTTTTAAGCCTACATTTGACATAAATCAAATGTTAAAAGCATCACCTAAATTATAATCTTATAGGCAAAAATATTTTCAGCTTTTCAATAGTGCTGCTTTGAACACATTGACATGCCTTCTGCTGTGTTTGTAAAAAAAGCATTACTATCAACAATAGTAAAAACTTCAAATTGACAGTAGATGAAGAAAGCGTGTTTTCAATATTCAGGTTAAATTATTCCTAAGACACCTTGATATTCCATGGAACTGGCTGACAAAATCCATATTTACAAAGAAAAATATTTAAACAGTCGTAATAGAATTCACCACAAGCCTGTTGATTTCTGCTGGCAAAAAAAAGTTGAAATTTGCTTTTTGTTTTCAGCACATTCCACAATAACTAATTCCTTTTTTGCTTTTTATTTATTTATATATATTTTTTTTAAATTTGAAGTGTCTTGCATTAGTCTTGGAATCTATCTGGTTTCTTGCACCATTTTAACTATGTTCTTCTAATTTGCACCCACCAAGCATTGTGAACCATACATTCCTTCAAATAAAATGTTTTTTTGTCTTCTTTTTTTTTGTTAAAATCTCCTTTGAATATTTTCTGTGATGTTGCAGCTAGATAGTTCACTACTAACACTATATCATATCCAATTAAATAAAACTGGGGGTCGGCTTCACTTTTTGATCAGCTAGTTTTGTCATTTACCCCACATTATCTGTTTACTAACAAAAATAGGTTGCCCTATAATTATTTACTATTGAATGTATCACCTATAATGCTACTGGCCACTAGTTTATTATTAAACCTGTTTGACATGTGACTCATCTAGAGTTTAAAATCTGCATGATTCATTTTAATATTCAGTCTGTGCAAAACACAAAAAGAAATGTGCAACAATGATATAAAATCGATGTGATTGATGTAATGTATTTGTATGTCCTAAAATGGTTTATAACTGTAGAGCTTAGAAATAGTACAAGTATCTTCATTTTAAATCTATCACCATATTCTGTTTTCAAAAAAACATATGTGTAACCACAGAATAAAAAGTTTATTTTGCTGTCCTGACATTTGTTAGCAAAGTCTGTATATTCAGCTGTTAGTCTGTATATTGTGTTGACTCATTAAGTCAGTAAAGTTTTGGATGCGTGTATGCATACAGATAGATACGGTTTAGCTTTGATATCTCTTAAGTGACCAAAGTCCTGCTTAATATGTGCGTATATATATATATAAGTGTGTTTCTCTCAGTATGCAACTTATTTTCATTTTCTTGCAGATACGCTAATGTACAATCGGTGTGTTATTAGTCTTACAAAAGATGCGATTAGTATGAGAATTATTTTGTGCACATAGTTAAAGAAGCAAGAGTCTACTGTCTGTATTGTATTGTGTTAAATTTATTTCAACATAAACATTGAATTTGTTGACTTGTCACCATCATAATCATCATCATCATTTAATGTCTGTGCTTACATGACTTGGCTGTTTTAACAGGAACTGGTGAGCCAGACCATTACACCCAATTCTAATATTTACTTTTGGCATGGTTTCTCTGGTTAGATGCTCTTCCTAACACCAACCACTTTCCAGGGTGCGCTGGGTGTTTTGCACATGGCACTGGTACTAAGGAAGTCACCAAGAAACTAGCAAGACAAGACCTCTCAACTTAGTGGGGAGTTGATATTGAGGCCAGGTGTCAAGAGGCAAGAACCGGTCAGGTATCTTACTGTAGGGAGTTAAGTCAGAGTTAAAGATGTTCACTAACTACAGAAGTGATGTAGAAGCAGCTAACTTGCGATCAGATATTTCTTGACTGTTGTCTTTGGTCAGTTAATATTCCTGACCTTTTAATTTAGGAACTCCTGACTAAAGTCCGTTCGTCATTTCATCCTTTTGTGTACATGAGATGGGGGTGATCAAATAAACTGTTGCAATTATGGTGAAAATTAAATTCACACATTGTTAATAAGCTTTCCAATGTTTTTTGGCAATTGTTAGCTAATAAATCATTTTCACACTATAAAAATCTGGAGTATTATTTGATGAAATCCCCCCCCCCCGACTCCTCTGAATAGACTTTAGGGTTATTAGGGATAGATCTTTGACAGAAGTCGAACTTCAAATTGCAAACTAATAAATTACAGTACCACACTGCTTCAGAGATGAACTGGGCCATTGAAATGTAACTGCATTAGCTATGGACACAGCATAGAGCTGGTTTAAGGGCACACACCACCAACAACCATTGACTGAGCCCTCCAAACTATCAGTTATCACTGTGATGAAATATGTTTTAGTCAGGGGGAACTGGTTGTGATTAATTACGAATTAGGCAAAGCAATTTCCATTATGTCTTCTATTTCAAACAGTAGGTTTATTGCAGAAAGTATGTTTTTGCTGCTCTGTTAATCAGTTGACTTCAGAAATATCATTTGTTAATATGATACGGATATAGGCCTAATCCTAGTCTGATAAAAGCAAAATTTGGAATGATTGATTATTACACTTTTGTCTTCTTTGGATCTGACACTGCTAGATTTTGGTCATTGAAATCAAATAAGGAATTGAAACACCATTTGCAGGATTCTTCTAAATTGCAATTTTGGATTATTTAACAGCAGTAGCAGCTCTATTATAACATCTTTATACACTGTATTTACATAGCAGAGAGATCTGTTACTTACTGTGTTTGTGTGTGTGCGTGAGACAAGGATAGGAAAGTATCTCTTTTTTAAGAAACAATGAATGTAAAACAAGAAGAAAATAAATGTTTACATGAAACCGTGGGTAATACATAAAGCAGTATTATAAATACTAATTATTTAGATTTTAATTGAAATAAACTTAACTGCCAGAAAGCAGTGACTGTTCACTTCTTTCAATTGTCTAGGAGTGTTTTATTAATATATAAGGAAGCATTTGTGGCTCCATGTTCATTGTAGCAGTTTCTTTTAAACAACTTATATACATAAGCACAGACACATGTACATATATGTATATACATTGTTGATGCATGCTTCTTTCTTTTGAATTGATATATCTAACAACAATTAACCGCAGTGCAAGTTTGTGTGTGTGCATGGGAGAGATTCTGTCAACTAGGAACTGTTTGGTCTGACTGAAGTTGTGTGGTTAGAACATCAATAAGCTCAGGACAGTCCAGCTGTAAAACACTGTTGTTGTTGCTGAGTCCTAGACCAACTCAATTGAGCAAGCCTATGATCAAAGACATTCCGGCCTTGACCATCATGTCTTTTTCCTGTGTGCAAGGAACACAGGACTATGTTATTCAATGTGCCCTGTTTTTTAAAGACAGTGAAATGTGATGTGATCTGAGGGAGATCTGGTTTCTATTTCTAGCAGATCAAGCAACCGTGTAGTGGCTTTCTCTTTAGCTCATGAGCTCTGTGTTATTAAAGGTAGACATCCTATCTGAATTCAGGTGTCTGCTTGAGTTGAGTTCATTTAGACATCTTGCTTTTAAATGCTTAAATGTATCACCTAAAGTTAATTTCTAGATTAGTTCTTTGAGAATTCAGTACAAACCTGGATTCTTATTTCATCTTGGAGAAATTACTGTTATTATTACTATATTAATTACAAGATCTATTAATAATACTTTTATTTATTTTGGGTTCTAGTGCTAATCTAGGGTACTACGCTATAATCTGCTTCGTAGGATTTGAGTGGATGATGTTCTTTTGATGAATTCAAATTTCATTTATTATTATTGTTGTTGTTGTTGTTATTATCATCAATTGAATTCAAATATCACCAAGGTAAACTTTGCCTTTCATCCTTTCAGAGTCGATAAAATAATTACCAGTCAAGTACTGGGGTCGATGTACTTGACTTACCCCTTCTCTTAAAATTGCTGGCCTTGTGCCAAAATTTGAAGCCATTATTATTGTTATTGTCATTATTATTATTATTATTCCTTTATTATTTTCTTCTAGGATAAAATGATGTTCTGTGACAGATGTGACAGAGGCTATCACACATTTTGTGTGGGCCTTAAAGCAATTCCAACAGGTCGGTGGGAATGTACTAGTTGTAAAGAAACGGAGCCTGTATTATTATCACCCAGAAACACCCCATCATCAACTGCAGCATCACCTGCACACCTCTCATCAATTGTAGCACAGTCACCATTACCAGTCAAAATCAGGTACTCTATTTCTCTCTCTCGTTTCTTATTTTTGCTTGGTCAAAAAGTAGTCAAAAAGTATCCGACCTTGATTTTTTTTTTTGCATGAAATAATAATGCGTAAGCAAAATCCATATGGGTTTTAGGTGACTACGTCCTTCCTGAGCTGGCGCAAAATTTTCATGTCTATAGGCTGTGCCATTCATCCACAGTGACACATTGAATACAGACGTGAAGAGTGTGCTGTGCGATAAGCGCATTGAGCAAAGGTATTGTATCAAATTCTTCGAAAACCTTGGTGATACACAAGCCCAGGCTATCAAGAAGATTCAGGAGACCTTTGGAGATGATGTTATGAGAAAAACACAAATAAAGGAGTGGTACAACCAGTTGAAAGACGGGTGCACCTCAGTGGACAGTGAGCCATGTTGTGGCAGACAATCGTCTAGCAGAAACAATGAAATGATTGCAAAGGTTCAAGGAATAGTCTATGAAGAACCGTGTGTGACTATTGAGGAGATTGTTACCAAAGTTGGAATCAACCAATGGGTTCAGTCAGTTATAAAAGAAGTTTTGTGCATGAGGAGGGTGTCAGCTAAATTCTGACCAAAGAAAATGGAAAGTAAATCTTCTAGGACATGCTGGAGTGTGCTAACCAAGATCAAGACTTCACGACTGCTGTCACCACTGCCAATGAGACACAGGTGTACGGCTATGATCCTGAAACAAAGTTGCAATTATCCCAAAGGAAGCAAGACAGGTGTGCAGAGATGTTAAACTGATGATGATCTGTTTTATTCACTACAGAGGTGTTGTGCAAAGTGGATATGCACCACAAGGTCAGACAATTAACAAAGAATACTACCTGGGGGTTCTTTGTCGCCTTCATAAAGTTGTGCAGTGAAAACGACCCAACCTGTAAGCAGCAAAGAACTGGCAACTCCACCTTAACAACGCGCCCATGTTGTCCAAGCAGTCCTCGCCAAGCAAAACGCAACACTTGGTCGTTAGGCTTCCTACTCCCTATACTTGGCTCTGTATGACTTTTGGTTATTCTCATAGCTCAAAAAAGAAAAAAAATTTGAGTCAACAGAGGACATTAAGCAAAACTTGATGGCACAGCTCTACAGCATCCCAAAAAGTGATTTCCCGAAATGATTCCAGGAGTAGCAGGAATGCTGGCAGAAGTGTGAAGACTCCCAAGGGGAATACTTTGAAGGAAACTAAATCAAATTGGTGAGGTTTTTTAAATATTGATTTTTGGTCAAAGGTTGGATACTTTTTGACTACACCTCGTATATGCCTTTTTTTAAAACCCTAACTGCTAGGGAATTGTGTATACTTTGTTCCATACATGTGCACTTGAGATATGGGGTATTTTCTTGAATTCTCCACATATAAGTGCAGACATGGCTGTGTGGTAAGAGGCTTGCTTCCCAACCACATAGTTCCGGGTTCAGTCCCACTGTGTGGAACTTGGGGCAAGTGTCTTCTACTATAACCCTGGGCCTTGTGAGTGGATATGGTAGACAGAAACTGAAAGAAGCCCGTCATATGTGTATGTGTGTCTTTTTTTGCCCCCCCCCCTCCCCAATCATGGCTTGACAACTGGTGTTGGCGTGTTTACGTCCCCATGATTTAACAAATCGGCAAAATGGTCAGATAGAATAAGTACTAGGCTTTAAAACATAAGTCCTGAGGTTCATTTGTTGGACTAAAACTCTTCATGGCAGTGCTCCGGCATGGCCGCAGTCAAATGACTGAAACAAGTAAATGAAACTGCAAATGCCTTGTTTTCGTAAGTTCTGAATCAAAATCTTCCACCAAACCTTAGTCACAGTTTATGTTCCTAACACTAGCTTAATGATGACAAAGTTATTTTACTAAATTCTTTGTTATATTTAAAATCAATTGAAAGAAACACAGAGCATCTCAAAATAAATACAGTAATGAAAGGGTTAACTTAATTTAATTTAATTATAATTCATTTCTTGAAACAATTGCCAGCCTCAACAAAACTGTCATAAATTAAGATTATTTCTTTAATCAACTTTCATTGAAGTTGACAGTTTTTATTAAAACTTTTCTGCCTTTAAAAAGACCAAATTGTTCTGGCTAACATGCTTTGAAGTGTTGAATTGTTTGATATAAATTAGTCCCATCTCATCAGCCCTTGTCGTTAATGAAATTAAAATGTCTTTTGAATCAGTATTGTTATTCATTTGAGTGAATCCTTCTCAGCCATTTTTTATCTGTAAGCCCCTTTGATTCCTATCCCCTTGTAGCCATTCAGTACTTTAAAAATTCTATTATATTTTTATAATTAAATATTATGAAGAATTATATTAAAAAGATTACAAAAATATTTTGTGTATTGTAGAAGTATAACCTATTTATGGCAGATAAATCTTAATGACAAAATCTTGTAAGGACCACCAAGGGTCATATATAGGCTCTTTTTGAGGGCCCCTCTTTGTACATTTTCTTTACTTCATTAAATATTTATCAATTGTGTATATTTTATAAACTTTCAGAAAAGTTTACCGCAGACAGAAAATTTGCTGACAATGCTAACTGTAGGAAATAAAGATTATATCAGGTATGTATGTGCTTTAAACTAATAACGAGTATTTACCTCGATTCATTAGCACCATTTTGACTTCTATTCAAACTCCCTATCTTGTATTAGTGGAGACAAGCCTCTTCATAAAACAGTTGCTCGGGCTTTACCCCCACCCTCTCCCCCCTCCAAATGTCTACCACAACTTCTTCAGTTTTCCTACCCCAAAATTTGTTTGGCTGCTGCATCAACCATTTCGTGTCATCTCTCTTCATACATTCTTCCCACAATACTTTTAATTTCTTTTCTTCACTGATTTGTGGATTTTTACTTCTTCACAAATTGCGTATTGGAAAGTTTTAGGTTACAGGCATGGCTGCGTGGTTAAGAACCTGGCTTCTCAAACATGTGATCTTAGGTTCAGTTCTATTGCATGGCGCCTTGGGGAAATGCTTCTGTGCAGCACTGAATCTTTCTTTTTCATATATCCATCATCATCATCATCATCTTCCCTTCCCCAAAAAGACTAGTCAGGTATTTCTTCTGCTGCAAGACACCTGTTTCTCTCTCTCCCACCTTAACCCCTCGTCACTTGGCACAAAGCCACTTCCCTCACTACAACACCTAACTTCAGTCAAGGGATCTTGTCTTGCAAGCCACTTAATAACCTCAGTAGTTCTGATGCCAAGTAAGAAGCACCCGGGTATATACTGTCAAGTGTTTGGCATTATTAAGGGCATCCCGCTATAGAAATCATGCCAAAGCAGAGATTGGAATTTGGCACAGTCCACTGGCTCCTTGACTTCTGTCAAACCACCCAGTCCATTCTGGCTTTGGAAAACAGTCATTAAACAATAACGATGGCGTTAATGATGTTAACTTGCATTTCCGTTATTCATTTCATGTTTTGTTTGTTCCTTCTCAAGCCATGCCTGGCTCATAAGGGCTGGTTTCCCAGTTTCCTTGGTGTATAGTTTCCCCACCTGGATGAGCCGCCAATCTGTCGCAGGTGAGCTGCAAGAGGAAAGAGTGAGAGGAAATTGTGGCGAAAGAGTCAGTAGAAGTTTGCCATTACCTTCTGCCGGAGCCGCGTGGAGTTTAGATGTTTCGCTCATAAACACACACATCGCCCGGTCTGAGATTCGAACCTGCGATCCCTCAACCGCGAGTTCGCTGCTCTAACCACTAGGCTATGTGCCTCCACTAAATGTTCCTTCTCAAGCCATACCAGGCTTATAAGGGCCGGTTTCCCGGTTTCAGTGGCGTAGAAATTTCCCACCTGGACGGGACACCGGTCCATTGCAGGCTTCATTTCCTACTGATATATATATCATCATCATCATCATCGTTTAACATCCGTTTTCCATGCTAGCATGGGTTGGACGGTTCGACTGGGGTCTGGGAAGCCAGGAGGCTGCACCAGGCTCCAGTCTGATCTGGCAGTGTTTCTGCAGCTGGATGCCCTTCCTAACGCCAACCACTCCGTGAGTGTAGTGGGTGCTTTTTACATGCCACTGGCACGGAAGCCAGTCAAGGTGGCACTGGCATCGGCCACGTACGGGTGGTGCATTTTCCGTGCCACCGGCACAGGGATCACAACTACAATTTCCATTTGATTTTTGATGATGATGTACTTGACTCAATAGGTCTCATATATACATATTGTTGTTGTTGTTGTTGTTGTTGTTATAATAAATGTCCTAAAATTTTGCTTATGTTTGTTTTCTTCCAGATGTCATTACTCACAGATCATCGTCGTACCTCCATGGATTGCTACTTTTCCTCATGACTATTCATTAAATTAATTCTGACACTTGTACTGGAAAAATTCATTATCACTAAAAATTAATAAAACATACCACATTATTTTTTTTTTAATTATTATTTTTTTTTTTTTTTTATTAAAATATAATTTCTAAAAATCTATTTTATGTCCTAAAACTGAAAATTGTTTTTAAAATACTCTTTATATAAATAAAGATTCTCTTTTTCTTAGTTCGTGATAAATGAAAATATCTATTTGATAATCTCTTTTGAAGAAGAAAAACCAAACAATTCAATTTAACACAGATTCACCCTAAAATAAAGTTCCAATGCTTTAACTTAAACCAGTAGGTGCATGCTTGGTCAGGGGTCACTTTGCAATCGAGTGGTCTTGGTTTCAATTCCACGTCACGGCTCCTTGGGCAAGTGTCTTCTACTCTAGCCTTCAGCCAACCATATCTCTTAGAAAAGTACATCTTTTATTGTTTGTTTCACTCGTTCAATTCTGGCCATGTTGGAGCACCACCTTGAAAGGTTTTTGTTGAACAGATCAACGCCAACACTAATTTATTATTCAAATTATTCTATTGGTGTCTTTTGCTGCACTGCTAAGTTATGAAGATGCAAACAAACCAACAGCGGTTGTTAAGTAATTACAGTGGGGGTGGAATCAAATACAAGGACAAAGACACACACACACATATAACAGGCTTCCACACAGTTTCCAGCTACCAAATTCACTCATAAGATGTGGTTGGTAAGCAAGCTACTTACCACACAGCCACTCCTGCGCCTACTTTGTTAAAATCTTCTAAATGAAGCCTAAGATGCATGCGTAGAATCGGCCATTTGTGTGTGTGGATGTGAGAGCAGCACAACAACTGTTCAGAGATGAAGCATTTCTGTGTCTTTGACGATGGCAGTTTTTGCTGCATTATGATTGTGAGATCATAAGTTGACCAAGGAATAGAAGAAGCTACAGCTTTGGTGGCAATTTGTGATGCATGGTTCCATCTGCTTCACATCCAAGAATTTGGGTAAAAGCTAACAAGTTTGTTCAGGTGAGAGAATTTTCCCTAGTGCTGTAAACAATGACCTTTGTACAAGGCTAGCTTATGTGAACCATTTGGGTGATTTGAGGTTATGATTATGAGATCATAAGTGAGGGGTTTTAACTGTATATCGTCCATGATTATTGGAGCGATGGAAAGCTTATTTCCTCAATTGATTTGCAGAGATTGTATTTCCATTGCTGTTGAAGGAGAGCAGTTTGTTGCCCTCGATGCAGAATGTTTTTGAGAGCTGTCCATGGAAGTAATACAGCATATAGAATGGATGTAGATGGTGCCTATGTACAGAGATTAAGGAAGCATAGCAAAGGGTGGAGTGAGATGTATAACAGTGAACATTGTTGGAGACGACTGCAAGCAGGTCAAAGTGTGAGTGACATAGCCATCCTTGGGACATGCCAGATGTGATGGTGAGTGTTTGGCACTGGTAAATTTTGAAAAGAAACTTCCAACAGAAATTACTAGAATCTGATGAAGTCCTTAGTGGACAATCCTGCCAGGAGATTTTCATACTAAACTGAGTCACAAACATTGCAGAATAATAAAATTGTTTTCACCAAAATTTCTCAAGAGCAAAAGACCATTTGTAACCGAGCAGATCTCCAGTGGATGAGACTCTACAGAAACCATACTGGTGGTCAGTGGAGAGAGAAAGGGACTTGAGGGATTGGAGAAGGTAGTTGTTGGAAACACAGATTAATTCCAGTTGGCTGCTTCACAACTTTTCTCCATTATTCTAAACACCAGACTCTCTTTTAAGGCCTTCCTCTCCCAGGTCTTGGAGGTCTGAAATCGTCATCAATGCTTTTGTAACTTTGCCTTTTTACTAGGAAGGGTCGGCAGCCCTACACAAACCTATTCTTACCTCTGGGAAGAGGTGGTACATATTTGCCTGGCCTCTATCCTTTGGCTTATCCAGCATAGCAGGCCCTACAAGGTGCTTGCACCTGCTGACATAGCTCTCAGGGTCATTCAGGTACATTAGCCACCACAACAAGGACTGGACTTTGTGATGGCAGTGAGTTTCTAGTACATATTTTATCGCCTTCACCACAATAAATGGAAAAGAAACATCAACCCTGACAGGATTTGGATTTGAAATGCAGAGAGTTCACTAAAATATTTGACCCAACATTCAACTATTTCTGCACGCAGGAGTGGCTGTGTGGTAAGTAGCTTGCTAACCAACCACATGGTTCCGGGTTCAGTCCCACTACGTGGCATCTTGGGCAGGTGTCTTCTGCTATAGCCCTGGGCCGACCAATGCTTTGTGAGTGGATTTGGTAGATGGAAACTGAAAAAAGCCTGTCGTATATATATATGTGTGTGTGTGTTTGTCCCCCTAGCATTGCTTGACAACCGATGCTGGTGTGTTTACGTCCCCGTCACTTAGCGGTTCGGCAAAAAGAGACCGATAGAATAAGTCCTGGGGTCGATTTGCTCGACTAAAGGCGGTGCTCCAGCATGGCCGCAGTCAAATGACTGAAACAAGTAAAAGAGTAGAGAGTAATTGCATGACTGAACGTCACAAAGAGCTACATGTGAACCTCAACATGTTTAGGGAACAGTCAGGTCAACATTTTAAAACCTCATTGCATGAAGTCACATGAAAAGAAATCAATAGGAATCCCTATTTGTGATTTCTGTTGCACATTTGTTTGTGCAATGACCTGTTGCACGTTTGTTGCATTCCTACTGCAAAATATGCAATGGATTTTCATATTCGTTCTATTGAAGAAGTATTATGAAAAAAAATAGTCAAAATATTACAAAAATGTAAGAGATAGTTTTCCCTGAAGTTACACGTACTCTTTTACTTGTTTCAGTCATTTGACTGCGGCCATGCTGGAGTACTGCCTTTAGTCAAGCAAATCGACCCAGGACTTATTCTTTGTAAGCCTGGTACTTATTGGTCTCTTTTGCTGAACCGCTAAGTTACGAGGACATAAACACACCAGCATCGATTGTCAAGCGATGTTGGGGGGACAAATACAGACACACATATATATATACTACAGGCTTCTTTCAGTTTCCATCTACCAAACTTACTCACAAGGCTTTGGTCAGCCCGAGGCTATAGTAGAAGACACATGCCCAAGGTGCCACGCAGTGGGACTGAACCTGGAACTATGTGGCTAGTAAGTAAGCTACTTACCACACAGCCACTCCTAATTTTCTTTACAAGAAACTATTTTGTAAAAGAGTATTATAGAATCTCATCACGTGTGTGTGTGTGTTCTTGTCCTGGCAAGGCATCCAGCTGTGGAAAATCTGCTTTGACAAATTCTGTCTCACCCATAATGGTATGGTATAGTGGGCGTGTGGAGGTGCAATGGCCCAGTGGTTAGGGCAGCAGTCATACGATCGCGGTTTCGATTCCCAGACCGGGCGTGGTGAGTGTTTATTGAGCGAAAACACCTAAAGCTCCACGAGGCTCCGGCAGGGGATGGTGGTGATCCCTGCTGTACTCTTTCACCACAACTTTCTCTCACTCTTACTTCCTGTTTCTGTTGTACCTGTATTTCAAGGGGCCGGCCTTGTCACTCTCTGTGTCACGCTGAATATCCCCGAGAACTACATTAAGGGTACACGTGTCTGTGGAGTGCTCAGCCACTTACACGTTAATTTCACGAGCAGGGTGTTCCGTTGATCGGATCAACCGGAACCCTCATCGTCGTTACCGACGGAGTGCTCCCCCCCCCCGGTATAGTGGACATTAAATGACTATATATTGGGTCATCCCATAAATAATGCATTTTTTTTATACTTCTTTTAATTTTCCAAAATTAAGATAAAGATCTTTTTTTAATCTAAAACATACTCTCCTTCATTTTCTACAATGCTCTTCCATCTATCTGGCGGACTTGCAAAGCCCCTCTTCCAAGATTCACTTGTCCGTGACGAACAATACTCCTCCAGTATTGTTCTGACCTCTTCTACAGAATTCGTATTTTTGCTGTCCAAATGATTTCGAAGACTGTGGAATAAATGATAATCAGATGGGGTAATGTCCGGTGAATATGGTGGGTGGGGCATCATTTCCCATTCAAACTGCTCCGGCCTTTGGAATGTCATCTTCGCTGTATATAGCCAAGCATTATCCTGGTGAAAGAACACCTTTCGCCATGAAACAAAAGATGGTCATTTTTTTTCAAGTGCAGGTGTCAATGACTGGTTGAATGATCAAATCCAAGCTTCTCCCCTAGTTCCTCAACAGTTACGATGGGATTTTGTTCTGCCAGGTTTTGCAGGACATCCTTGTCAAGCTCTACAGATCTTCCAGGACAAAGGTCATCTAGTCTGTAGTTTCCGGCTCTGAATTTCTGGAACCACCGTTGACCCTGGCTTCTGCTTATTTTCAAGCAGAGGGCATTTTTTTCCAGAGAGAAACTAAAACAAAGAAATATACAAAGACTGATGTGTAAGACTTAGACCCGAGCCTTTCATGAGCCCCAGGACTCATAAGAATGGAGTCTAACCTGGTTTTCATGGTGTACAAGAAGGGAATGAGATTACTACATGCTCCTACTTAACTGGACACTGCATGGTTAACATGTGGCAGGGTTAACCTCCCATCTATTGCTAGAATTCATTTACTGCTGAATGGACTGATAAATGGTCAGCTGCCTCAGTCCACTTAGTTGTAAGCAGGTTACCATGCGATAAGAAGAACTCACAGGTGAGTAAATAGAGGCAGCATTATAAAATTGTTATTATATAACCCAAGGTCAGCACTGACTGAGCAGATAGAGAAAAGTAGTTTGTTAGGCATAGGAGTGGCTGTGTGGTAAGTAACTTGCTTACCAACCACATGATTCCAGGTTCAGTCCCACTGCATGGCACCTTGGGCAAGTGTCTTCTGCTATGGCCTTGGGCCGACCAAAGCCTTGTGAGTGGATTTGGTAGATGGAAACTGAAAGAAGCCCATCATATACATGTGTATGTATATATATATATATGTGTGTGTGTTTGTCCCCCAACATCGCTTGACAACTGATGCTGGTGTGCTTACATCCCCGTAACTTAGCGGTTCGGCAAAAGAGACTGATAGAATAAGTACTAGGCTTACAAAGAATAAGTCCTGGGATCAATTTGCTCAACAAAAGGTGGTGCTCCAGCATGGCCGCAGTCACATGACTGAAACAAGTAAAAGAGTTCAATTCACTTCCTGTCTGTCTATAAAAGCCTATTTAATATCTAGCCTCAAACCAGAGTCCTGCTTGTCTTGATCAACCATGTGATTGGATCCAATAACAGTTTTTGATTACAGGCTGCAGGTGTGCCACGAGAAAAAGATCAAAGATTCTTCTAAAGTCATAGAATAAGGCTGGATTCTTGGATTCTATGGTGTACATATTCCTCACCTGGACAGGACACCAATCCATAACAGAATTACTCCATTTTGCCACCTGAGTGGACAGAACCAACGAGAAATGAAGTATTTTGTGCAAGAACAGTCCAGGGATTGAAACTACAATCTTATGATCATAAGGTCCTTCTCAAGCCATAGGATCATAAAGCCAGTTTCCTGGATTCTGAAGTGTATACATTCCCCACCTGGATGGGACACCAATCCATCACCGAGTTACTCACACTTGCTAGCTGGGTGAACTGGACCAGTGTGTGAAATGAAGTGTTTTGCTCAAGGACACAGCACTTGGGTCCAATCCAGGAACTGAAACCACAACCTTGCAATCATGAATACAACACTCTAAACACCAGGCCACACACCATCTTTGGTATGGTTTCTTCTTTCTCCAGTAGGCACAAGGCCTGAAATTTGGGGGGAGGGAGCTATTCGATTACATCAACGAAGTACCAACTTATTGGTATTTATTTCAGTGACTCCAAAAGGATGAAAGGCAAAGTCAACTTTGAACTCAGAATGTAAAAACAGACGAAATGCCACCAAGAGCTTTGTTTGGTGATCTAACGATTTTGCCATCTTATACATATATACATATACACACATATATATATCATCATCATCATTATCATTTAATGTCTGTTGTCCATGCTGGCATGGGTTGGACTGTTTGACAGGGGCTGCTAAGCTGGACATCTGAACCAGACCCTAGTCTGATTTGGCAGGTTTTTCTACTGCTGGATGCCTTTCCTAACACCAAACACTCCAAGAGTGTAATGGGTGCTTTTATGTGCCACCAGAATGGGTGCCATTTGCATGACACCAGTATTTGCCTCGACTGCAATTTTGCTCAGCTTGATGAGTCTTCTTCTCAAAAACAACATAATGCCAAAAGTCTCGCCATTATATATATAAATTAGTCGTTAATTATATTTTATTAATGTAATTTTGTAAGGCGGCGAGTTGGCAGAAACATTAGCATGCCGAACAAAATGCTTAGTGGTATCTTGTCTGCCACTACATTCTGAGTTCAAATTTCGCCGAGGTCGACTTTGCCTTTCATCCTTTCAGGGTCGATTAAATAAGTACCAGTTACGCACTGGTGTCGATATAATCGACTTCATCCGTTTGTCCTCTCTGTTTAGCCCCTTGTGGGTAGTAAAGAAATAGGTATTTCGTCTGTCTTTATGTTCCAAGTTCAAATTCCACAAGGTCAACTTTGCCTTTCATCCTTTCGGGATTGATAAATTAAGTACCAGTTGTGTACTGGGGCCAATCTAATCGACTGGTTCTCCCTTCCCCAAAATTTCAGGCCTTGTACCTAGAGTTGAAAAGATTAATGTAATTTTGTATCGTCATCATCATCAGCATCATTTAGCATCCGTTGCCCATTCTGGCATGGGTTGGACAGTTTGACCAGAGCTGGTACGGCTGGGGGAAGCTACACCAGACTCCAGTCTGCTTTGGCATAGTTTTCTACAGCTGGATGCCCTTCCTAGCACCAACCACTTTACAGAGTGTGCTCAATGCTTTTACATGACACCATACAAGCACTTTTACATGGTACCACATGGACACTTTTATGTGACTCCACATGGATGCTTTTGCATGGCCCCACCATGACTGCTTTTAAGGCCATCTACCCAGTTTTCATGGCATATAAGTGGCCAAGACCACAACATTACCCTTGAACAGATGGCCAGTCCATTGCAAGGTTACTCATTCATGGCTGAGTGGACAGGAATAACTTGTAACAAGAACACAATGCAATTCTCAGGCCAGGAATCAAGACCATCATTTTCTGATTATCAGTGCAATATCCTAAACCAGTGCTTTTCAAACTTTTTGCTGGAGTGGAACCCCAAGGAAACATTCCACTGGCTCGAGGAACCCCTGTGCAATAATTTAATAGTCTTATGCACACATATCTGCACAGGAGACTGCCGATTTTAGCAGTTTTGTAACTTCTTGCGGAACCCTGGTTGAAAACCACTGTCCTAAACACTAGTGAGGCCTAACATTTGTGATAATTTTGAGAATTTTGTTTTGTTCATAACAAAAGAGAGTGAGTTATAATGTTGTTTTTTTGATACAGTAGGATAATTTGAATGTGTGCCAACCCAGAGCAGCCCCTGCGTTGCCCCCCATCCCCAGCTATGCTACTGCTTTGATACATGTAGTGTTTATAACTGTGTACTTTTAAAAGAAAGAGACTATGGTGTCATGTTCCTATTGAAGGATATTTTCAGATATTTTCTCCTAGGTTCTGGGTTCAGTCCCACTGCGTGGTATCTTGGGCAAGTGTCTTCTACTATAGCCTCGGGTCGACCAAAGCCTTGTGAGTGGATTTGGTGGACGGAAACTGAAAGAAGCCCATTACGCCGTATATACGTATATATATGTGTGTATGTTTGTGTGTCTGTGTTTGTCCCCCCAACATCGCTTGACAACCGATGCCGGAGTGTTTATGTCCCTGTAACTTAGCGGTTCGGCAAAAAAATTTGTATAATTTTCGCACGCTAGTGTGTATCTGACAAGATCATCAGTGTAGACGGGTAAAGAGTGTTTTGGAAAGGAATCGAAGAGCGTGTGCAATATGGAGTTGGGAACAAAACAGAAAATGTGAAAGTTTTCTCTGAAAGAATTCCGTTTATAGAATTATCTGCAATGGCAAGTGGCGCATACTGTTTGAATACTTCTTTTAGTAGAGAGTCTGAAGGACAACTGCAATGTGAAATACTGGAATTTGCCGCCCGTTTCTATTTCCTGAGATGTATATATGATTTGAACACCGTGCAAATTTTGACAGCTAGTTGAAACTGTTTCGTTTCACTTGTAACATTTTTCTCATACTTGCACACAAAGACATCTATTTTTTTAAAATCATAGAACCAGTTTTTATTTACTAGGGGCATAGCACAAACGGGTCTTAGGACGAAAGCTCACGAACAATAATAACGATTTAAACAACTGACAAGCATAGAAGTATATTTATACCCTCGTATATTTGGTTTCTATCTAAGAGATTGAAAACTTAACTTTTGATAAACTTTTACGTTCCGTACTTGACCCCAAAATGCTTGTATGTTTCAAACAGTTGATAATGGAATTTGAAATCAAGTGTCTGTTCCAAGAAAGAATAAGAAGTGGAGGAAATTTAGTTTATTTTACGCTGTATTAATAAACACAGAGGAAAACGAGTCAATTCAAACTATGTGAAATCATCTCAATTCGTAGAAATAAGTCAATACCTAAGCGGTCAAAATATACAAATGCTGTCTATGACAAGAGGGAAGTAAAATTTTAAAAATAAAATAACAACCCGTCGGTACTAGCGAACAATGGTCCCGGAGCGCGCACTCGCGCTAGCTAGTCGTAAGTAGTCGATCCTACGACTTCTTAACCCTAAGCCTAATTTTTTAACCTTTAACCCTAACCCTAGTTTGTTTATAAAAATAATTTATTTACTTAGTTAAAAAAATTATTTAAGATCGACCACTTACGACTAGCTAGCGCGGATGCGCGTGTGCGCGCACCAGGACCACTGTTCGCTAGTAATACCCAACAGGTTTTGTTTTTATAGAATCGAGAGCTAAGTTTAGGCATGGGTATTTTCTGAAATTGCTAGAGGAGGACTTTAGTGCTTTGGTAAGCGGTTAATACCTAAGTGGCCAAAATATACAAATGCTGTCTATCACAAGAGTGAAGTAAAATTTAAAAAATAATAAAATCACAGCCCGTCTTGTTTTGATAGAATCGAGAGCTAAATTTAGGCATGGGTATTTTCTGAAATTGCTTAGAGTGAGGCGGGGGACTTAAGTGGTTTTTGGTGAGTGCCCGTTGCGAGTGGAGCCAAGAGGAAGTGTGGAAGGGAGACAACTGCGAGAGAAAACGATTTGGTCTTCGGATGGCGAAGACGATGTCTTGGCGACGGATCTCTTAGAAACACTTTGACGCATTTGAAAATGTCTTTTGAGAAAGTTGAAAGGCTTTCGGGTGTGTATAAGTTCTGATTATTGGCTATTCCTACCAGCCACGGGTCTTGGATATTTCGTGTCGCGACTTATCGCCCGTGCTTCTCTAATATCTTCTCATTGCTTGTCACTTCTCTTGTTGTTATTTCCTGAATTGGTTATTTTCTGTTCATGTCAGGTTAACTCTAATAAAAACCCTTCGTATGATGCATACGAGGTGAATAACGATTCAATGATGCATGATTTAAACAGGAATGGAAAGATTTCTGAGGTAATCAGGCAAATAAATACATCAGGTAATCTGTAAGGATCGATGTAGACTTCAAATGTTGTCCTCAATGTTATGTTACCGAGCCATGGACACATGCCTTTCGGAAAAGAAGTTCCATCGAAAGGGACAATATATACACACAAGATGGGATCTCTAAGGGGTTTTGCTTTGCAAGGTTTTACTTATTTGAGAGATTGGGTTGTAACAACACAGCTAAAAGTGACAAACATGAAAAGCATTTCGGAACCCGAAGCCAGGAAAACAAACTATCCAGAAGCAACGGGGTTATATAGTAGCACCTGCTTGTCTTTTAATGTCTTGGTTTCGGTTGTTTGTTTACGTGGAGTAATTAATTTAAACCTTAATTGATAAGCTATTACATGCCGACTCTTTTAATCGTACATTTCAATAATATATATGTATATATATATATGTGTGTGTGTGTGTGTATAACAACCCTCACCCCGTATAAAGAAAACCTTATCGTTATCGGAACATAAGCAAACAATAAATAGGGCAGAGAAATCTGAAATTTTAAAAAAAGAAACAGGATAATTAAAATTTTCAAAAAGAAAAATCATTAAAAAAAATAATAAATGAATAATTTACTAATGAATTAATTATACTTTTTATAGATCTATAGAAAGTGAAAGTGTTCTTTCTGTAATGGTTTCATTGTTAAATACGCATTTACATTATTCTCGTTTTAATTTGGATCGAAAAATGTTTGGTTGCTGGAAATTTTAACTCAGGAAATTTGTCGGGTTTCATGTATTTATACAGACACACAGCGATCTAAGTCAAAACTCCCCATCAAAATACCATGTTAATATATATTCTAGATGTCTGTTTCATATTGACAAACTTATTTTACTAAATTATTTCCTATTTTCTAAAGTAACAGCAACAAAGTATTGTATTTTGACAGATTTTTAGCAACGAAAGGTTTAACTGCGAGACTGTTACAGTTTTTAGCGTTGTTTGATGATCGAACAAACCATGAAGTGTTTAATTTATGGTCCCTTATATTTTCAGTTCAGGTTTTGTTGCGGTTAAATTTACCATTTGTTTTTTTCTTGGGCTGATAACATATGTAAAGTTCCAATCAACCATTGGATTCGATCTCGTAAAACATTTCGTAAAACATCTTCAGTATGAATGGAATTATGATAGACTTGTTATTTGATATTAAGTTTCTCTCCGAACCAAGCTGACTAATGTCTGTCTCACATATTGATGGGAATCACCCATGGTTATGGAAAATGTCCCCTCAGTAGTGGATGCTTGTGCATAACGACGAGTTTTAAGGAAGAATAGGCTATTATATATCATTCATGACACACCTGTGGATGCAGGTGTCTTAGTGATTTGGCTGTTGCACTCGTGATCATAAGATTGTGGTTTCAATCCCTGGACTGGGCGATGTGTCGTGTTCTGGCGCAAAACACTTTATTTCAGATTGGTCCAGTCCACTCAGGTGGAAAAAAGGAGTAATTCTATGACCGATTGGTGTCCTATCCAAGTGGGGAATATATACACCACAGAATCATCCAGGAAACTGGCCTTACGATCCTATGGCTTGAGAATGATCTTTGATCCTTTCCTCATGGTACACCAACAGCCTGTAACCGGAATCTGTGATTGGATCCAGTCTCATGGTTGATTAAGACAAGTGGGGACTCTTCTCTTAAGGCGAGATATTAAATAGGCTTTTATAGACAGACAGGAAGTGAATTGAACGTTGCAATCTAACAAACTACTGTTCTGTATCTGCTCAGCCAGCACTGACCTTGGGTTGTAGAATAACATTTTTACAATGCTGCTTCTACTTACACAGTTCCTGTTTACAACTAGTGGACTGAGGCAACTGATCATTTGACTTGGTACCTGTCATTTCAGTCATCTACACTTAAAGCAAATAAGAGTTCAGTGTTATAAAGTAATGCAAAATTGTTGATAAAATCAAGCCCATAGCCTAATTTTATTTTTCGTATAGAACCCAGTTAAGTCACAACCCTCTCTCTCTTTCGGAGAGGCACTGAGCACCTACACACACACATACACACACGGCAGGAACTTCCACCTACCGAATTCAATCACAAAGCTTCGGTCGACTCGGGGCTATAGTGGACAATATTCGTTCTTAATTATTTATTCAGTGAACTCTACAAAGGTAATTAACAGGTTTCATATCTACAATGTGATTTGTTAAATAAATGACTTCCTTTTACCTTCCAGATTCTGAAAGCGATGCAGATCAGTTTAATCTTGGTGCAGGTCATGAAAGCAGCGCCCTCAGTGACAGCAATGATGAGGGCAGAGGTGACAGCTATGTTCCTTTCTTCTCACAGAAGAGAAAATTGGAAACTTCAGATGATGAAGGATCAAACAGACCAACAAAGGTTCCAAGAACACCTCGTACAAAAACAAGTCCCGTGGCTAATAATGCTGGAGTAAGTATTTGGTTTTTAATTTAACAGAATTAATTGAACATTGGACAAAATGCCTTGCTGTTGTTTACAAGGAGGCAGCTATACTTTCGTCTCTCAGAGATTCTTTAGTTAAATTCAGGATATTGTGAGGAAATCTTTTGAAAAGGTAAAAGCAAGAATGAAAATGTCAGTCTTTGGATGGTCACTGTGTACTCAATGTACTCTCTGAATGGGCAAAAGTACATACAAAGGAAAGAAATATGTGGAAAGGGCACTAAGTAACTGTGGTATTCGTACACATATGGGGAGAAGTTTTTGAGGAGTAGGGCAAAGACCATACTTTTTGCCCCCAAATTTTTAATATTGCCCCAAAACACTCAAAGACAAAGTTGATTAGACTAATTAATATTGTAATTAAGCTAAAACTGCAATGCTGGTACATAAGTGAAAATTTTGATTATGAAATGACAATATTTGATGACATTTTTGATATTTTACACATCAGGGAAGAAATGAAACAAGCTCAGAAGAGATTTCTTCTTCTTTGTCATCTGGAAGCTAAATATGCTGACAATGTTGCCAACATCTTGACATAAAGTTGCATTTGCAGAGAAACCAGAGCCAAATGTTTTAGATGATCTTGTCCCATCATGTTGAATAGATAATTCTTCAATCTTCTGAGGATATTAAAAGAATATCGAGAACATGGCATGGCAGGAATCGTGGGTAAAATTTGAAATGCAGATATAAGCATGAACTTATTGTATACAGTGTTCAGGTAGACTACAACTCATCACAAATACTAACCAGAACTGCATGAACAGTACATAGAATATGCCCAGGGAGTGAACAGGGAATAAGTCTACATAACAAAAAAAACAAAAAAAAACCCCAACATATTAAGATAAAATGTTCCAAACCCAGGCAAGGCTGCACAGCAACTTGGGGGAATGTCTTCTACCATAGCCTAAAACCAAACCCAAGCCTTCTAGGATAAAATCATGGAAACAGAACGGCATGGGAGCTCATATGTAGATTTTTTATTCAAAGGGCTCTGCCTTGTCATCCAGTACTTTGCAGAATCTTTTTGATATTTGGTAGGAATGAGACAAGATAGAAAGCAGTGACTGGTTTTAGATAAGAAGAATAAGTAAGCAGTGAGAATGTTGAAAGGGGTGGAGATTCGTGGCTTGGTGAGTTAGGGTGTTAGACTCATGGCTGTAAGATTGTGGTTTTTATCCCTGGACTGGGCAGTGCCTTGTGTTCTTGAATGAAACACTTCAGTCCATTCAGCTGGTAAAAACGAGTAATTATGCAATGGACTGGCGTCCTATCCAGGGAGGAATGTATATGCCAGAGAAACTGAGAAACCAGCTCTATGCTCCTTACAGAGTCTTGTGGTCTAACCATGTCGAATAAGCAGGGACCATTACAGCTGTAGAAGAGACTGGACACAGCTTGGTTAAAGTCAAAATAGTTAAAGAGTGTCCGTAAATGAAGGTTTACTTATAGGAATTAGTAATTGCAATCAAAATGTGTCTACAGGAAATCATTAATTGATTAGTCATGAATATATTTTTAAAGGGGGACAACTACAATCCCTTGTCAAAAATTGTGACATGATCTCTTGTTGGCGCCCAAAGGGACACACGGAATTAAAGGAATTAAGAAAACACTTTTTACGCTCCATTCAACTATTTTAGTTTGAGATAATTTCTCAGATAATTCTATTCTATCCTATGTATTTCATTTTATTTATAATTTTTTTTTTTACCATTTTGGGAGATAAAGTATGCCTTATCTTCCACATTTTTTGCCTCACTGGAAATTGAGAAATTCTAAATAATCAATTTTCTGTTTCTTTAGAAAAAACAAAACAGAAATATCAGTTACAGTCAAATGAGTGCTTCAGATTCCTATGAAGGATTCAAAAAGTATGGCATATTGGATTTAAATTCGGAAGTAAAAGGTCAGTCAGTAATTTTCACAAAATCTTAATCAATTGGGGATCATAAGTATGTTTTTATTTTACTCCTTACAGCTGATGTCACTGTAAAACCCCTAATTACTTTGTTGGATGGTTAATTAGCCTTCCAAATCAGATCAAGCTGATTTATTAAACACACTCCTGTCTTGGTTCCTTTTGAGTGTTGGGCCTCACGGAGGCGAGGTGGCTGAGTTCCTTTCAAGCAGGCCTCACAGAGGTGAGTGTTGGACTGGCGTCCCATCCAGCTGGGGAACACATACGCCATAGAAACCGGGAAATCAGGCCCATGAGCTTGGCTAGGCTTTATAAAAGGCGCATTTATTTTTTATTTTATAATAGTAATTACAAAATCAAACCAAATGCTGATTTCAATTTTTGGCACAAAGCCAGCAATTTTTGGGAAAAAATTTTTTAAATTAACAAATTTGGGAGAAAATTGGGTGGGGGACGGGTGGAAGTCTTTCCTTATTATTTAGTGTTAGAAATAATGGAAGGAAACATGGGACAAAGCAGCCACTTCATCATCATCATCATCATCATCATCATTTAAAGTCTCATAATTAATGATCAGCTGCCTTGGTCTGCCTGTTTACAGCTAGGTGGACTGAGGCAACTGACTATCTTGGTAACAAACACAATACAGTATCGGTTGCCGTATTTGAACTGTCAACTCTCTTAACTCATTACCCAGTACTCTAAAAACTCAGCCAGCGACACTCAAAGCAAATAAGAGCTCAGTGTTATAAAATAATGCAAAATTGTTGATAAAATCAAGCCCATAGCCTAATTTTATGTTTCATATAGAACCCAGTTAAGTCTTAAAACATCCATGGAAAAGGCATGAATGTCACAACCTCTTAATCACTTATCCATTGAATCTACCTAACAAAACTCAACATACGGGTTTCATATCCACAGAATGGTTCATAGAATGAATGATTTTCTTTCACCTTGCAGACTCTGAAAGCGATGCAGATCAGTTTAGCCTCAGTGCAGGTCATGAAAGCAGCGCCCTCAGTGACAGCAATGATGAGGGCAGAGGTGATAGCTATGTTCCTTTCTTCTCTCGGAATAGAAAACTGGAGACTTCAGATGATGAAGAAGCTAACAGATCAACAAAGGTTCCAAGAACACCTCGTACAAAACCAAGTTCCTTGACAGATAGCACGGAAGTAAGTAACTGATTTATTATTCAAGAGAACCTTTTGAACATTGGACAAAGTACCTTGCATATTTTCAACTGGAAGGTTTTTCTATTCCTGGCCACCGTGTAGTTCAGACATATGCAAATCTTTTTCGTTATCATCATCATCATCATTTAACGTCCGCTTTCCATGCTAGCATGGGTTGGACGGTTCGACTGGGGTCTGGGAAGCCAGGAGGCTGCACCAGGATCCAGTCTGATCTGGCAGTGTTTCTACAGCTTGATGCTCTTCCTAATGCCAACCACTCTGTGAATGTAGTGGGTGCTTTTTACATGCCACTGGCACAGAAGCCAGTCATGGTGGCACTGACATTGGCCATGTTCAGATGGTGCTTTTTACGTGCTACCGGCACAGGTATCACAACTACAATTGCCATTTGATTTTTATTTTGATGTTGATGTACTTGACTCAAGCACGATCCAAGGTAAGCACAGCAGGTCGTCCTGTGATCCAAGGTACTTTGGATGGGCTGGGGCTGCTATGTAAAGTTGGTGCAGGAAACAGCCATGAACTCACACAGACCTTTGTCATTGCCTCTGTGAGGCTCAACGTTCGATGGTCATACTTGACCACCTCAATACTGTTTGCGCTGACATTTCCTTTCATCCTTCCAGGATTGGTAAAATAAAGTACCAGTAAAGTACTGGAGTCAGTTAAACTGATTGAAGTGACCCCAAACTTTTGTAGGCTTCCTTATGCCTAATTTTGAAATTATTGAAAATGTTTGGTTTTTGCTAAAGTCTGTAGGATGAGGACTGGCGCTGAATATGCTACAGTTGTCTTGAAATCCAGTTTCCATTCCTGAAAAGCATACTTCCAAGTGAAAGGATTTCAATTCCTGATCCCTGTGCACCTCAGGCAGATGCAAGCACTTTTATCATTAGGTGTTCTGCACTACTAAAAAATCCATGGTAATTCTTTTATTAGACATGCCATTCCAAATAAGTCCCGTGGGCCTCATTTTGCCCTTCACTGGCAAAGCCTGTCACTTGTCTTCCAGTGTTTTCTTTACAGCATTTCTTTTTTCTTTCTTTTACAATTTTAGAAGTTGAAGAATGTCTTATCTTACACTTTGTTTTTTTATTTATCTCACTGAAATTGGAAATTCTAAATAATCAATTTTCTATTTCTTTAGAAAAAACTAAACAGAAATCTCGGTTACAGTCAAATGAATTCCTATGGAGTATTCGAAAAGCATGGCACATTGGATTTAAATTCAGAAGTGAAAGGTCAGTCAGTGATTTTCATAAAATCCTAATCAGTTGGGCATCATAAGTACAATTTACTCTCTACAGCTGGTGTCACTATAAAACCTCTAATTACTTTGTTGGCTGGCTGGTTGGTTGGCTGGCTGGCTGGTTGGCTGGCTGGCTGGCTGGCTGGCTGGTTGGTTGGCTGGCTGGCTGGTCGGCTGGCTGGCTGGCTGGCTGGTTGGCTGGCTGGCTGGTTGGTTGGTTGGTTGGTTGGTTGGCCTGTCAACTCTAATCAAACAGATTTGTAATCAAAGGTATTCCTTCTTTTCTTTTATACATCGAAATCAAAATCAAATTCGACGACTAGCATCCATGCTAGCGGGGTGCAAAGAGCACCATACGAGTGTGATCGTTGACAGAGCGGCTAACCGGCTTCCATGCCAGTGGCACATAAAAGGGCACCATTCGAGTGTGATCATTACTAGTGTCGCCTTACTGGCACTTGTGCCCGTGCTAGTAGGCTTCCAAGAACACCATCTGAGCATGATCGTTGCCAGAGCAGTCAACTGGCTTCCGTGCTGGTGGCACGTAGAAGGACACCATTCAAGTGTGATTGTTACCAATGTCACCTTACTGGCACCTGTGCCAGTGGCATGTGTAAAAGGATTTGAGCGAGGTCATTGCCAGTACTGCCTGACTGGCCCCTGTGCCGGTAGCACGTAAAAAGCACCTACTACACTCTCAGAGTGGTTGGCATTAGGAAGGGCATCCAGCTGAAGAAACTCTGCCAGATCAAGATTGGAGCCTGGTGCAGTTATCTGGTTTGCCAGCCCTCAGTCAAAAAGTCCAACCCATGCTAGCATGGAAAGCAGACATTAAACGATGATGATGATGATGATTTATGACAAAGAACAATGATAGCTGATGAAATGCTGGGCTCCTGAGCCCCAAATAGGGGCAGCATTTTACTGCATATAGTCTCTCACTTAACTCTTTTCATAAGACATTGCCATTACATACTGTTTATAATTATTTGGGTTTAAATATTTGGTTAAAGTCATTAATTATTGTTCATAGAAATATGGAAAGAACTGAAGAATTCATAATAATAATAATAATAATAATAATTGTGTACAGTGCTCAGGTGCACTACAACTCATCTAAAGTGTATATATAATCAGGTGTAGTTTCGGCGGATTTCGGAAAGCATGAGGGCCTTAAAAGATGCAGTGTCATGGCAGTCAACAACTGACGCAGGCAGTTTATTCCATGCTTCAGCAACTCTGAGCGTGAAAAAATGTTTCCGAAAGTCATAGGAGCTGTATTGTTTTCTGAAATATCTGATTTTTTTTTTCCAATGAAAGGTTTCTCTTTTTTGTTAAATGCCTTCTTCAGATTCCGATAGTGAACCTGAGCCACAAGCATTGTTATCTGGCCACGAGAGCACAACATTCAGTGACAGCAATGATGAAGGGAAACCAGAACTATTTTCTCCTTCTTTTTCTGCAAGACAATCAGAAGATTCACAGAAGGAACAAATGGCCAATAAATTCCAGAATGCACAAACTTCTTCCTACAGTGAAACCAGTTTAAAAATTATGGTAAGCAGAACACTTTACTTCATTGAATTCTTAATATTTTGTATTTATTTCTTTATTACCCACAGGGGGATAAACAGAGAGGGGACAAACAAGGACAGACAAAGGGATTAAGTCGATTACATTGACCCCAGTACGCAACTGGCACTTAATTTATCGACCCCAAAAGGATGAAAGGCAAAGTGGACCTTGGTGGAATTTGAACTCAGAATGTAACGGCAGACGAAATACAGCTAAGCATTTCGCCCGACAGTCGGGGGTTGACCTGCTTTCTCTTCTGCGGGTCTTACGAATAGCAAAGGGCCACGTTACGGACTTCTCCCACTCTGGGACAAAGACTGCTTCGCTCAACAAACAAATAAACAAACAAACAAGCAGCAGCAGCACCACCACCACCATCATCATCATCATCATGGCCATTAACATTGTCAGTGAATTAGATGAGCAAGGTTTCATAACTGCTTGTGGCTCTGAGTCCAGTTTCTACACAGATTTGGCAATCCAGTCATTTCTCATTGCTTGATGAATCATGTATCTCTGCTGTTAATTTCTACCTAAATTTTTTAAGTAGTTCTTAAGTCTAAAAGACTAAAAAGAGTTTACCATGCATCATTCACATTTTCTTATAATTTTCCAGATATTTTCATTTATGATATTCTGGCTGTAATAGTGTTGTAATATTATTGTCTACCTTTCAATGTTGTTGTGTAATAAATAGATTAAAGTATTGTTTGTGATTTTATTGATATTTTCTCACTCTCCCTTCTTTGCATTGACAGGCTAAAATGGGTTACCAAGATGGTAAAGGTCTTGGTAAAAATGCCCAAGGTCGTGTTGAAATTGTAGAAGCATCGAAGCAAAGGGGCCGACGTGGTTTCGGTCTTTATCCAAAAGCATTTTTGAAAACTGAAATGAAATGGGATCCTGACGAAGAAGAGGTAACAGTCTGTCATTAATTTAAAAAAAAACAAAACAAAACAGAATTTTAGCAAGGAAAGATAGACCCTTAATATTTGAGTTAAATCTTAGTACAAATGTTTTTCCCTTTATAGTTTTAGCTTTGCCCTGTGTATACGTTAACAATCCAGATTTTTCAGTTAAAATCAAGTACAGAACAGTGCAACTTAGACATGAGTAAATATAGTGTTTTAATAGACAAAAAATGCAACTCTGGAAATGTAGATAACCATTCCAGATCAATTTAGAATCAGAAACAAATTGTTCTTCAGGTTTTTATTGGAAAGCTACAGACAAGCAATAAACCAAAGATTCTATATGAAATATTTGGACATCATCAAGAAATGTCTTTGACCACCTTCTTACTGTATTTGATGGCATAAAAGATTCATGGATATATTAAGTGCACTCCAATGCATATAGGGCCCAGGGTGGTGTTTTCGAAATATTTTTTTGAAACAAAAGTGTGTCTTATTTGCCATCAAATACAGTAATATAACTGAAGTGAATTAGTGATTGGTTGTTGGAAACCTGTAACCATTGATACTCAGGTTCAATCCCACTCTGTGGATCTTTGGGCAAATGGCTTCTACTAAATCTCTAGGCGGACCAAATCCTTGTGAGTGGATTTGATAGACAGAATATGAAAGAAGCCTGTTGGAGAGGTTGCGTGCGTGTGTGTGTGTGTGTGTGTGAGACATTGGGTGATTGTTGAAAATGAATGTCATTCACGTCCAATATTCTACAAAAACATGCCTGACTATGGAGAACTGTTACTTTTCTTGGAAACGGTTAAGGTTTGGCCATAGAAAAGCTGCTCAATAAACTCTGTCCAACCCATGCAATCATGGAAAAATGGATGTTAAAACAATGACGAGGATGATGAAGGAAATGAATCGTTAAGATAACAAAATTGAAACAAAGTAAGAGAATTGTAATCCGACAGTTTACAATTATCATTTTATTAACTATTTTTCTTTCCCTTTAAAGATTACTGCAATGGAGACTATTGACTGGATGAAGCCTTGTACAGATCCTATGCCATCGTTAGAAGAACTTCGGACATGGAAAGCAACCGGAAAAGTAAGTTTTAATGTACAAGTATTGCTTTGAAAATGTCCTGGGTAAGACTTTAAACTAATCCAGTAGTAGAGTCCTGGTTCAGGACTCCATGGTTTTGAAGAATACCGTAAATCCTTGAGTATAATCCGCATTTTTTCCACAAAATTTAAAGGTCAAAATCCCTAGTGCGTGCTATATACACGATTAAAAATGAAAATTATTTTCTAAGCAATGTCCGAGTCTCTATTTGCTGTCCGGCAATGTTTATTCCGACGCATTTTGTGATGTCAGGCACCAAAATACGTTAAGCTAAGCCTGAAAGCAATGAAGTCCTAAAAGAATCATCCATAACTTGCAGTAAGCAACATTTGTTGAACATTATTACTGTTATTTCTTTATTTTCTGCAAACAAAATGCACAAAAAAGCTACACGTTTGCATTATGTTATATATACAATAATAATAAAGGATGTTACCGTATACAGTTTTACAAACCAAGGACGTTATATAGACTTCCTTGACTCAAGTTAGAGAAGGGGTGCGTATTATGCACAAAGTTTAAGTTTTTCAGAGGTACAGCCCCCTAAAAGTCCCCTGCGTATTATACTCGAGGATTTACGGTAGTCACTAATGTTCCCTGGTCTTCTCTGATCTGCTGTAGTAACACCTGTCAGGACCCCAGCTGTGGGTTAATTAGTATATCATGGAAGAAACGCCAAGCACAAACCTTCACCTTGTGAGTGCCTTGGGGAAAGAAAACGGTTAGGGGAGTTACCCTTAGCAGCAAATATGAGGAATTACTAGCATCAGGTTTGATGTCAAGAAATTGATCATTTGAAGAAAACATATAATAAAGGAAGAATGCTTGGAAAATAGATTCTTAAAGGAAACTATTCATATTTTCTACGTGAAAAATATTTATTGTGGAGACAAAGATCTCTGCTATTCTATTCAAGAAGTCCATGTGTAAGATACTAATTACTATTAATTTTATTTGCAGAAAAAGAGGATTATAGATGATGAACTGAACTTTATTTCAAGTGAATTGTTGAGTGGAATCCTGGATTCTAAAGTAAGTGCCTTTTACCTTTTACTTGTTTCAATCATTGGTCCACGGTCATGCTGAGGCACCATGTTAAGGGTCTTAGTTGAACAAATTGATCCCAGTGCCTACTTTGGCATGGTTTCTCTGGTTGGATGCCCTTCCAAGCACCAACCGCTTTACAGTGTGTATCTAGTGCTTGTTTTGTGCCACCAGTTCAAGTGAGGTTGCCAAGCAGTTTGCAGGGCTACAAATTCAACAGGGGCCACTTTATACAGGAATATGAGGAGCAAAAGATGTGTAAACGCATGAGAGAAGGGACCAGAGCAGAACAGGTTTTCTTACTGTAGAGGGACTACATAACTACTTCCATTTCAGAAGAGAGCGCATGTGGAGCCAGAGAGCAATGAGGCTGCAAACTAATATTAAAAAACCATTCTTTAAGGCAGCAACCTGGCAGAATTGTTAGCAGCATTTCATTTATCTTTACGATCTGAGGTCAACTTTGCCCTTTATCCTTTGGGGGCGGGGTGGGGTCGATAAAATAAGTACCAGTTGAGCACTGGGGTCAATGTAATCAACTAACCCCGTGCCCGAAATTGCTGGCCTTGTGCCAAAATCTGAAACCAATATTAAACACCGTTTTCATTAAAGTCTTAGCATTTAGCTCATACAATGCAGTTTGATCTGTTGTTTATTTTCCTTGAATAACTTTCATTATTTCCTCAAACACTTTTTTCTTTCCACTAATCCTTTCAAGTAATCACACATTTTACAATTGTTGTCATATTTTTAACTCTCTCTCTTTCTCTCTCTCTCTTAATTTAAGTAGTTTAATTAAACTAACTTTTCACCTCAATGTTTACTTTGTTCCCCTTCACTTTCCTTTTCAGACAAACTGTTTGTCTGGGTGCATCTCCTTTTTCACTGCCAGTCATTCTGCTCTGCAACACATCACACCAATAAAACCTTCACTGCTGCTTCATCATCATCAGCATCATTATTTAACATCCATTTTCCACGCTGACATGGGTTGGATGGTTTGACCAGAGCCGGTAAAGCCAGGAGCTGCACCAAGTTCCATTGTTTGTTCTGGCATGGTTTCTATGGCTGGAGGCCCTTCCGAATGCCAACCACTCCACAGTGTGCTGGATGCTTACTGTGTGGTACCAGTACGAGTGCCTTTTTCTGTGTGACACTAGCACTGGTACCGGTATCGATTCTGCTGTGGTAGTCGGGTCTTCTTGGGTACAGCAAGGCGCCAGATATCTTGGTCTTTTGCCATCTCTTTCATAATGTTCAGTGTCTTGGGATCGGCCTTCAGCTCTCTGCTCCATGTTTTCCTGGGCCTTCCTCTTCCACAAGTTCCATCCATTTTAATTGATTGGCACTTTTGTATACAACTGTTTACATCCCTCTGCATCACATGACCAAACCAATGTATTCTTCTCTCTCTTGCACATCATCATCATCATCATCATCGTTTAACATCCGTTTTCCATGCTAGCATGGGTTGGACGGTTCGACCGGGGTCGGGGAAGCCAGGAGGCTGCACCAGGCTCCAGTCTGATCTGGCAGTGTTTCTACAGCTGGATGCCCTTCCTAACGTCAACCACTCCATGAGTACAGTGGGTGCTTTTTACGTGCCACTGGCACAGGTGCCAGGGGAGGCTGGCAATGACCACGTTCAGATGGAGCTTTTTATGTGCCACTGGCACAGGTATCACAACTACAATTTCCATTTGATATTTATTTTGATGTTGATGTACTTGACTCAATAGGTCTCCTCAAGCACAACAGGTCACGTGCCACCGGCACAGAAGCCAGTCAAGGAAGCGCTGGCATCGGCCACGTTCTGATGGTGCTTTTTACGTGCTGCTGGCACAGGTATCAAAACTACAGTTTGCACACTGCATCTAATTCTTATGCCCAACTTTTCTTTCAATACACTAGCGCTCCATCACACTTCTATACTGACGTTCCACATCCAGTGGACCATACTAGCGTCATTCCACTCTAGCCTTTGCATGTCTTTTGCATTCAGGACCCATGTTTCACTTCTGTTCTCTAAATTTGTATATATGTTCTAATGATGGTTTTTGTTCATTTATTTATATTTATTTATTTATTTTGTCAGAACATTTTTGATGAACTGGAAAGTGAAGAGATGCGTAAAGCTCGCTCAAGATCTAACCCTTATGAAACAATACGAGGTGTTATTTTTCAAAATAGGTAAGAAACATGAACTCAGGTTTAAATTAGTCTGTAGAATAAGTTTCTTTGGTTGGAACATTTTTTCAATCTGTCTGATCAATATTTAAAGTATTGAATATCAGAGACAAATTAAAAGTGAATTAAAACCTTGTGTTTTGAGAGAAAGAATGAATCTTGAATTTTCTAAATACATGCTGCTTAGATTAGCTTCTTAAGGCCTAACCCTTTATCATTCATATTAATCTGTCAAATGTAAAGCTTATTTATTAACATTGTTTTGAATTAACTATCCATCATCTCGAAGCTTCAAGATTATAATGATGTGATTGTTTTAGCTTTAGAATGACATTGTAGGTTAGGTGTGAGAGACCAGATGTGGCCAGTTTGAACATAAAACAGGTGGAATATATGGGCCAGGTATGGCCAGTTTAAATGCTGAAGAGTTAAACTATTTCCTTATGTGAATTTTAAAAACTTCTGTAATGTGTGGATTTAAATTTGAATGGCACCTTGGGCAGGTGTCTTCCACTATAGCCTTGGGCCAACCAAAGCCTTGTGAGTGGATTTGGTAGACGGAAACTGTGTGTGTTTGTGTGTCTGTGTTTGTCCCCCCAACATTGACAACCGATGCTGGTGTGTTTACCTCCCCGTAACTTAGCAGTTCGGCAAAAGAGACCAATAGAATAAGTACTAGGCTTACAAAGAATAAGTCCTGGGGTCAATTTGCTTGACTAAAAAGGCAGTGCACCAGCATGGCCACAACCAAATGACTGAAAAAAGTAAAAGAGTATGCTGTTGTGTCTGGGGAGAGTCATTTTCTTTTTGTGCCTTATAATTTAAACACACTCACCGGTAAAATTTCCACTTTTTTTGTTATTTTTATTTATATTTTATTTAAAAGAGTAATTTTCCAGTATATCATACATAATATGATCGTGTTTTAATATTCCAGAGCAGCTATGAAGATGTCCAACATTGATGCTGTTTGTGACTTCATGTTAACTCAACCAAAATCTAAAACTGGGGTAAGATAAATTTTCCAATAATTTCAATTACTGTTCTTTTTATATTACCCATTCACCAGACATCTTGTCTCTGCTGTGTCTAAATAATTCCGTCTTCGCGTGTTCTTTTCTCTTCCATTCGCAGCAGCCATTGGTTTCTTCAAACAGTTTGCTCTATTTTGCTGACATTTGTGCCGGACCTGGTGGCTTCAGTGAATATGTTTTGTGGAGACGAAAAGGGGATGCAAAGGGGTTTGGCTTAACTCTGCGGGAATGCAATGATTTTAAACTTGAAGAATTTTTTGCTGGTCCCAGTGAGATGTTTGAACCACATTATGGTGAGTTTCGCTTGATAGTAATCTATTTAACTATCTGTTTTAGCTATAACGATTCTTCTTTATTCTGATCATCATCATCAACAACATTTAATGCCTGTTCTCTATGCTGGCATGCATTGGGCTGTTTGATGGGAACTGGCCAGATGGAGGGCTGCACCAGGGTCCAATTGTCTGTTTTAGCATGGTTTCTAGGGTTGGATGCCCTTCCTAATGCCAACTACTTTACAGAATGTACTGGGTGCTTTTTGTGTGGAACCAGCACCAGTGCTGTTACATTGCACCAAAATGGGTACTTTATACATGGCACCAGTACGGGTGCTCTTCACATGGCACTGGTGCGGATGCTTTTTATGTAGCGCTGGCATGGGTTTTATCCATGGCATTGGCACAGATCTTCACATATATTTACTTCCTATCTCGTTCTTTTTTCCCCCAACTTCTTTTTATCATGTTTATCCAATACATTTTCTTTGTCTTTTAATCCTGATAATCATCATCATCGTTTAACGTCTGCTTTCCATGCTAGCATGGGTTGGACGATTTGACTGAGGACTGGCGAACCAGATGGCTGCACCAGACTCCAATCTGATGGCAGAGTTTCTACAGCTTGATGCTCTTCCTAACGCCAACCACTCCGAGAGTGTAGTGGGTGTTTTTACGTGCCACCGACACAAGGGCCAGTTTGGTGGTACTGGCAATGGCCACGCCCAAAATGGTGTTTTTTACATGCCATCTGCACAGGGGCCAGTCGAGTGGCACTGGCAATGAATGACCTCGCTCAACAGCTTTTTCATGTGCCAGTAAGGCGACGCTGGCAATGATCACACTCGAATGGTGCTTTTTACATGCCACTGGCACGGAAGCCAGTTAGCCGCTCTGGTAATAATATAATAATGAAATTATTGTATACAGTGCTCAGGTGCACCACAAATGATCCCTCATCTAAAATAATCTTGATTATCATTACATCGTTCATAATTACATCAATTATAATTAATGTTTCTTCGAACATCTTGTATGAGACCGTTATTGATGATGATGATGCTAATAATAAGCATAAATGCATTCTTCGTCAATTCTCTTCTTTAAGGTGCTGACGGTACGGGAGATATATACAAAACAGAAAACCAAAAAGCTTTTGAAAAATTTGTGAAGGAGAATACAGAAAACAAAGGAGTACATTTTGTGATGGCGGATGGAGTAAGTATCGTGTTTTGAGATGGAATTGGATGTTAGATGTATCTTGTGAAGGTGTGTGGTTTAGGGGTTTGGGTAGAGCCTGGTGCAACCTCCTTGCTTCCCAGTCCACAGTTAAACCGTCCAACCCATGCTAGCATGGAAAACGGACGTTAAGCGATGATGATAATAACAACAGAAGTTTAAAATGTAATTTTATATTCTTTACCTCATAAGAAGTTAGAAACTTTGAGGGAGTGTGATATAATTTGTTTTTAATGGTCGAACCAGACATAGATAAAGCTATAATAACATGTAGATATTGGGTTTAAAACCCCTTTCGATAGAAAAAAATTGAGGGATTTGAACCCGTATCTGTAAAAAGCCTTTATGTTTTTTCTATCCAATGGATTTTTAATAATATTTATAATTTTATGTGTTAACACTTATCTTTGAAAGTGACATAATTTATCTTCATATTATTATCATTCATAAAATTAATGCATATATTTTCTTATTAATTATACTAAATATTCTCAGTTTAAATAACAGACTTCCATTATATTTTTCAGGGATTCTCTGTGGAAGGACAAGAGAACATACAGGAGATTTTATCTAAACAACTTTATTTGTGCCAATTTCTCACAGCCTTGTTAGTATTAAGAGATGGTAAGACATCCCTTTTTTCATTTAGTGATTTTGTTGGCTATTTTCCCATAGACAGAACCACCCCTGTCTAGCTGAATCATAGCTGCAAAGGTAGGATCTGTTTTTCAACGAATCTAAGTACCTTGTCTCACAAGGGATGTGCAACCAGTAAAACCCTGTTTCATTCACATCAGAAACAAAGCCTGGATTCAGGGTGGGAGTTGTTCTTGTCTGTTGAGTGCTGATGTCAGTTTGTTCTGTAGTGCTGCTGGTAACATGCAACCCAATGCGACCGGTTTTTTGGTCATTATCACCCTAATTAGGCCTGACTGGGTAAAAAGAAAGATCTACAAAACAAATTGTATCTTTTAGAATATCAGATAAATGTTGGTTTCTAATTTTGGTACAAGTCTAGAAATTACAGAGGAGGGGGTAAGTCGGTTACATTTCCCCCACCCCTACCCCCATGCTCAGTTGGTACTCATTTTATCAACCCTGAGAAAATGAAAGGCAAAGTTGACCCCTGAGGAATTTCAACTCAGAATGTAAAGACAGATCAAATTGCTGTTAAGCCTTTTGCTCAGCATGCCAACCATTCTGCCTGCTTGCTGCCTTTTATGAAGTAAATACTTTCCTACTTTAGGCACAAGGGCTGAAATTTTGGGGGAGGTGGGTGGCCAGTTGATCAGCCGAGCAAAATCACAGTCATGGCAGATACTGGTGTCACACAAATGGCACCTATGCCGATGGCACTTAAAAGCACCCATTATACTCTTGGAGTGGTTAGCGTTATGAAGGGCATCTATCCGTAGAAAACCATGCCAAATCAGACTAGAATCTGGTGCAGCCGTCCAGCTTACCAGTCTTGGTCAAACCATCCAACCCATGAGAGCGTGGACAATGGATGTTAAATGATGATGATGATGATGATGATGCAGACCAAGACTTAAATATGGTACAGGATGTTACTATTACATCATGAAAACAAAACCTTTGAATAAATCTCTGTTTAGTTTTCCCATTAAAATTACCTTCTTTCCACTATTATTTTGTTTTGTTTTATTTCAGATGGCCATTTTGTGTGTAAGTTATTCGATATCTTCACACCGTTCAGCGTTGGTCTGGTCTACTTAATGTATCGGGCTTTCCACCAAGTTGCAATTTTCAAGCCAGTTACCAGCCGTCCTGCAAACTCCGAACGGTATTTTCTGATTTTATTTTCTTTAATCATATTTTTCTTTTGCTTTCCCTACCTAGCTATTTTTGAAAATACATTACTCCTTTGGAGATATGCTGTGCTTGAGAAGACCTGGCAAGCCAAGTGAGACCGTTACCATGGCCTATGCCAGTGCAGCATAACCAGCCCATTTAAGAGTACCCTCCAATCACTGGGCAATCGTTGCTGATGCCAGTACCGCCTGACTGGCACCCATGCTGGTGACACGTAAAAAGCACCGTTCAAGTGTGGCCATTGTCAGTGTCTCTTGACTGGTCCCGTGCCAGTGGCACATAAAAAGCACCATTCGAGCGTGGTTGATGCCAGTGCCACCTGACTGGTCCTGTGCCGGTGGCACGTAAAAAGCACCCACTACACTCTCAGAGCGGCTGGCATTAGAAAGGGCATCCAGCTGCAGAAACACTGCCAGATCAGACTGGAGCCTGGTGCAGCCTCCCGGCTTCCCAGTCTCCAGTCAAACCGTCCAACTCACGCCAGCATGGAAAACAGACATTAAATGATGAAGACAACGATGTATAACAACTTTTTTTTCTTTTTAAATGAAGATTATCAATGGTAACAATGGGTAAACCTCTGTTTACTCTTAATTTTCAAACTTTTTTTTTTTCATTTGTGGACCAGCTGCCTTTATGAATCGAAGGCATCTTGTTTGAATAACTAACTATGTTGTGTGACATTTTCCATTTTACAGGTATATCGTCTGTAAGGCATTGCGTACAGATGCAGAGCCAATAAAACAATACTTGCATGAAATTAATCAGGAATTGTTGCAGATGGATGATGATGATGAAACTGATATCAATGATATTGTACCTCTGGAGACACTTCTGGATGGTAGATTTTATGACTATATCAGAAGTTCTAACGATCTGTAAGTAGAAATGTTTTGTTATTCTGTTGTCTTGTAGTTTTTGTTTTTGCCCTTATAAACATAAATCATAAAACTGGTTCGTTTTTGTATTAGGTTTGTAAAATTCTTGATGTGAAGTAAAATTGTTTCAGTCATTTGACTGTGGCCATGCTGGAGCGTCAGAGAATTTTCCAGAGAAATCCTTCTAAGCACAGCACTACCATTTTTAGTGTTGCACTTTTACTCTCTGAGACAATGCTACCTGTGACTGTAAATATTGGTTTCCTCTCATGCAGCATAATTAATTAAAACGTAATTAAAATTAATTAAAACATACAAGTTCAGTGCACAAAACATTTACAGAGATTAACCCTTTAGTATTTAGATTACTCAGTGAAATGCTTATATATTATTCACATTGCTTTGAGATAATCTTGGATTATCTATTTCTTTACTACCCACAAGGGGCTAAACACAGAGGGGACAAACAAGGACAGACAAACGGATTAAGTCGATTACATCAACCCCAGTGTGTAACTGGTACTTAATTTATCGACCCCGAAAATAATCGTGGATTATCTCACAGCTTTGGGATTTCACTTACATGATCGTTTACTTTTAGAAAACATTGTAGGGCAGGTGCAAAAGGCTTGATCTGGCTGGTTTCAACATAAAATGGTAGAATATTTGGGCCAGTTTGAATATTAAAGGGTTAAGAAAAGCAATTAAGTATATTTTTGTGCTTTAAGATAATGAAATAAAATATTTTTCAAATTTATTGATTTTTGTTGTTGAGTAATATTTCTTCAGCACTGGAATTGGTATTTAATAATTTTTTAAATGGTTTTCTTTTTCGTGTTTTTTTTTTCAGCTTGGCAAGGAAACAGATTAATAATCTAAGGAAAATCCATGCTTTTGCCTTAGACACGTAAGTTCTTAGAATTGAGAATGTTTTCTAACTGCATCTGTACAAGCGATGTTGGGGGGGACAAACACAGACACACAAATACACACACACACACACACATATATATATATATATACATATATATATATATAATATATATATATATATATATATATATATATATATATATATATATATACACATACATACATATATATATATATATATATATATATATATATATATATATATATATATATATATATACATATATATACACATAAATACGACGGGCTTCTCTCAGTTTCCGTCTAACAAATCCACTCACAAGGCTTTGGTCAGCCCAAGGCTATAGTAGAAGACACTTGCTCAAGGTGCCACGCTGTGAGACTGAACCCGGAACCATGTGGTTGGTAAGCAAGCTGCTTACCACACAGCCACTCTTACGCCTGAATATTTAAATTATCTTCATCATCATCCAATCTATAAACTAGTCGTATGGAGAATTGAATACAAAAACTGTTTGAAAGAAATTCCTTGTTTTCGATGAATTCTTTCCCAATTTAATTCCTCCTTTTGTTCCACTGTTTTAGCAATCGTCATGAATATTCTCAGAAAGATATCAGAAAGCAGTGTTTGCAACTATGGAAGGTAATTGTGCTTTGGCTAACCATTTCGCAGTCTCAATAACTTCCCTCCTCCTTCTTTTCTCTGTCTCTCTTTGCTCTCTTTTCCCCCCACCATCACTATCATCTTTGTCATCATCACCACTCCTCATCTTCTGCCTCCTTGTTATTATTCTGTTTTTATTATTATTATTCTAGATTCCTGATAATGTGAGAGTTGCTCCAGCGAAAGGAAACCCAAGCATTATATTTTCAAAGCTGATGGAGGTAAGGAGTTAAAGGAACTTAATTTTACCCTTTTTTTTTTTTTTACTTTCCCTGAAGTAAATATCAGTGAGATAGAGAGAGTGATTGCTTAAGTTGTTGGAATGTTGATAGAAAGAGCAGGATTTTTAAGTCTTCACATTGCAGAATTCTATGTGGAGCAAAAAAAAAAATCCTCCAGGATGAACAGAGACCACTAACTAATATTCAGAAAAGAAATCAAATATTTTAGTTAAAATATCCTTTAATGAAAGAAGAACATGTTTCACTGTTTAAAAAAGCATGGCTGTGTGGTAAGAAGCTTGCTTCCCAACCACATGGTTCTGGGTTCAGTTCCACTGTGTGGCATCTTGGGCAAGAGTCTTCTACAATAGCCTCGGGCCCACCAAAGCTTTGTGAGTGAATTTGGTAGACGGAAATTAAAAGATGTATATATATATGTTTGTGTGTGTGTTTGTCCCTCCACCATCGCTTGACAACTGATGTTGGTGTGTTTACATCCTCGTAACTTAGAGGTTTGGCAAAAAAGACCGATAGAATAAATACTTCTAAAGAATAAGTTCTGGGGTTGATTTGTTCGACTAAAGGCAGTACTCCAGCATGGCTGCACTCAAATGACAAACAAAGAAAAGAAGGAAGGCAAAATATGAAATTGTAATTAATGTATAGTGTCTTCTTTTAATTGCAGGAAGATTGTAACATGTATCATTTGACGTATGAAGATTTAAATCCTGCTAAACTGAAAACTGTAAAAAGCTTGTATGATTATCGATGTTATGTAACTGGAAGTGAAAATCGTTATTTTATTTTAGGACTTGGGGTAAGTTTTATTTTCTGTCATGTTTTCTTTGTTATAATATCTCTCCTCATAGTTTTCTGACAATAATTTAACCCTTTAGTGTTCAGATTACTCTGTCAAATATATCATCATCATTGTCATCATCGTTTAACGTCTGCTTTCCATGCTGGCATGGGTTGGACGGTTTGACTGAGGGCTGGTATTCCAGTAGGTTGCACCAGGCTCCAATCTGATCTGGCAATATTTCTACAGCTGGATGCCCTTCCTAATGCCAGCCATTCCGAGAGTGTAGTGGGTGCTTTTTACATGTCAATGGCACAAGGGCCAGTTAGGTGGTACTGGCATCAGCCACACTTGAATGGTGCTTTTTATGTGCCACCGGCTAGTGAGCCAGTCAGGTGGCACTGGCAACAACCATGCTTGAATGGTGGATTTTATGTGCCACTGGCATTGACCACACTCAAATGGTGCTTTTTATGTGCCACTGGCATGGGACCCAGTCAGGCAGCACTGGCAATGATATAAGCTTATTTATTTGCTTTGTTTTGTATTAATTATGTAACAGCAGACAAAATATCGCTAAGCATTTCATCCAGTGTGCTAACATTTCTGCCAATGATATTCTGGCTGATAGTCTGGCTGATACCGTGATCATGTGATGTAACTAAACACATATTTCGTTGGATTATAACTAATGCCATTTTCCTTTCTTTTTCTTTCCAGAGGGGACATGTTTGTTTTTGGAATGGTAATCAAAGCAGTAATTGGTGTAAGATTGAAGATAAACAAATTCATATTGAATTACCTTCAGAGACTTTATTAGAAGCTGAGATTGTCCAGGAATTCCAAGGAGAAGTGAGTAACATACAGCATCTTTCTTTGATGGTTAATGTTTTTGACCTTTCATGATCAAATTTTTTTTCCAATTTTGAGACCGTGAGCTTTTTTTAGCATTGGTCCTCTCAGAGGCAAAGTGGGTGATACAGGTGGCATGTGAAAAGCTCCTTTTGAGTGTTGGGCCTTATGGAGGTAATGACTGAGACTTTTGGCATTATGCTGTGCTTGAGAAGAAGACCCTTCAAACTGGGCAAAATTGCAATTGTGGCACGTACTGGTGTCACGCAAATGGCACCCATGCTGGTGTCATGTAAAAGCACTCATTACACTCTTTGAGTGGTTGGTGTTAGGAAGGGCATCCAGCCCTAGAAACTGTGCCAAATTAGACTGGAGTCTGGTGCAGTCTTCCAGCTTGTCAGCCCTGGTCAAACTGTCCAACCCATGCCAGCATGGACAACGGATGTTAAATGAACCTTCAAGGATTTAATAAGATAACTATTTTCATTTGTTAAACTAATGTCGGAAAGTGGTTGGCATTAGGAAGGGCATCCAGCTGATGGTTAATCTCTTCAACCGTTTCATGATCAAATCTTTATTGAATTCTGAGACCATGAGTTTCTTCTTTTTAGCGTTGGGCTTCATGGAAGCAATGACCGAGACCTTTGGCTTTATGTCTTGCTTGAAAAGAAGACCCATCAAACCAAGTAAAATCGCAGTCGTGGCAAATAACGGTCTCACTAAAATGGCAAGCCAAAGCAGACAATTGGAACCTGGTGCAGCCCCTGGCCTTGCCAGTTCCTATCAAGACGTTCAGCATGGAAAATAGGACGTTAAATGGTTGTTGTTGTTGTTGTTGTTGTTTGAAAATAATATTATTTTCTGATGGTTTTTTTTTTTTTTTTGTTACACTTAGGGAAAGGGACAGAAAAAACAAATGACAGTCCATGTTTTAGATGCCTATTTTCTCTGTGGTGACAATGTACAGAAACTACATTTCAATGAACGGTAAGTTGCTCCTATTTATTCTGATAAATAGTGTTGTTGTTTTGAAGCAAAGAGAAATTCATTTGATTTCACTGGTTTTAGAAAATATTGATTGTTACTTTTTTTTACATTTGATGGATATGTGTCCTCATCTTGTTTCCTGTTACCATAACATTTCAGCTGATTTACTCTCCAGCCTTCATCAGGTGTCCTGCTAGGATTTTGAACCCAAGCCTGGGTTCTCATTCCTGGATTCAAAATTCTACCAGCGCCTGACTGATGTCCATGTCGGTGACACATAAAAGCACCAACTAATCGTGGCCATTAGTCAGCCTCCTCTGGCCCCTGTGCCAGTGGCACGTAAAAAGCACCCACTACACCCACGGAGTGGTTGGCGTTAGGAAGGGCATCCAGCTGTAGAAACCTTGCCAGATCAGACTGGAGCCTGGTGCAGCCTCCTGGCTTCCCAGACCCTGGTCGAACTGTCCAACCCATGCTAGCATGGAAAACGAACGTTAAACGATGATGAGGAGGATGATGATGATGATGATGACGATGACGGTGGCGGCGGCAACGACGACGACTGATGAAGGCTGGAGAGTAAATCAGCCGAAACGTGGTAATGACAAACAAGATGAGGACACATATATGTCCAATGTAAATTATGTAAAGGATTCTTCATTCCCCAAAATATAGAACTGTTATTTTGTTATGTATTTTTTACTTGTTTTTTATGTATTTTTTAGCAGTCATTGGACTGCTTTGACGGGTTTTAGTGAAACAGATTGACCTCAGTACATGTTTTTTTTAAGTCTGGTATTTATTCTATCAGTTTCCTTTGCCAAACTGCTAAATTCCGGGGAGATAAGCAAACCAGCACAGGTTGTCAAGTGGCAACAGGGAACAAGCACAAAAACGAACATACACAGATACACATCACACACACACACATGCATACAATTAGACACACACACAATGGGCTTCTTTTAGTTTCCATTCCCTCTCAAGGCTTTGGTCATAGTATAGCAGAAGATATTTGCCCTGGTTGTATCTATGGAAGCCAATGTGCCACAGTAAAATTTATATTTCATTTGGAATCTGAATGAAGGAAGGCAAAATGTTTACATATTTTTAACTAATCTATATTGTATATTATTAATATTTTCAGAATTGAAAGGCTAAAGAAATTTGTAAAGGCCATTACGAAGACAACTCGTTCTGATTTAGCCCCAATTAGTGTGCCTGAAATATACAGAATGGAAGAAATTCACAAAATATTTGACAGGTTAGTGTGGTTTTGTTTTATGTTGAAACTCCTTCGATATGGTTCGTATTAGGAATGGTATTATTTGCATTTGTGGAACCATTTAATTCCTTGAAATAAATAAAGAGAGGCAGTGAGATTTGGCTGTGTGTTGCTAGGAAACAGCTACCACTGAGGAGACGAAGCATGTCAAAATAATGTGATCTGGCATTTCCTGTGCCCATAGCAGATGATTCTTGTCTGCCAGTGATATATGTGTACTTTTATGCACCATGCATCCACATGAGAAGTTCCCTCAAAGTAAATAATGCAGTATTCGATGTTCTAATAAAACATCCATATTAAGTTGGATTTAAAGATTGCTCTTTGATATTAATACTGTTTCTATCACTAATAATTATTTTTGTAAAGTTATATATTTTTGAACTTAAATCTCATCTTTAATCCATTTGATACCAGCCTACATGAGACCACCTTTGATTTTGTTGTACACTTTCCCTTTTTTTTAAAAGTGATTTAATTTAAAAACTTCCATCAAAATTTAATGTTAATTTGCACCCCAAAAGTCAACTTAACAAACGACAAAGTTATTTTATTAACTTCTTTGTTATTTTCAAAATTAGTTTAAACAAGAACAATATATTTCAATAGAAATATGGTAACAAAAGGGTTAAGGTGAGTCATCAACTGTCAGGACACTGCATCTAATTATTTTTCTTGTGTTTTTTTTTTCCTTCACAGGTTGGAAATGAAGTTAGTTAAAGGTCAATCACGCTTCAGACGTCTTTGTTACTGTAAAGAGAAAAAGCATTATTTCCTACCATCTGGAGTTCACTTTGTAAAAATTACCAAAGGTATATATACATGGATACCTCTGTGAGGATATATATATATCATCATCATCATCATTATCATCTAACGTCCACTTTCCATGCTGGCATGAGTTGGACATTTTGTCTGAGGACTGGCAAGCCAATAGGCTGCACCAGGCTCCAATCTGATCCAACAAGGTTTCTACAGCTGGATGCCCTTCCTAATGCCAGCCACTCCGAGAGAGTAGTGGGTGCTTTTTACGTGCCACCGGCATGGGGGCCAGTCCGGTGGCACTGGCATCTACCACATTTGAGTGGTGCTTTTTACTTGCCACCAGCAAGGGAGCCAGTCAGGTGGCACTGGCATCAACTATGCTTGAGTGGTGCTTTTTATGTGCCAGTCAAGTCACACTTGCGTAGGTCACGACTACGATTTCACTGGACTTAACAGGCTTCTCAAGCACAGCATATTGCCCAGTGACTGAAGAGTATGTTTAAATGGGCCAGTTATGCGACACTGGTACATATGTATATATATATACACACACACACATATATATATACACTCTTATATCAAACATTGAGAATGAGTGCTTCATGGGTGGATAAATATTCTTTATTTGTTAGTTAAGAAGGCAACCAATGGTTTCATGTGAAGAGTGTAAGAAATTAAGGGCCAAAACCCTTGCTTGAGGAGGGTTTCTTCTCTGTAAACCTTCTGCTGTTCAGCTCTCTTGAGAGTTTCTTACCAATATAAATATCTATTTCTTTATTGCCCATAGGGGGCTAAACATAGAAGGGAAAAACAAGGTCAGACAAAGGGATTAGGTTGATTACATCGACCCCAGTGTGTAACTGGTACTTATTTAATCGACCCCAAAAGGATGAAAGGCAAAGTCGTCCTCGGCAGAATTTGAACTCAGAACATAACAGCAGATGAAATGCTGCTAAGCATTTCGCCCGGTGTGCTAATGATACTGCCATCATCATCATCATCGTCATTCAATATCCATTTCCCATGCTGCTAGGGGTTGGATGGCTTGAAGCCAGCTAGCAAGCCAGAGAACTTCAGCATGGTTTTTACGTTTGGATCCCTTCCTTATAACAACCACTTGAATGTAAGCATTCAGTTGAAAAACCCTGTTGGAAAGAAAAAGTCAAAGGCTGCTCATGGGACTTTAGAACACACATTTCCTATAAACATGACATTTAATTTTGTTTGTTAACCTCTTATTGTCCAAGAATATGTGAAGTTTGAAGAAATAGCAAGCTAATCATATGATTCCACTTTCAGATCCATGGACAATGTGTCTTAGTAAGTCTTCAAACACAAAGTATTTTTTCAATACATCTTCGGGTGTGTCGACTTACGGATTTCCTGGAGATGCCATAACAAACACCAGGTAAGATATGTCTTTACTTATATATCTTTTAACACCGTATTTCTTAATGCTTACCTGATGGTGGGGTGGGGCTAATTTCAAGAATACTGGACAACAAATCGCAGAATCTGAGCACAGATATAGTTGTTTAGACACTTTGTAACCATGTTCTTGGTTCAATCTCACTCCATGGCACCTTGAACTCGGGTGGACTAAAGACTTGCAAATGAAATTCAGGAGGTGGAAACTAAGTAGAAGCCCATTGGGTGTGTCTGTTTGTGTGTGTATGTGTAACAGGCATAGCTGTGTGGTAAGAAGCTTGCTTCCCAATCTCATGGTTCCAGGTTCAGTCCCACTGTGGCATCCCTGAGCAAGTGTCTTCTATATCCTCAGGCTGACCAAAGCCTTGTGAGTGGATTTGGTAGATGGAAACTGGAAGAAGCCCGTTGTGTGTGTGTGTGTCTTTGTGTCTGTGTTTATCCTTCCGTTGCTGCTTGACAACCAGTGTTGGTGTGTTTATGTCCCTTTAACTTAGCAGTTCAGCAAAAGAGACTGGTAGAATAAGTACTAGGCTTAAATTAAATAAGTCCTAGGGTCGATTTGTTTGACTAAAACCCTTCAAGGCAGTGCTCCAGCATGACTGCAGTCAGTTGACTTAAGATAAAAGATCTGCATATATGTGTGTGTGTGTTTGTATGTATATAGAGTAGCATGGAAAAACTGATGTTAAATGATGAGAATAATGTATAGATATGTATATATATTTATTAATGAGGAGAATAATCATCATCATCATCCAGTGTTTTAAATCCGGGTTCTGTCCTCATTAATGGGGGTGGCCAGATCTACCTCAATGTAATAGCAACCAAGGTAGGCAGGTGCAGCCCACCCCAACTTTTGGCTAGTTTGGTGCCCGTTCTCCTTTGCTATCTTGGAGCTGGATTTTCTATGGGGAGCATGTCCTTGCTTACCCCCAACCTTGGTCCCACAATTTTTAAGAAATGTGGTGGAAAACTAGCTTGGAAAGGCAGGGATGCTATTCCCTGAGACTTCTTTCGGAGCCTCCTACTCTAGTGGTAGAGGGGTCTCCTAAATTGGAGTGAGCAAATTGTTTTATTACATAAATTTACAATTACTTCACCAAATTATGTAAGAGGTAAACGATAATGTTCTATTTTAATGTCATACTATTTAATTCATCAGGAATATTTTGTCCAATTTCTCTAAAACACTCTTTGTGTTCTTCAAACTCGTCAAATGACCGTGTCTGTTATTTACTTGCAGAGATTGCCGAGTAAACGGAATCCGTTGGAAATGGCAAGAAGGAGTAAGAGTGCACGACTCCCAGCCTACAACACAAGACAGAGACAAGTTTTCAAAAGAAGACATTCTTCAGTTTATCCAAGACAAAATCAACAAATGAGAATAACTCCATTGTTATTCCATCCCACCAGAAAATGAAATCCATCCCCCACTAATTTTTTGATAAACATTTATAACCCATGCTATTGTATCTCACCTTTTATTCCAAATTTATATTTTATTATCATTTGAGAATAACCACCATTCAGTAAAAAACACATTCAATTATAAAATTTGAATGTATGGCATCATAAAATAAAAGTAAAAACATTCCAATTATTAATACAACACTCTTTAACGAGGATTGTATTAATATTTTCGATAACTTTTGCTTATCACTCGTTCTGTCTACTTGAAGTGACTTCGTTAAGTAGGATTTATGTTTGTGTCAGTTATTTGATTATGGCCATGTTGGGGCACCGCCTTGGGATTATTTAAGTTTTTAGATTAACTCTTTAGCAGTCATAATTATTCTGTCAAATGTAAAGCTTATTTATTCAGATTGCTTTGAATATATCATGCATTATCTTGTAACTGTGTGATTTCAATGACATGATAGTATATTTTTAGCGTGACATTGTAAGGTAGGTGTGAGAGGCCTAATCTGATTGATTTGAACATTATGAACAAAACTGGTAAAATCTTTTGGCATGGTGGGGCTGGTTTTACTACGAAAGGGTCAAACAATGAGATAGCAGGTACAACTGTATGGTTAAGACATTTGCTTCTCAACGACATGGTTTCAGGTTCAGTCCCACAGCGTGGCACCTTGAGCAAGTGTTTTCTACAATAGCCCTCAGTCAAGTAAAATTTTGAGTGGATTTAGGTGATGGAAACTGAAAGAAACCTGTCATGTGTGTGTGTATGCAAGTGAGCGTATATGTCTCCTTGTCTTACTTACTTGTACTTGTGACGGCATTCACCCAGGGCGGGTTGAGCCGGCTTCTTCTCTGTTCCTAATGGCATCACGAACCATGGCAGCTCACGCTCAATGGCCCTGTGCAAGGTCACTGGAGATCTGCGCAGACTGACCACCTGCAAACCTGCGACCACCAGCGAACCTCTTTGTCTTGACATCATGTAAGTCATTTCTGATATTTTGCAAAAAACATGCCTGGCCAAGGGGAGATATGATCTTGTTTGGAAATAGATGAGGGTTAGCAACAGGAAGGGACATCCATCCATTGAAAATTTACCTCAATATACTCTCCCTCTGACCCGTGTAAACATGAAAAAGTAGACATTCAAACGATGATGAGGATAATGATGGTGATGGTGATTATTGTGCCCTTTAAGCACTACAGTAACGCAATGCAAAGCAGTTGGCTGTCTATTCCACTGCCCCAGCCACCGAGCTGACCACCTTTTGTCCGCGACAACGTATTTAACAATGTAAAGCTAAGTACATTTAGTTTCGTATCATTACAACAACCCCCTTTTCTTTAAGCAATTCACAGACTAACAAACCTGGAAAATGAAAACAAGGTTTCTTCTCCCTTTTGTTGCAAGAGTCACATGCAACATGTACTTTAAATAATGTGAACAGTTTTATGGTACAAAGTTTTTGTAGCACTCTGGTGTTTTCACTGTTCTTATTTCTTTATTGCTCACATGGGGTTAAACATAGAGGGGACAAACAAGGACAGGCAAAGGGATTAAGTCAATTACATCGACCCCAGTGCGTAACTGGTACTTAATTTATCAACCCCGAAAGGATGACAGGCAAAGTTGACCTCGGCGGAATTTGAACTCAGAATGTAACGGCAAACGAAATACCGCAAAGCACTTTGCCCGGCGTGCTAACGTTTCTGCCAGCTCGCCGCCTTAAACTCATCACCGGTGTTTCCACCGTTCTACCTGATCTTGTGGGTCTCCTGCTTCTGGCCATTGTTTTGTGTTTCTGCATCGTTATCAGGAGGAGCATTTGTGATTTCTTTCTTTGAGTCGAGTTAAGTAACATGTTCCATGGAGTTTGTGGTTTCTGTTGGATGGTTGTCTGTCTATATTGTTGGGTGATCTGACAGGCATTTCCATCCGACTGGTCTGTTCACACTGTCTATCTATGCCTATGCCAACATCTCTCAGTTCCCTTCTGTTTCTCTGCAAATTTCCATGTGTTGTTTTTCACAATGTAAGACCTCGGTTCTTTACATTGTCTTGCTATTTCTCCAGGCATCCAGCATTTGTCGTTTTTGTCAAGGACTCGTACAGCTTGTCCTTTGTGCAATGGAGGTAGTTCCCTCTTTGCATTCTGGTCTTATGCAGTTTTCATTTGTATTTTTTTTTTCATCAAGAAGTTTTCTCTGTTTTTGAGTTTCATGAGAGCAGCTCCAGCATAATGGCACAAGTGTTGTGATCAGTCCACCCAACAGGATCTCAGCGGATGACGGCATCTTTGCATTTAATGGTGTTGCTCTTTGATTCAACAATGCATTGTTTATGTCATTTTTGCTTTGTTCACTTTTTTGGAAAGTCTTTTTGATTGTCTGTACCTATCCCTCTATGAATCTGTTTGATTAGGGGCACCTTGGTGATGATGTAGTGTGTTGAAGTCCCCAATCACCTGTGGGTGGCCAGGTAACATCAAACAAGTCCCAGACGATATAAGGACATACTGGTCTTTTTGAGATGAATTGGCTGTAGAAGAGGGAATCATCTTCAAAGGGACACAGGTGTTGATACCTCCTCCTCCTCTACAACATGACCTTCTAGTGCTTGAAGAAGGGGTTTTTCTGCGATCACCTCCAGGGGTTTGTGGTCTGTGATGACTTCAAATGGATGTCTGTAAAGATGTGTGGAAACAAGTGATTCCAAATACCACCGCCAGCATTTCACGATCGTTGTTTGAGTAGTTTGACTGAATTTTGTCAAGAGCTTTCAATGCAAATGCTACAGGTTTACCATCTTGTACAATAGCAGCTCTGAGTCCTTACAAAGAGCTATCTAACTCAAGTCCTGTTGGTTTCTTTGGGTCAAAGAACCAGACGTTTGATTTCTCTGAGATGGTTGTTTTAAGTTTTCCAAAGCAGTGTATGTGGTCTTCAGACATCTCAAATGGTATATTTAAAAACCAAATACTATCCAGAACATACCATGACATTGGGGTCCCGAAAGTTGTGAGCAGCTGGCTTTCTTCATCCACATGAACTGACCAGTATCCTGCTTTTGCATCTAGTTTTCTGAAAACGCTAGAACCAGCAAACTAAGGGTTCAGCTCTTCCACTGTTGGGATTTTGTGGGGGCATCTTTTCAGTGCTTGATTAAGTTTTTGTGGATCGATGCAGATGCGAAGTGATCCGTCTTTTTTTTACAGAGTATGCGATGCTTGGATACCAATCTGTATGTCGTGTCACAGGCTTGATGCCCCCTCCATTTCTTCCATCTTCTGGAGATCAATCCTGAGCTTATTTTCAAGTTGAGACAATGAAGGGCTCCGACCCTGCTTTTATGTTCTGTTGTGCAGGTTCTTTGAAGTTGTCCAGGCTGTTGAAAAGAGTTGGATATCTTTCTTTCAGGCCTTCGATTGTTGTGACATCAGGAGTTGAATCCATGACATGATCCCAATGTATTGTGATTAATTTCATTGCCTCACATGCTGGTGATCCAATGATTGGTGGTCCATCCATAGAATTTGGCATCATGGAATTTGCTGCCATTTGAGCGAAGCTGAAAATGTGTTGAAACCAAGCATTTGGTTTCTTGGCCATTGTATGCCATCAGATGAATATTTTCCTCTGGTTCGCCTAGGTAACAAGCTATCTACTACTTCTAAGGATCTCCTCCAAGCATTTGAGAAAGTCTATTCTCTGTGCATTTTTGGTGCTTATTGTATCTGCACATTTTCCACACAGAGAAACCTTCTAATGAGCCATCAAAAGCACAAATATGCAAATTAAGCTATTCACTATGGTGCTATTGTAATTTATGACTGCCTTTTTGGCTGGCACGTAGCTGTGGGGTTAAGAACTCATTTTACCTCGTGAGTGAATTTGGTAGACGGATACTGTGTGGAAGCCTGTCAAATTTTCCCCAGAGTATTTTCGAAAAAATGTAATTCTGATGTAGTTTTGCTTGCTGATGAGGAAATTTAGCATTCATTTTTTTTTCCCTAGAAATTAATGCAAAAAATAATAAGTATTTAAAATAATGTGAGTTTAGTCAATAGAAGTTTCGATTGTCGAATATACCTGAAAGCACGACTGTTTGTGCCCATAAGGATAAACATACAAAAACCGTTCTGATCTCAACCTGCTAGAAATAGCAACCAAATCTTCCACAACAGATTATTACATCTACCTCGGTATTTCAGAGGTCGTGTATTTTAGTGACCCCCGAACAAAAGATAGAAGGCCAAGTCGACCTCAGCGGAATTTGAACTCGGGACATAAAGAGCCGGAACAAGTTCCACACGATAATCTCACTATTCTGTCCTGAGGATTGAAGAATAAAAGAACGCATTACTTTGCATTCTCTAGAAAATGTTCAACCAACATTTTCCTATTCTACAGACTGACGAAACGAAACCAGAGTTCCAGGAATGATGTTGGCATTCCTCCGCTTTCCGAAGTTCTTGAGTGGCAATGCCTTAAGTGACGATGTAAAACCGATCCTTGAACGACTTGGCTCTGGTAAATATGTGTTCTTTGGCAATTATTGCATAATCCACCGAAATTAATGTGCGCGTATAATTTGTATTTAATATGAAGAACTAAGGAATGTTTAGCAAAATGTAGCATAAACTAGACATACAACAAGGGAGATAATTATAACACTATTTATAATATTGCTTAAGAATTATCTCCCTTTGATAGTGTTCTGTTTAAACTGATTATTTGTAAATTAGGGAATTACTTGATTAATCTCTTCGTAAATTCGAAGCCTTGTCCAATATATATATAAAACTTGAACCATAGGGTTTATGATGTCTAAATTTTAGAGATTCATTGTTTTCGGTTGAAATATCTCTCTTAAAGATAGTTATAATAAAAATGAAATTATTGTATACAGTGCTCAGGTGCACCACAACTTGTCAGAGTATATGCAGTAATGTACAAATGTCTGGAAAGCGAACAATGCATGTGTCAGATACATGCTTGTGTGTGTATGGAGGGGAGAAAATCAGGTGTAGTGTTGGCGAATCTCAGAAAGCATGGAAGTTTTGAAGGATGCAGTGCTCCGACAACTAACAACTGATGCCGGCAGTTTGTTCCATGCTTCAGTAACTCTCAGCGTGAAAAAATGTTTCCTGAAGTCATGGGAGCTGTGCTGTTTTCTTACTTTGTAAATATGTCCACGGGTGTTAGATGGGTGGAGTTTGAAAAGGTGCTCAGAGTTATTGTTTGTACAATGGTTGATAATTTTATGGGTGTCTGCCAAGTCAGCTGCCAGACGTCGGAGTTTCAATGTGTCCATGCCCAGGGAAGTAAGGCGTTGAGGATATGGCAAATGCCTGATGGAGGGTATTCTTTTGGTTGCACGTCGCTGAACGGCTTCCAGCCGATTGATATCTTGGGCAAAATAGGGGTTCCAGGTGAGGTCTTACCATAGCTATATAAAGCCGCAGATAGATAGTCGGAGAGCGGCTCACAAAGGATTTGGTGAGTGATGCCAAGACACCCTCAGCCTTCTTGACAATTTTAGCGATGTGTTTTGTCCAACACAAATCACTGTCGACAATAACACCCAGGTCACGTTCACACGAAGACTTTTTGAGACTAGTGTTGTGGAGGGAATAGGTGGACGCTGGGTTTCTCCTCTCAAAATGCATGGTGGTACATTTGTCCACAGCCAGCTTGAGTTGCCAGTCCATGATCCACTGCTGCATTGTGTCCAGGTCTGCTTGCAATAGAGATCTATAGTGTACAGGATCTGACCTCTTTATTTCGAGGTACAGTTCGGATTCTACATCAACAAATTTTATTTGGTAGAGTCTAGGAATGGCATCCAGTTGTATAAACTATGCCAAAAAAGATATTTGAGCTAGACGTAGGTTATTCAAATCCAGTCAAACCAATGCCAGCATGGCAGAAGGACATTAAAGAATGATGGTGATGATGATTACTTGGCCAGAGCTAGATCAATTATTATTGTTCCCTAAGATGAAGGATTTGTTTAATGCAAATGAACAACAGAGTATACTCTATGTAAGTTAGACAGGTCTTAACCAACTCTATGGTGTGTAATTGAACACTCTGCAAAAATATAATCAGCTCAATCTTATTTCATTTCATGGTGCACTAAATATTATATACAGATTGTGCATAATTTTGTTAAACAAAATTGTTTTAAAGTTGGACACCAGAAATCGTAATAATATAACAAATATTAATTATCTAAATGTCAGTCTAGTAATTAAGGATAACAATGAAATACGTACTGACATTTATAATAAAACAGAACATTTTGGTTCCAAGTGGCTTCAATGCCATGGTTCTGTAGTAAAATACCTTCTGTTATTGGTTATGGTAATTTTTTCAGGGTAAGTTGTTAGATACAGTACTATTGTTAATAATGGTAATAAATTCTTGGAAAGAATAAATAAGCTGTTAAGACATTTAGTAAAACAAGGGTATAAATACGGGTAAGTTGGTTAAAACCTTTAATCAGTGTTTAGGTGGGAAACTTGAAATTTTAAATAAATATTGAGTAATGTCTAGTCTTCGGCTTGGAAAATATTTGTAAGGATTTGAAGGTTTACGATTCCAGTTAATTGCTTACTACGTCACCAATATTGAGACAATTAAGAAAGTAATTACGCAACTACGTCATCGATATTTCGTTGTCATTTCAAATTCTTGGAGAAGGAAGCACGTGTCTGATTAATCATGTAAGTCTTAATGTTTGAAGTTTTATTCTCTTTTAAACAGTTTTAATTAGCTTTAAACGAAGCCGCAAAGTTTATAATGATATTCTGTTGTGTCTGGGGAGAGTCATTTTCTTTTTGTGCCTTATAATATAACGCACTCACCTGTAAAAGTTCCACTTTTTTTTCTTATTTCTATTTAAAAAGTGGAAATTTTACCGGTGAGGTGTTATATTATAAGGCACAAAAAGAAAATGACGAACTCATATAAAGAATCTTGCAAACCAAATCCAAAAACGAAATATTTATAATAATAATTAATTACAAGTACTTTTATTTGTTCCTATTTAATGAAATTTAAGTTTATATTAGTTACCGGTAATTTAATATAACTTGTAGTGGAGATACATTAACGAATATGTAGTGTTTTATCATTAACTTTTGAACGATGAAATAATGTTTTTCACTCATAAAAATATTAAATTAATTTCAATTGTTTTGCTTTGGAGAAATTTTATAAGGTTTGAACTTTCACTATCGTAGTATCTATGGAAGACCGGTAGGGTATTATTTATATGGACTTAAAGATTTGTCGCAACTTAGCATAATTTAGTATTTCCAGTTTACTATTAATAGCGATAAAATGTACATTGGTTTTATAGTCTGCCGATATAAATTGATTGATTGAAATAATGTTATTAAGCTTTTAACTGTTATATTATACTACGGAAGACTGTAGGGATCATAATTTTTGTATGCCTTGATAGAGTTGTCGCTGTTACGTATTTAAGAGTGGTTGTAATTTACTTATTGAATTTATTTATCGATTCGGTTGTACGAATGGGTTTGAAAGTTGTAGTTTCTTCGGTTTGTTTGTTTCCAAACAACACTTATTTTAGTGCTGTTGACACCGCCGGATTGAATGGTACCGCCCGTAATGATATCCGTGGGGCAGCGGATGGTGGAGGGGTGTTGGATTATTGGTGTGGCTGTGGAAATAGTATTATAACACATCCTGTTGATGCATACATACACACACACACACATATATAGAGAGAGAGGGAGACGATAAGAAAATGAAAGAAAAACAAATAGAAGTGCTAAAAAGCCATTAAATAATGGCTTTTTAGCACAACAGACACACTTCTATTTGTTGTTTTTCCTCCATCTTCTTATCGTCTCTATAAACATTAAACTACGGTCTGTCTCTCAAACTACCTGCTGCCATATACCTTATACCAGGACGATACTTACTGAGGTAATTACTAGGAGTGTCTCCCTAATACTTCTATCCCTTAGAGAGCTCTTATACCTTACATAGCACACACACACATATATATATGGAGGCGCATGGCTTAGTTGTTAGGGTGTCAGCATCATGATCGTAGGAGTGTGGTTTCGATTCCACCTTGCTCCAGTCCACTCAGCTGGCAAAAACGAATAACGCTGCTATGGACTGGTGTCCCATCCAGCTGGGGAACACATATGCCATAGAAACCGGGAAACCAGATCCATGAGCCTGGCTAGGCTTGAAAAGGGTGCATTTATATATATGAGAGAGAGAGAGGTGCAGATGTGGCTGAGTGGTAAGAAGCTTGCTTCCCAACCACATGGTTCCCGGTTCGGGCAAGTATCTTTGGGCCAACCAAAGCGTTGAGTGGACTTGTTAGACGGAAACTGAAAGAAGCCCGTCGTGTATCAACATCATCATCATCATCATTTAACGTCTGTTTTCCATGCTAGCATGGGTTGGACGGTTCGACCAGGGTCTGGGAAGCCAGGAGGCTGCATCAGGCTCCAGTCTGATCTGGCAGTGTTTGGGTGATAAATATTGTTTAATGCACACAGTATATAGTTATGAGCTACTGATAGTTTCATACATTGGAGATGTTGTCTAGGCAGGTTTTTATGACACACCTAATGTCTGCCAAGTAATATTCAGGCTCTGAGCACATGAAGATTGCTTGGAGATACTAAGCATATTATAAAAACCTGCTTGGACCATGTGTCCAATGTAAGGAACTAATAGTAGCTATTAGTGACTATCATGATCATCATCGTTGTTGTTTAATGTCCGCTTTCCATGCTGGCATGGGTTGGACGGATTGACTGAAGGCTGGTGAGCCAGAAGGCTGCACCAGGCTCCAATCTGATCTGGCAAGGTTTCTACAGCTTGATGCCCTTCCTAACGCCAACCACTCTGAGAGTGTAGTGGGTACTTTTACATGCCACCGGCATGAGGGCCAGTCAGGCAACGACCATGCTCAAAAGGTGTTTTTTATGTGCCAGCTGCACAGGAACCAGTCCAGTGGCACTGGTAATGAACACACCCAAATTGCTCACCTGGCTTTATTAAACATACTTGTAAAGAACAAAATTACAAATAACATATTTTGAGATGCTCAGGTATTACCATGGATTTTCTAAAACCTTAAACATGTCACCTGCCTCTCTTCTCAGGCACATTGTTTCTCAGTTGAGCTTCTTCGTTATTTATAAGTCCTTTTAATCCAATCACTTATTTCCACAAACTGCTGCTCTCTGGAACACATTACCATCATCTTGTTTACCTCTGGTCTACGATATTCAGTCTAGCAATCAACATTTTAAAAATTTTGTTGTGGAAGGATTCCGACCGCTCACCATGTGATTAAAGGTGGACCTGACTAATTTTTATAAAATAAAGAACTGTGAGCAATTGGCGGTTCGGGTTGGTAGCAGTTCGCTGCAAGCAGTTGATATAGAGTGTTGAGTCTGATGTATATACTCACCTTCCCCACTGCTTTGTTAATTCGTATATCCAATGCAAGGATCTAAAAAATTTGTAGACCTTTTTTCCTTCCCTTACACTAAAGTAGCCTCAAGCCTTCTTTGGGACAAAAATAAAAAATCCACAGCACATCTGGATATCCACTGCAGTGTGTCAGTGTGATCCGACAAACCAACTGAGAACCACAGGTCCAAACAATCCAATAGATGAATTGGTCTGACCATTTTTGTCTTATTTAGAATAACACTTCAGAGTCTATGGACCTATATATTTCTGTCCACAGGGACCATGTCCTGGTTCTGTATTTCCTCCTTCCTTCCCACCTTTTTCTAAATATATTCTAAACATATTCTAGGGCTGTTTGAAAGTTACATCAATATAGTTAGGGTCTTTTAAGTTCTATATTGTCCTACTTTTATTTTCAAATTGTTTTCATTTTCACCCTTGAAGTTACTAAACAGAAATTCAAAAATATGATATGACAATATATATATATATATAAATCAAAATAAGCAACAAGGATATCCAGAGGTAATGCAGTACGATTGTTTCAAGCGACTCCATTTAATTGAAGAATGCAACCATTACATCAATTTAAATGTAGAGCAATCCTCAGCTGCATAAAGACATAGAATTAAATTAAATTAAAACAGATGGACACATTAGTATAATTTTACCTAAAACCTCCAAGCAGGTAAGGAGATAGACAAAGATGCTGTCTTCACTTCAGCTTAGAAGAT
>NC_043007.1:32272311-32326836 GCF_006345805.1 Octopus sinensis
TTATCAACAAAAACAAAGCTGATTAATATGCACAGGTGTTGCAAATTATGTTAATTAACGGTTTTAGTAAATTTGCATAATACCATCCAGCATAAATAAAAGTCAACTTCAGTATATTTAAGTCATTATTTTTTTCCATAAAAACCTATTCTGACATTAAATGAGTCAACTTCCGCTACAAATGTTTGTTTTGTATGTTTCTTCAACAACAACAGAAAAAAATAAATTTCTAAAACAATTCTTGAAATGATCTACTCATGTAATTTACACAACCCTAAAGTGTATTTTTATTTTTGCAAAAAATAATGCATAAATTACATGTTTTTACAGGATATCTATATTTAATATATATATAGGCGCAGGAGTGGCTGTGTGGTAAGTAGCTTGCTAACCAACCACATGGTTCCGGGTTCAGTCCCACTGCGTGGCATCTTGGGCAAATGTCTTCTGCTATAGCCCCGGGCCAACCAATGCCTTGTGAGTGGATTTGGTAGACGGAAACTGAAAGAAGCCTGTCGTATATATATATGTGTATATATATGTGTATGTGTGTGTGCTTGTCCCTCTAGCATTGCTTGACAACTGATGCTGGTGTGTTTACGTCCCCGTCACTTAGCGGTTCGGCAAAAGAGACTGATAGAATAAGTACTAGGCTTACAAAGAATAAGTCCCGGGGTCGATTTGCTCGACTAAAGGCGGTGCTCCAGCATGGCCGCAGTCAAATGACTGAAACAAGTAAAAGAGTAAAGAGTATATATATATATATATACACACACACAGGGAATGTGCAAAAGTAGGTATACAGTAATGAAAAAAGAAAACACATACAATTAATTACACATTTATTTTCATCCCCAAAATTAGAAGTTACTATAAAAGTATTATAATAGTTATGACAAATGTATTATTATGATTGATGACAGATGTGCTGATAATTTTAATTAATTAAATAGTATAACATTGATGTGGTACCTACTGTATACCTACTTTTGCCCCCCCTCCCTGTATATGTATATATATATATATATATATATATATATATATATATGAAACCTTTTGATAAAAGTAGCCTCTTTTTGTAATTTTCTGGTTTCAGTTCGATTGCATGACACCTTGACTTGTATTATAGCTCTAGGCTGACCAGAGTCTTGCGAGTGGATTTAATAGGTGGAAACTGAAAGAAGCCCGTCGTATGTGTGTGTATGTGCATGCATTCGTTGGTGTCTTCTTGTCTTGAAATTGTGTGAATGTCGTAAATGAGTGTCACTGTCATACAAGTGGTGTTCGTCCTGTCCAATCTTCCATGAAAACATATCCATTAGTTAATCTATGAACTAATTGTCCAATACTTGAGTTATTTCACCATTTCCACTCTCATCTCAATGTTTTTTCTTCTTCCTTCCATTTCTCACATAAAAATATTAACACACACACATACCTATTTCTTTGCTACCCACAAGGGGCTAAACACAGAGAGGACAAACAAGGACAGACAAACGGATTAAGTCGATTATATCGACCCCAGTGCGTAACTGGTACTTATTTAATCGACCCCGAAAGGATGAAAGCAAAGTCGACCTTGGCGGAATTTGAACTCAGAACGTAGCGGCAGACAAAATACCGCTAAGTATTTCGCCCGATGTGCTAACAATTCTGCCATATACCTATTTCTTTACTACCCACAAGGGGCTAAACACAGAGAGGACAAACAAGGACAGACAAACAAATTAAGTTGATTATATCAACCCCAGTGCGTAACTGGTACTTATCTAATCGACCCCGAAAGGATGAAAGGCAAAGTCGACCTTGTTGGAATTTGAACTCAGAACGTAGCGGCAGACGAAATACGGCTACGCATTTCGCACAACATGCTAACTATTCTGCCAGCTCGCCGCCTTATTCTGCCATATACCTCCATGCAAAATTCCAGTGTTCTCGGTACACATATTAGAACATGGTTTCTATGGCTGGATTCCCTTCCTGACACCAACCACTTTTCAGTTGAGCTGGGTGTTTTTACCTTTTCCATGCTACTGGAACTAATGAGGTTACCATATAATTTGTAAGAAAGGAAAAGAAAAGAAATGAAAAAAAAGAGTTTATTATAAATGTGCTTTACATAATATGCAAAATATTTTATAAACATGCTCTTTAAATATGCTCTATTGAACAGAGTCTATTAAATTTAGATAATGTGGACTCCTGTCATAAACATCATGTGTGGGTTCTGCAACTTCTTGCTGAACAACATTCACGGTTAATTTGTTTACAGTAAGCAAATGAGGTGCAATGGCCCAGTGGTTAAGGCAGCGGACTCGTGGTCGGAGGGTCGTGGTTTTGATTCCCAGACTGGCGTTGTGTGTGTTTATTGAGCCTGAGGCTAGGGAAGAAGACATTTTCTCAAGGTGCCCTGCAGTGGGACTGAACCTGAGACCATGTAGTTGCGGAGCATGCTTCTCACCCACACAACTATGCCTGAATATATATAGTTACATAATGAACAGGAGGAATATTCAATACAGATGTAGGTGTGTGTGTGTGAGTGAATGTATGTGTATATATATGTATATATATATATATATATATATATATATATATATATATATATACATACATGTGGAGGCGCAATGGCCCAGTGGTTAGGGCAGCGGACTCACGGTCGTAGGATTGCGGTTTCGATTCCCAGACCGGGCGTTGTGAGTGTTTATTGAGCGAAAACACCCAAAAGCTCCACGAGGCTCCAGCAGGGGGTGCTGGTGATCCCTGCTGTACTCTTTCACCACTCTTTCTACTGTTGGCCTGCTTAGCCAGCGGGGTGGCGTCATTCAAAGGCTAAAACAATGCGAACGCATTGTGACCAGCGATGTGTAACAACATCTGATGGTCTGGTCGGTCACATGATGATATATATACATACACATACATACATACATACACACACACACACACACACACACAATCACATACACACACACACTCACATGCATAGAGAAAGAGAGAGTTTAGTAACTATGAAAGCTGCTAGGAAATCAATTAGTTTAGGATATAAAAGCCTATTTATAGGCTTAAAACCTATTTAAATTAGCTGAATCCAATTTATAGCCAGCTTGTTCATTAGCTGTTCTTAACGAGCCTACTCCTCCCAAACAAAGAACACGAGAAGCTACACAAATGCTGAAGAGTGCCACGTTGCTCATCACTGGTAGACTGGCTGCCAGGCACCAAGCTTGACGAAAATTCGAGTCTCTAACGATAGTTTTTAATTAACTGCAAGTCCAAGCATGTTCTAATCCTATGAATATCTGTTAAACATATAAATAGGCTTTCAGACACACTGAACCGATGTTAAACGAAGACTTGATATCAGCATGTTTAATTTGCGTGAGGTATAACATTTTCTACGTCTGAGTAAATAAAGAAATTATTTTAGTCTTAAAGCTACAACAGAAACGGCTTTTTAAGGTAACTTAAAGCTTAAAATAATATCTTATATATTGACTTAAGGCTACATATCTTTACAGATGGACATGGTCAAGTATTGTACACACGGTGTATGATTGGAAATTATTTCATTGATAACATTGAAGAAAATACATAGTTTTCTCTGATCAAATTTGATCTCAGAATCTAGAGGGACAGAACTCGATTTAGAAAGGCTTTTAGTTTAGCCAGCTGTTGTTCCTACTCCTCTAATAACATTATTATAATAAGTATGTGTATATGTATATATATATATATATATATATATATATTATATATATATATATATATATATATATATATATATATATATATATATATATATATATATGTGTGTGGAGGGAGATAATTTAGAGGTTTGATGCTGTACTATTTCTAGCTAAAATAATATATATGGAATGGTTTCTTTTTTTCCTTTCCTTTGCTTGCTGAGTTTGGAGAAAGGTGTCGTACCCATGGCTTTGACAGACTATCGGAAACTGGTCAGCTCAATGCCATTTATGTTCCACTTAAACTGTTGCAAAAAAAAGATTCCAGGGGCCACTGTTCCAGGAAAGGACTCGGAACATGAAGCATGCAGTCCCACTGAGGAATGGAACCAGAACTTTGTAACCTTGTGCTTTTGTCTAGAATCATTGTGCTTGTCCCTTGTGTTTTTGTCCAAAGTTACTGGACACATGCACCCCCACCCTATCACACATATACCATAAATTCATATGTATATATATATATATATTTATTTATTGTTTGTTTGTTCTTTCAGGAAAGGGAGACGTAAAGACAAGGATTCTCCAAGCCCGCTTGTCCAAGATGAACAACGACAATATCTACAAGACCCTTGTGTCCAGGAGAGAATTATTCAAGCTGATTTTGAAAAAATTGTTGATATTCCATTTAGTTTGGATTATTGCGAATGGTTAGCCACACATGGTAAGTACTTTGATTGTTTTTTTATTATTTTAGTTGATGCATTTAGGAGTACATTATTTAAACTGAAGGATATGTGATGTGAGGGAAATTTGGTTGGTATTTTAACCCTTTCATTACCAACCCGGCCAAAACCACCTCTGGCTCTGTTGTACAAATGTCTTGTTTTCTTAAGTTTTGAATTAAAATCTTCTCCTAAACCTTAGTCACAATTTATGTTCCTAACACTAGCTTAATGGTAACTAAGTTATTTTACAAAATTTTTTGTTATATTTAAAATAATTGAAAGAAACCCAGAGCATCTCAACAGAAATACGGTAACGAAAGGGTTAAGCAGATCACTTGACCTTGCCCACCTGCCTCATTTTTTTCGTGGATATGTTTATGGTAGGGATTAAATTATCTCTAACTATACAACTAGCAAATAGAACAAGGGGCTCCTACTTTCTTTCTAACAATGGAGAATATAGCAAACACTTACTCGTTTTGTTTGCAGGTGTAATACAAGGTAGACATAAGATTTGAACCTGTGACTTTGTGGTTAATACTCCAGCTCTTTATACTTATCATAGCACACTGCTTCCCTTTCTATGTCAAATACTAATTGTTATTATTATTATTACTTCTCATAATAATTTGTGATAAGGGTAGTGGATGAGAGACTCAGTAAATCTTGTGATATCAACATTTCATGTTTGGAACCAGGTGAAATTATCTTTCCTATTCTTCATTTCAAGATTGATAAAATAGGTACCAGTCAAGTACTGTAGTTAGTTATTAATCTGATACTTCCTTCCACCAAAATTTGGGGCTTTGTGCCTGTACAAACGACAGGAGGCAATCCATCTAGGAGAGCTCTAAATAACTGATACCAGATCAAAGCGACCCTTTAGTTCTTTATGATGTTGGGAGCATGATAAAAATGCATTCGGTCCATATTGTAAAGTAGGTCAGGAGAGGATGGTACCCTTTGGTACCAAATTTAGTACATGTTGCAAAATGATAAAGGACTACAACTGGAAGTGAGACCCATCCAACTAATGCAAACCTGGAAAAAGGGACATAAAAATGAGGATTGTTGTTGTTCTTCTTACTTATTATTAGGATGGGTTTAGCATGCTGGGTGAAACGCTTAGTGATATTTCGTCTGTTGTTCTGTTCTTAGTTCAAATTCCGCCAAGGTTGACTTTGCCTTTCATCCTTTCGGGATTGATAAATTAAGTACCAGTTGTGTACTGGGGTTGATCTAATCAACTGGCCCCCTCCCCCCAAATTTCGGGCCTTGTGCCTAGAGTAGAAGAGATTATTATTAGGACAATAGATAGGCATCATTAGACCATGGGACAAAAATGTTTTCTGATGTTTGTTCCAGCTCTTTGCATTCTGAGTTGAAATCCTGTTACGGTCAACTTTGCCTTTCATTCTTCTAGAGTTGATAGAATAAGAAACGGTCAAGTACTGGCATTGACATGGCTGTGGAGCCACATGGCCTAGTGGTTAGAGCAGCAGACTCGCGGTCGAGGGATTGCGGGTTCGAATCTCAGACCAGGTGATGTGGGTGTTTATGAGCGAAAACACCTAAGCTCCACGCGGCTCCGGCAGAAGATAATGGCGAAACTTCTGCTGACTCTTTCACCACAACTTTCTCTCACTCTTTCCTCCTGCATCTTGCAGCTCACCTGCGATGGACCAGCCTCCCGTCCAGGTGGGGAACCTATACTCTAAGGAAACCGGGAAACTGGCCCTTGTGAGCCAGGCATGGCTCGAGAAGGCACAAACAGCAACAAAAAAATTGACATGGCTGACTTTTGCCTCTTGCCAAAGTTTCTGGTCCTCTGCTTATGTCAGCAACCATCATCATCGACAGCAGCATTATCATCATTATCATTAATTAGGCAGCGAGCTGGCAGAATTGTTAGCACATCGAGGGGAGGGAAACGCTTTACAGCATTTCTTCCGACTTGACATTCTGAATTCAAACTGATAAATTAAGTACCAGTGAATCACTGGGGATGATGTAATCACTCATCCCCTCTCCCAAAATTGTTGGCCTTGTGCCAAGATTTGAAACTATTATTATTATTATTGGGTTGTCCGGAAAGTTCTTGCCGATTTTTAAAGGAAAGAAAAAGGTCAATAAATACTTGCCATTACATTTTTAATCAACCAAATATGAACCATTTTGTTGCACAACGCGTCTCCATCTTTCCTTTAACTTGAAAATACCCTCATCCCAGAATTGAGGTGGTTAAATGACAAAGAATTCGTCAAGGTATCTTTTTATGTCATCCAAGGAAGTGAAATTTTTACTATTAAGATTATTCTGCAGAGACCTGAATAAGTGGAAATCCGAAGAAGCGATATCTGGTGAATATGGAGGGTGGGGTAACACATCACAGCCGAGCTGCAGCAATTTTTGTCTGGTTCCCAAAGCATCAAGTACCAAAAATGAACTCTCTTATATTCCATTTTAAAGGGTTACAGAATTAACACAGGTTATAGGAACATAAACCTTCTTTCACGAAAAGATAGCTTAAACTGTGCTCTAAATGGAGGTGTAGTCAAATCCTATTTTATAGACTCAACCATGTTCTAAAATAAGTTGAAAGGTGAGCTACTATAAATTGGCAGGAACTTTCTGGACAACCCAATAGTAGTAGTAGTAGTGGCAGTAGTAGCAAAGATGGTAAGGTTCTGGACAAAGTTCTTGATTGTGACTTTAACCCTCTCGTTACTGTATTTATTTTGAGATGCTCTGTGTTTCTTTCAATTATTTTAAATATAACAAAGAATTTAGTAAAATATCTTAGTTATCATTATCCTAGTGTTAAGAACATAAATTGTGACTAAGGATTGGTGGTATATTTTGATGCAAAATTTATGAAAACAAGACTTTGTACTACAGAGCCAGAGCCATTTTTGGCCGGGTTGGTAACAAAAGGGTTAATTTTTAGATTGATGGAGTACCAACCATTTCCAGACTTTTGCAATCTAATCAGAAATACTTTTTGATTCAGTTAATCAATGTATTTGTACTTGATAGATCTGGTCTCAATCCAATCAAATCTAATCCACCTCTATAAAAATTAACCTTGTGCTGCATTCAAAAATAATCAATATTTTTACTTGAAAGGGAGTAGAGGAAAACCGAGGTCGTGGTTGTTGTTTTTGGCTGATTAATTTCAATTTTATGCACTGCAAAGTTGATCTGGCTTAATATTTCATTTCTGTTTTCTGGTTTTCCCCCCATTGTGTTTGACTTTGTTATTAACGCTGACTTCCTTCAGCTATCTTATCGCTTGTAGTTGTGAAGGGTTTCAACTCCACCATCACAGACACCCTATTACATGCTATTGATCTATGGTGGACATATCATTTATCATGCAATGTCCAAGTGAACAAAGCTATTTGACTTTCAGTTCATGACCTGTTAGTTCTGATATGTGAAATTTTGGCGCCACCTATTTGGCATTGATGATTTGATGCTGCCTTATTTGACATTAGATGTTGCAACATTTCTTTCATTCTCTCCATCCTTCTCTCTCTCTCTCTGTTTATGTGTGTGAGCATGTTTCCTTTTATGCGTTGAGGAGAGGGAAACTGTTTGTGTCAACCACGTTCAATTAATCTCTCTCTCTCTCTGTATCTGTATATTTCTGTGTGTGTGTGTGTGTGTGTGTGTGTGTGTTTGCGTCCAGCAGCAAAAAGTACTGTTGCCAAAACCAGATGAATGTCCAGCCAGCCGTGCTGCCAATTCGTCTGTGTCCAGTCAACCGCCTTAAATAGTATCAGTTCACATCTACCACAAACATTCTGCTGTGTCACTGTCTATACCCAGCTGGAGAACAGATTCCAGAATTTTCCGGGAGAGCTACTTGCAGAGACATGCTTATTACTGAAGGAGACCTTTGTTTCATCTAGTTATCACTACGGAAGCAAAAACTTTATCACTATTGATTGACGCTTGTGGTTTGCGAAAAGGTTAACTAACAATCATGCTAGACCATCAGCAATATCCTATTTCATCTAGTTATCACTACGGAAGCAAAGACTTTATCACTATTGATTGACGCTTGTGGTTTGCGAAAAGGTTAACTAACAATCGTGCTAGACCATCAGCAATATCCTATTTCATCTAGTTATCACTACGGAAGCAAAGACTTTATCACTATTGATTGACGCTTGTGGTTTGCGAAAAGGTTAACTAACAATCGTGCTAGACCATCAGCAATATCCTATTTCATCTAGTTATCACTACGGAAGCAAAAACTTTATCACTATTGATTGACGCTTGTGGTTTGCGAAAAGGTTAACTAACAATCGTGCTAGACCATCAGCAATATCCTATTCATCTAGTTATCACTACGGAAGCAAAAACTTTATCACTATTGATTGACGCTTGTGGTTTGCGAAAAGGTTAACTAACAATCGTGCTAGACCATCAGCAATATCCTATTTCATCTAGTTATCACTACGGAAGCAAAAACTTTATCACTATTGATTGACGCTTGTGGTTTGCGAAAAGGTTAACTAACAATCGTGCTAGACCATCAGCAATATCCTATTTCATCTAGTTATCACTACGGAAGCAAAAACTTTATCACTATTGATTGACGCTTGTGGTTTGCGAAAAGGTAAACTAACAATCGTGCTAGACCATCAGCAATATCCTATTTCATCTGGTTATCACTACGGAAGCAAAAACTTTATCACTATTGATTGACGCTTGTGGTTTGCGAAAAGGTTAACTAACAATCGTGCTAGACCATCAGCAATATCCTATTTCATCTGGTTATCACTACGGAAGCAAAAACTTTATCACTATTGATTGACGCTTGTGGTTTGCGAAAAGGTTAACTAACAATCGTGCTAGACCATCAGCAATATCCTATTTCATCTAGTTATCACTACGGAAGCAAAAACTTTATCACTATTGATTGACGCTTGTGGTTTGCGAAAAGGTTAACTAACAATCGTGCTAGACCATCAGCAATATCCTATTTCATCTAGTTATCACTACGGAAGCAAAGACTTTATCACTATTGATTGACGCTTGTGGTTTGCGAAAAGGTTAACTAACAATCGTGCTAGACCATCAGCAATATCCTATTTCATCTAGTTATCACTACGGAAGCAAAGACTTTATCACTATTGATTGACGCTTGTGGTTTGCGAAAAGGTTAACTAACAATCGTGCTAGACCATCAGCAATATCCTATTTCATCTAGTTATCACTACGGAAGCAAAGACTTTATCACTATTGATTGACGCTTGTGGTTTGCGAAAAGGTTAACTAACAATCGTGCTAGACCATCAGCAATATCCTATTTCATCTAGTTATCACTACGGAAGCAAAGACTTTATCACTATTGATTGACGCTTGTGGTTTGCGAAAAGGTTAACTAACAATCGTGCTAGACCATCAGCAATATCCTATTTCATCTAGTTATCACTACGGAAGCAAAGACTTTATCACTATTGATTGACGCTTGTGGTTTGCGAAAAGGTTAACTAACAATCGTGCTAGACCATCAGCAATATCCTATTTCATCTAGTTATCACTACGGAAGCAAAGACTTTATCACTATTGATTGACGCTTGTGGTTTGCGAAAAGGTTAACTAACAATCGTGCTAGACCATCAGCAATATCCTATTTCATCTAGTTATCACTACGGAAGCAAAGACTTTATCACTATTGATTGACGCTTGTGGTTTGCGAAAAGGTTAACTAACAATCGTGCTAGACCATCAGCAATATCCTATTTCATCTAGTTATCACTACGGAAGCAAAGACTTTATCACTATTGATTGACGCTTGTGTTTGCGAAAAGGTTAACTAACAATCGTGCTAGACCATCAGCAATATCCTATTTCATCTAGTTATCACTACGGAAGCAAAGACTTTATCACTATTGATTGACGCTTGTGGTTTGCGAAAAGGTTAACTAACAATCGTGCTAGACCATCAGCAATATCCTATTTCATCTAGTTATCACTACGGAAGCAAAGACTTTATCACTATTGATTGACGCTTGTGGTTTGCGAAAAGGTTAACTAACAATCGTGCTAGACCATCAGCAATATCCTATTTCATCTAGTTATCACTACGGAAGCAAAGACTTTATCACTATTGATTGACGCTTGTGGTTTGCGAAAAGGTTAACTAACAATCGTGCTAGACCATCAGCAATATCCTATTTCATCTATTATCACTACGGAAGCAAAGACTTTATCACTATTGATTGACGCTTGTGGTTTGCGAAAAGGTTAACTAACAATCGTGCTAGACCATCAGCAATATCCTATTTCATCTAGTTATCACTACGGAAGCAAAGACTTTATCACTATTGATTGACGCTTGTGGTTTGCGAAAAGGTTAACTAACAATCGTGCTAGACCATCAGCAATATCCTATTTCATCTAGTTATCACTACGGAAGCAAAGACTTTATCACTATTGATTGACGCTTGTGGTTTGCGAAAAGGTTAACTAACAATCGTGCTAGACCATCAGCAATATCCTATTTCATCTAGTTATCACTACGGAAGCAAAGACTTTATCACTATTGATTGACGCTTGTGGTTTGCGAAAAGGTTAACTAACAATCGTGCTAGACCATCAGCAATATCCTATTTCATCTAGTTATCACTACGGAAGCAAAACTTTATCACTATTGATTGACGCTTGTGTTTGCGAAAAGGTTAACTAACAATCGTGCTAGACCATCAGCAATATCCTATTTCATCTAGTTATCACTACGGAAGCAAAGACTTTATCACTATTGATTGACGCTTGTGGTTTGCGAAAAGGTTAACTAACAATCGTGCTAGACCATCAGCAATATCCTATTTCATCTAGTTATCACTACGGAAGCAAAGACTTTATCCCTATTGATTGACGCTTGTGGTTTGCGAAAAGGTTAACTAACAATCGTGCTAGACCATCAGCAATATCCTATTTCATCTAGTTATCACTACGGAAGCAAAGACTTTATCACTATTGATTGACGCTTGTGGTTTGCGAAAAGGTTAACTAACAATCGTGCTAGACCATCAGCAATATCCTATTTCATCTAGTTATCACTACGGAAGCAAAGACTTTATCACTATTGATTGACGCTTGTGGTTTGCGAAAAGGTTAACTAACAATCGTGCTAGACCATCAGCAATATCCTATTTCATCTAGTTATCACTACGAAGCAAAGACTTTATCACTATTGATTGACGCTTGTGGTTTGCGAAAAGGTTAACTAACAATTGTGCTAGACCATCAGCAATATCCTATTTCATCTAGTTATCACTACGGAAGCAAAGACTTTATCACTATTGATTGACGCTTGTGGTTTGCGAAAAGGTTAACTAACAATCGTGCTAGACCATCAGCAATATCCTATTTCATCTAGTTATCACTACGGAAGCAAAGACTTTATCACTATTGATTGACGCTTGTGGTTTGCGAAAAGGTTAACTAACAATCGTGCTAGACCATCAGCAATATCCTATTTCATCTAGTTATCACTACGGAAGCAAAGACTTTATCACTATTGATTGACGCTTGTGGTTTGCGAAAAGGTTAACTAACAATCGTGCTAGACCATCAGCAATATCCTATTTCATCTAGTTATCACTACGGAAGCAAAGACTTTATCACTATTGATTGACGCTTGTGGTTTGCGAAAAGGTTAACTAACAATCGTGCTAGACCATCAGCAATATCCTATTTCATCTAGTTATCACTACGGAAGCAAAGACTTTCACTATTGATTGACGCTTGTGGTTTGCGAAAAGGTTAACTAACAATCGTGCTAGACCATCAGCAATATCCTATTTCATCTAGTTATCACTACGGAAGCAAAAACTTTATCCCTATTGATTGACGCTTGTGGTTTGCGAAAAGGTTAACTAACAATCGTGCTAGACCATCAGCAATATCCTATTTCATCTAGTTATCACTACGGAAGCAAAAACTTTATCACTATTGATTGACGCTTGTGGTTTGCGAAAAGGTTAACTAACAATCGTGCTAGACCATCAGCAATATCCTATTTCATCTAGTTATCACTACGGAAGCAAAGACTTTATCACTATTGATTGACGCTTGTGGTTTGCGAAAAGGTTAACTAACAATCGTGCTAGACCATCAGCAATATCCTATTTCATCTAGTTATCACTACGGAAGCAAAGACTTTATCACTATTGATTGACGCTTGTGGTTTGCGAAAAGGTTAACTAACAATCGTGCTAGACCATCAGCAATATCCTATTTCATCTGGTTATCACTACGGAAGCAAAAACTTTATCACTATTGATTGACGCTTGTGGTTTGCGAAAAGGTTAACTAACAATCGTGCTAGACCATCAGCAATATCCTATTTCATCTAGTTATCACTACGGAAGCAAAAACTTTATCCTATTGATTGACGCTTGTGGTTTGCGAAAAGGTTAACTAACAATCGTGCTAGACCATCAGCAATATCCTATTTCATCTAGTTATCACTACGGAAGCAAAAACTTTATCCCTATTGATTGACGCTTGTGGTTTGCGAAAAGGTTAACTAACAATCGTGCTAGACCATCAGCAATATCCTATTTCATCTAGTTATCACTACGGAAGCAAAAACTTTATCACTATTGATTGACGCTTGTGGTTTGCGAAAAGGTTAACTAACAATCGTGCTAGACCATCAGCAATATCCTATTTCATCTAGTTATCACTACGGAAGCAAAGACTTTATCACTATTGATTGACGCTTGTGGTTTGCGAAAAGGTTAACTAACAATCGTGCTAGACCATCAGCAATATCCTATTTCATCTAGTTATCACTACGGAAGCAAAGACTTTATCACTATTGATTGACGCTTGTGGTTTGCGAAAAGGTTAACTAACAATCGTGCTAGACCATCAGCAATATCCTATTTCATCTAGTTATCACTACGGAAGCAAAAACTTTATCACTATTGATTGACGCTTGTGGTTTGCGAAAAGGTTAACTAACAATCGTGCTAGACCATCAGCAATATCCTATTTCATCTAGTTATCACTACGGAAGCAAAGACTTTATCACTATTGATTGACGCTTGTGGTTTGCGAAAAGGTTAACTAACAATCGTGCTAGACCATCAGCAATATCCTATTTCATCTAGTTATCACTACGGAAGCAAAGACTTTATCACTATTGATTGACGCTTGTGGTTTGCGAAAAGGTTAACTAACAATCGTGCTAGACCATCAGCAATATCCTATTTCATCTAGTTATCACTACGGAAGCAAAAACTTTATCACTATTGATTGACGCTTGTGGTTTGCGAAAAGGTTAACTAACAATCGTGCTAGACCATCAGCAATATCCTATTTCATCTAGTTATCACTACGGAAGCAAAGACTTTATCACTATTGATTGACGCTTGTGGTTTGCGAAAAGGTTAACTAACAATCGTGCTAGACCATCAGCAATATCCTATTTCATCTAGTTATCACTACGGAAGCAAAAACTTTATCACTATTGATTGACGCTTGTGGTTTGCGAAAAGGTTAACTAACAATCGTGCTAGACCATCAGCAATATCCTATTTCATCTAGTTATCACTACGGAAGCAAAGACTTTATCACTATTGATTGACGCTTGTGGTTTGCGAAAAGGTTAACTAACAATCGTGCTAGACCATCAGCAATATCCTATTTCATCTAGTTATCACTACGGAAGCAAAAACTTTATCACTATTGATTGACGCTTGTGGTTTGCGAAAAGGTTAACTAACAATCGTGCTAGACCATCAGCAATATCCTATTTCATCTAGTTATCACTACGGAAGCAAAGACTTTATCACTATTGATTGACGCTTGTGGTTTGCGAAAAGGTTAACTAACAATCGTGCTAGACCATCAGCAATATCCTATTTCATCTAGTTATCACTACGGAAGCAAAAACTTTATCACTATTGATTGACGCTTGTGGTTTGCGAAAAGGTTAACTAACAATCGTGCTAGACCATCAGCAATATCCTATTTCATCTAGTTATCACTACGGAAGCAAAAACTTTATCACTATTGATTGACGCTTGTGGTTTGCGAAAAGGTTAACTAACAATCGTGCTAGACCATCAGCAATATCCTATTTCATCTAGTTATCACTACGGAAGCAAAGACTTTATCACTATTGATTGACGCTTGTGGTTTGCGAAAAGGTTAACTAACAATCGTGCTAGACCATCAGCAATATCCTATTTCATCTAGTTATCACTACGGAAGCAAAGACTTTATCACTATTGATTGACGCTTGTGGTTTGCGAAAAGGTTAACTAACAATCGTGCTAGACCATCAGCAATATCCTATTTCATCTAGTTATCACTACGGTAGCAAAAACTTTATCACTATTGATTGACGCTTGTGGTTTGCGAAAAGGTTAACTAACAATCGTGCTAGACCATCAGCATATCCTATTTCATCTAGTTATCACTACGGAAGCAAAGACTTTATCACTATTGATTGACGCTTGTGGTTTGCGAAAAGGTTAACTAACAATCGTGCTAGACCATCAGCAATATCCTATTTCATCTAGTTATCACTACGGAAGCAAAGACTTTATCACTATTGATTGACGCTTGTGGTTTGCGAAAAGGTTAACTAACAATCGTGCTAGACATCAGCAATATCCTATTTCATCTAGGTATCACTACGGAAGCAAAGACTTTATCACTATTGATTGACGCTTGTGGTTTGCGAAAAGGTTAACTAACAATCGTGCTAGACCATCAGCAATATCCTATTTCATCTAGTTATCACTACGGAAGCAAAGACTTTATCACTATTGATTGACGCTTGTGGTTTGCGAAAAGGTTAACTAACAATCGTGCTAGACCATCAGCAATATCCTATTTCATCTAGTTATCACTACGGAAGCAAAGACTTTATCACTATTGATTGACGCTTGTGGTTTGCGAAAAGGTTAACTAACAATCGTGCTAGACCATCAGCAATATCCTATTTCATCTAGTTATCACTACGGAAGCAAAGACTTTATCACTATTGATTGACGCTTGTGGTTGCGAAAAGGTTAACTAACAATCGTGCTAGACCATCAGCAATATCCTATTTCATCTAGTTATCACTACGGAAGCAAAAACTTTATCACTATTGATTGACGCTTGTGGTTTGCGAAAAGGTAACTAACAATCGTGCTAGACCATCAGCAATATCCTATTTCATCTAGTTATCACTACGGAAGCAAAGACTTTATCACTATTGATTGACGCTTGTGGTTTGCGAAAAGGTTAACTAACAATCGTGCTAGACCATCAGCAATATCCTATTTCATCTAGTTATCACTACGGAAGCAAAGACTTTATCACTATTGATTGACGCTTGTGGTTTGCGAAAAGGTTAACTAACAATCGTGCTAGACCATCAGCAATATCCTATTTCATCTAGTTATCACTACGGAAGCAAAGACTTTATCACTATTGATTGACGCTTGTGGTTTGCGAAAAGGTTAACTAACAATCGTGCTAGACCATCAGCAATATCCTATTTCATCTAGTTATCACTACGGAAGCAAAGACTTATCACTATTGATTGACGCTTGTGGTTTGCGAAAAGGTTAACTAACAATCGTGCTAGACCATCAGCAATATCCTATTTCATCTAGTTATCACTACGGAAGCAAAGACTTTATCACTATTGATTGACGCTTGTGGTTTGCGAAAAGGTTAACTAACAATCGTGCTAGACCATCAGCAATATCCTATTTCATCTAGTTATCACTACGGAAGCAAAAACTTATCACTATTGATTGACGCTTGTGGTTTGCGAAAAGGTTAACTAACAATCGTGCTAGACCATCAGCAATATCCTATTTCATCTAGTTATCACTACGGAAGCAAAGACTTTATCACTATTGATTGACGCTTGTGGTTTGCGAAAAGGTTAACTAACAATCGTGCTAGACCATCAGCAATATCCTATTTCATCTAGTTATACTACGGAAGCAAAGACTTTATCACTATTGATTGACGCTTGTGGTTTGCGAAAAGGTTAACTAACAATCGTGCTAGACCATCAGCAATATCCTATTTCATCTAGTTATCACTACGGAAGCAAAGACTTTATCACTATTGATTGACGCTTGTGGTTTGCGAAAAGGTTAACTAACAATCGTGCTAGACCATCAGCATATCCTATTTCATCTAGTTATCACTACGGAAGCAAAGACTTTATCACTATTGATTGACGCTTGTGGTTTGCGAAAAGGTTAACTAACAATCGTGCTAGACCATCAGCAATATCCTATTTCATCTAGTTATCACTACGGAAGCAAAAACTTTATCACATTGATTGACGCTTGTGGTTTGTGAAAAGGTTAACTAACAATCGTGCTAGACCATCAGCAATATCCTATTTCATCTAGTTATCACTACGGAAGCAAAGACTTTATCACTATTGATTGACGCTTGTGGTTTGCGAAAAGGTTAACTAACAATCGTGCTAGACCATCAGCAATATCCTATTCATCTAGTTATCACTACGGAAGCAAAGACTTTATCACTATTGATTGACGCTTGTGGTTTGCGAAAAGGTTAACTAACAATCGTGCTAGACCATCAGCAATATCCTATTTCATCTAGTTATCACTACGGAAGCAAAAACTTTATCACTATTGATTGACGCTTGTGGTTTGCGAAAAGGTTACTAACAATCGTGCTAGACCATCAGCAATATCCTATTTCATCTAGTTATCACTACGGAAGCAAAGACTTTATCACTATTGATTGACGCTTGTGGTTTGCGAAAAGGTTAACTAACAATCGTGCTAGACCATCAGCACATATCCTATTTCATCTAGTTATCACTACGGAAGCAAAGACTTTATCACTATTGATTGACGCTTGTGGTTTGCGAAAAGGTTAACTAACAATCGTGCTAGACCATCAGCAATATCCTATTTCATCTAGTTATCACTACGGAAGCAAAAACTTTATCACTATTGATTGACGCTTGTGTTTGCGAAAAGGTTAACTAACAATCGTGCTAGACCATCAGCAATATCCTATTTCATCTAGTTATCACTACGGAAGCAAAGACTTTATCACTATTGATTGACGCTTGTGGTTTGCGAAAAGGTTAACTAACAATCGTGCTAGACCATCAGCAATATCCTATTTCATCTAGTTATCACTACGGAAGCAAAGACTTTATCACTATTGATTGACGCTTGTGGTTTGCGAAAAGGTTAACTAACAATCGTGCTAGACCATCAGCAATATCCTATTTCATCTAGTTATCACTACGGAAGCAAAGACTTTATCACTATTGATTGACGCTTGTGGTTTGTGAAAAGGTTAACTAACAATCGTGCTAGACCATCAGCAATATCCTATTTCATCTAGTTATCACTACGGAAGCAAAACTTTATCACTATTGATTGACGCTTGTGGTTTGCGAAAAGGTTAACTAACAATCGTGCTAGACCATCAGCAATATCCTATTTCATCTAGTTATCACTACGGAAGCAAAGACTTTATCACTATTGATTGACGCTTGTGGTTTGCGAAAAGGTTAACTAACAATCGTGCTAGACCATCAGCAATATCCTATTTCATCTAGTTATCACACTACGGAAGCAAAGACTTTATCACTATTGATTGACGCTTGTGGTTTGCGAAAAGGTTAACTAACAATCGTGCTAGACCATCAGCAATATCCTATTTCATCTAGTTATCACTACGGAAGCAAAGACTTTATCACTATTGATTGACGCTTGTGGTTTGCGAAAAAGTTAACTAACATCGTGCTAGACCATCAGCAATATCCTATTTCATCTAGTTATCACTACGGAAGCAAAAACTTTATCACTATTGATTGACGCTTGTGGTTTGCGAAAAGGTTAACTAACAATCGTGCTAGACCATCAGCAATATCCTATTTCATCTAGTTATCACTACGAAGCAAGACTTTATCACTATTGATTGACGCTTGTGGTTTGCGAAAAAGTTAACTAACAATCGTGCTAGACCATCAGCAATATCCTATTTCATCTAGTTATCACTACGGAAGCAAAGACTTTATCACTATTGATTGACGCTTGTGGTTTGCGAAAAGGTTAACTAACAATCGTGCTAGACCATCAGCAATATCCTATTTCATATTCATCTAGTTATCACTACGGAAGGAAAGACTTTATCACTATTGATTGACGCTTGTGGTTTGCGAAAAGGTTAACTAACAATCGTGCTAGACCATCAGCAATATCCTATTTCATCTAGTTATCACTACGGAAGCAAAGACTTTATCACTATTGATTGACGCTTGTGGTTGCGAAAAGGTTAACTAACAATCGTGCTAGACCATCAGCAATATCCTATTTCATCTAGTTATCACTACGGAAGCAAAGACTTTATCACTATTGATTGACGCTTGTGGTTTGCGAAAAGGTTAACTAACAATCGTGCTAGACCATCAGCAATATCCTATTTCATCTAGTTATCACTACGGAAGCAAAGACTTTATCACTATTGATTGACGCTTGTGGTTTGCGAAAAGGTTAACTAACAATCGTGCTAGACCATCAGCAATATCCTATTTCATCTAGTTATCACTACGGAAGCAAAGACTTTATCACTATTGATTGACGCTTGTGGTTTGCGAAAAGGTTAACTAACAATCGTGCTAGACCATCAGCAATATCCTATTTCATTTGCTTTAATAATCTGTTACAGTGTCACCACAGAAGGAACCAACACAGTACAAGAGTCATTCATCATTCTTTAATTCTTTTTTTTTTTTTTGTAACATGAGGTCTTCATGAGAAATAGTATAAAATACTTTCTTTAAACAATTGCAGTGTGGAAGGTGTTTATAAGCCATTTAAGAAACACACAAAAACCATTAGATTCACTTCAACATTTAAATTTAATTTGTCAAAATATTTTCGGCGCTTTCAGACCGTGACCTGTTCACTGACAAAACTTTGTGCTGCACAAAGTTTTGTCAGAGAACAGGTCACGGTCTGAAATTAAATTTAAATGTTGAAGTGAATCTAATGGTTTTTGTGTGTTTCTTAAATGGCTTATAAACACCTTCTACACTGCAATTGTTTTCGTTCCAGCACACAATCTCAGATCAGGTCACTTGCTATGCAAGTACATCTTCGTAACTTTCTTTAAAATTATTTTAATTGTAAAGTAACATACAGAATAACTGATTTTTGTTTTCGTTTGTTCAGGCATGAGATCTGTATTTTTACTTCTTAGTTTAAAAAGGATCTGAAACTCATAATTGTCTTTCAACTTTCCTAAATCAAATAATGTAGTAACTGACTGATATCCTGCTTTGAGAAGAGCTGGTGTAGATCTTTCTTCACCTAAAGTATCCTTGCTGGCTGCCCTTAAAAATTCTGATCGTGACCGAAACCCTATACCCGTAAAAACCGAAACCCTATACTCTCCATTTTAAATATATACGGTTTAGCTGTGATATTCAGTCTGCAAAGAAGCTCCCTCAGTACTTGCAGTCGATTAGTTCCGCTAGTTCCATTACCCTGGCATCAACACTTTCCTGTTGAATATTTCTGATGGTTAGAAACATGATTATCGAAGAATCCCCTTAGCCCGTTAGTTTTCATTCTGATGTCACGGTTCACTGGAAATCAGGTAAAAGAATTACAGTGCACCTCAAATGGAAATGAAAAAGATTAAGGTCACGCTTTGCATGAAAAGCTTAAAAAAGAACGAGATGGTGAAGATGCCGACGACCGCTTTGTTCAAAGCCTCCCTTGACCTCAAGTGGCCTGAACTCTTTACATGAACACCACCCTGTACTTAACTCCATGTCCCCCTACATGGCCTTGCTATTTGCTTTTGAGCCAAATTAACTAACTAACTAATTAACTAATTTTAACCCTTTCGTTACCGTATTTATTTTGAGATGCTCTGTGTTTCATTCAATTAATTTTAATTATAACAAGGAATTTAGTAAAAGAACTTAGTTATCATTAGGCTAGTGTTGGGAACATAAATTGTGGAACATAAATTTGGTGGAAGATTTTAATTCAATACTTATGAAAGTAAGACATTTGTACTACAGAGCCAGAGGTGGTTTTGGCCGGGTTGGTATCAAAAGGGTTAAAATTGAAATTTTAGGGAAAACCACAATATTAAAAACTATTGTTTATCTCATTTATTAACCATAGTTGTGCAATCTAAGCTGTACCTGAATATCCCTTACAACACACCATTTCAGAATCCCTGGTTTAACCAATGTTGTTCATGGTTCTACTGAAATAAAATGGTCACTACAGGATACTGGTGGGGGCCAACATGTCAAAGACTAGAACCACTGTTTCCTCTGTGTGTCAGAAAAGGTGACTAAAAGAGGTTGAGACAGGATCTGCATCCTGACCTCATAAAACCCTCACCAGCAACAACTATCCAAAATGATCCTTCGGTTTGGGGGTTGACACCTGAGTGGTGAAAAGGGGTCATCTACCAGGAGTAGGAAATCACCGACAAATGATGGATGCAGTGTTGCACCATTTAAAGTGCATGCCCTCATACCACTCCATGGTAATACCAGAAAATTGTAATTGAATTTTCACCTGATTTAATCCAAATGATCCTTTCCCACAGGTATGTTAGAAAAATAAGTTACCAAATGGAAAAGGAAAATGAAGAAGAATATTCATTATAGAAACCAATGTTTAACTCTTTTTGATCCCAACCAGTTTGAAATGGTTCTTAATTCTATGCGATAAAATTGCTTGTTTTAAAGTCTTTGTAATTATATCAAGATCTGCCATCATAATATTTTGTAAGAATCTTTTTAAACTTATGTTCCAGTTGTGGGTATAATTATGAAAAGGTTATTTTATTCACCGCCCTCAAATTTTTGGCCATAATCAAAATTATTTGAATCACATAATGACTTCAATTGTGTCGGTGGCGTGTAAAAAGCACCCAGTACACACCGTAGATTGGTTGGCATTAGGAAGGGCATCTAGCTGTAGAATCCTTGCCAAAGCTGATATTGGGGATCACTGTAGCCCTGCAGCTCATCAGATTCTGTCAAACCATGCAACACATGTCAGTATGGAAAACAGACAGTAAATGATAATAATGATTTATAAATTCACAGAGGTGGTGGATTCATTTAGAAATATGGAAACAAAAGGGTTAAGAGATGATGGCTGTTGATTCCATTTCACACTTTGTTTGCTCGTAAGTCGAATCGTCTTTATTAATTACTGACAGTCTTGAGTTTTTAAATTGAAGTATTTAGATAAATAAGTGTACTTTCTAAGAATGCACTCAAAACTCCACTGGATAGTTTTATCAAAGGGGGCGATAAGCTTTCCTTGGTATCTAATCAACTTATGTGTAATTAGATTTTTCACTTCACACACTTTTACTGTGGCAGATTTTCGTTTAAAATTATCTTTACGTTAATCTCCTAACATGTAAATTAATCATAGTATTACCCTAGTTTAATGTTTGCCGTTACCATAGCAACACAATTTTGCTGGTTGGATTGTAATATCTTAAAATGCTACTGGCACTGCTTTATGTCCTTAGGCAAAGTACTTTACTGCCAGGGGAAGGGGAAATAGATAATGATTTCTGCTAAGTATAAACATCCTTCACAAAAAGACTGAAAACCTAATGATACTGTGAAGAGTAAGTGCTCCGTACATTGAAAGACGATGTGCTTGACGTCATAACGAGGTAGACTTAGACATTGTGTTATGAAAATAACTGCCCTTGCATTTCAGGCACTGTAAATTGTGATTATAAATAGTAGAGAAAATAGCTCCAAATAATTAATTACACTCAGAAAAATGAAGAAGCCTTTTCATTATTGCTTTACCTGCTAGAAACAGTAGCCCATTTTCCCTCAAATCAAATTCTTCTATCTTAAAAAAAAAATACAAGTTTGTTACAGATGGAATGCTTTGACTCTCTGCCTGCCCAGTCAGGGTCTATCTGTCAGACCTGGGGCTAAATAACAACAACAAACCCAACTTTATTTACATTCGATGGATATTTGTCCTTATCTTGTTTGTTGTTAATGTAACGTTTCGGCTGATATACTCTCCAGCCTTCATCAGGTGTCTTGGGGAAATTTCGAACCTGGGTTCTCATTCCTAAAGTATTTTTCGATGCTATTATCATTTTATTATTATTCAGCTCACTGCCTGGAATTGAACTTGGAAGTTTGGGGTTAGTAGCCCGCACTCTTAACCACTACGCTATATGCCCTTAAGAATGAGAACCCCAGGACACCTGAAGAAGGCTGGAGAGTATATCAGCCGAAATGTTGTATTAACAACAAACAAGATGGGGACAAATATCCGTCAAATGTAAATAAAGTAGGTGCAGGAGTGGCTGTGTGGTAAGTAGCTTGCTTCCCAACCACATGGTTCCGGGTTCAGTCCCACTGCATGGCACTTTGGGTAAGTGTCTTCTACTGTAGCCTCGGGCTAACCAAAGCCTTGTGAGTGGATTTGATAGATGGAAACTGAAAGAAGCCCATCATATATATGTATATATATATGTGTTTGTCCCCCCAACATCGCTTGACAACTGATGCTGGTTTGTTTACATCCCTGTAACTTAGCAGTTCAGCAAAAGAGACCGATGGAATAAGTACTAGGCTTACAAAGAATAAGTCCTGGGGTCGATTTGCTCGACTTAAGGCGGTGCTCCAGCATGGCCGCAGTCAAATGACTGAAACAAGTAAAAGAGTAAAGAGTAATGTAAATAATTCCTCGCCTCTCAAATATAGAACTGTAAAACCCAACTTTAGTTCAAATTCTTGAAGAATTGACATATGTACCCTCAAAGACTTTTGGAAACAATTGGCTCAATACCAGTCTGAACAGAGCCTCACCAACAATATGTACCAAAATATAGTTTCAGAACCAAATATTTTCGCTCTGCATGTTTATGGCTGGGGAAGGAACTCCATCAGTTACAACGGCGAGTGTTCTTGTTGATTCGATCAACAGAAAGAGCTTGCTTGCAGAATTAACAATGCCATGGCTGAGCGCACAACAGACATGCATAACCTTAATTCAGTTCCCAAGAATATTCAACATGACACAGAATGTGACATGGCCAACCCTTTTGAAATACAGGCACCAGCTCATTTTTGCCAGCTGAGCGGCTGTGTAATATAAATGCGCCATTCTATATGTCATCTGTGTATCAAATGTAGATGTTAATTTGCTAAACATATGCTAAACTAATGAAAACAGTGCTTCTTAGTAAGCCGTAACCCCTCCTCCCATTACATATCTCTTTACTGTTTACACGTTTAGTCTCTCTTATCTTTGTGAGAAGCATGTCAAATGTAGATTGTTTTTCTTAGTTCTTTTTTTCTCTAATTTTCAATTGATCTCTGGCTTTTCGTCCACCGACTGCACTTCTCAAATAAGTGGTCTTTATTTTCTTTTCTCTTTAATAATCTGGTTAAGTACAGGAAGTACCTCTTTTGTACTCTTTGCCCAGATAGCTACGACTGCTGCCTGTGAATTTGACTTTATAGTAAACTCGGTTTCGGCTTGTGTAACAAATTACATTCTGAATGTCACCCACCTACATCCTATGCCAGTGGTGTTATTCTTCATTTCAGTCTGTTAGCTTATCAACCATAAATAGAACTTATTGCAACAGTTCTCATTTACTGTAATAAATATCATGGTGGTCTAATGATACAGAACTTTGGCTGGAAGTTTAAGACCGATATAGCTACCTTGATGCTGTTAGTGAGCGAGACCTTAATTATTATTTAATTAAGGATGTGTTTTACTATCCATAGTATCTCAAGCAGATCACCAAACCATAGAGACCCCAACACAAACAAAGCATCCAGAGGAGATCTGCTTGGTCATTAAACAGGTTAACTTTTTAAAGTTACCTTTACAGATTATAGGAGTGGCTGTGTGGTAAGTAGCTTGCTTATCAACCACATGGTTCCGGGTTCAGTCCCACTGCGTGGCAACTTGGGCAAGTGTCTTCTGCTATAGCCTTGGGCCGACCAAAGCCTTGTGAGTGGATTTGGTAGACGGAAACTGAAAGAAGCCCATCGTATATATGTATATGTATATATATATGTGTGTGTGTGTGTGTGTGTATATGTTTGTGTGTCTGTGCTTGTCCCTCCCAACATGGTTTGACAACCAATCTAGTGTGTTTACGTCGCTGTAACTTAGCAGTTCAGCAAAAGAGACCGACAGAATAAGTACTAGGGTTACAAAGAATAAGTGCTGGGGTTGATTTGCTCGACTAAAAAAGGCGGTGCTCCAGTATGGCCACAGTCAAATGACTGAAACAAGTAAAAGAGTAATATATATATATATATATATATACACATATATATGACGGGCTTCTTTCAGTTTCCGTCTACCAAATCCACTCACAAGGCTTTGGTCAGCTCGAGGCTACAGTAGAAGACACTTCGCCAAGGTGCCATGCAGTGGGACTGAACCTGGAACCATGTGGTTGGTAAGCAAGCTACTTGCCACACAGCCACTCCTTGCTCGAAATGCGGAGTAGATAAAACAGTTGACAACTGATGAAGGGTCGTTCTTTATGTTACTTGTCTTGTTTTGCCATTTGTTTCTTTTGTTGTTCGCAAAAAAAGTTTGTATTCCATATTTTCGTATTTTATGTTGTTTTTATTCTATGACGTCCTGTACCCATATATGCATATCTATATACATATAAATATAAGTATGTACATATGTGTATGTATATATATATTATTTATATTATATGATTGAACACTATGCATTCATTTCCAAGTAAGTTATATATATATATATATATATCATCATCATCAGTTGATATCTGTTTTCCATACTGGCATGGGTTGGACAGTTTGAAAGGAGCTGACCAGGTGAAGGGCTGTTCAGACTCCCTATCTGTTTTGGTATGGTTTTCATGGCTGAATGCCCTTCCTAACACCAGCACTGGCATGGGTGCTTTTTATGTGGCACCGGCACTTACGAGCCCACAAGATTAGGGATGCTCAGCTGGAGAGGGTTTCAGGGGATGAGCCTGTATGCAAGGGCAACCACTTTGTTACTTAGCTTGACATGTCTTTCCAAGCACAGCAAACCGCCAGGAGACCCAGTCATCCCCTCTGTGAGTCCCGACATTTGTAGATATTTTCTCACCACTTTGTTGTACGTCTTTCTGGGTCTACTCCTTCCACATGTTCCCTTCACAATTAGAAATTGGCCCCTCTTAATACAACTGTCCTCATTCATACACATTGCATGTGTGCATACATTGTTTCCTGAGTTTGCAGTGCTGAGTTCCCCAGGCCCCGATGGATCTGGTGAAACTACCAAGAACTCACTTGAACCCTTTACCATTCAGATCACTTTGTCAAAAACTAATGCATATTCATTCACCATTGTTTTGAATTCCTCATACTTTTGGGATTTCAAAGATGTCGTTCATTATTTTTAGAATGTCATTGTCGGGTAGGTGTAAGATGCCAGATCTGACCATTTTGAACATAAAACCAGTAGAATATTTGGGCCAGATATGGCCAATTTGAATGCTAAAGGGTTAGTCTATACCTCCCTAAAATTTCTTTAGTGTCTTCATCTACATCAGTGGTACATCAACCGGTGTCCATGACCCTTCAAGGGTCCATACACAATTTTGTTGTTAAATTTTATGTACAATAAATTAGTTATACTTCTACAGTAGACCAAATATTTTTTTAATACAATTTCTAATAATATTTCATTTGTAATTAAAATATGTAGGATATTTTAAGCATCAAATAGCTATGGGGGTCCATCCTAATAAAACAGGAATCTAAAGGGCCCATAGGCACAGAAACACTCTCTACATGGTCGCCAGAATTAGTATACAACCCAGTGTGGTGCCCTGCAAAGGTGCCTGCATGGTGCCACATAAAAGCACTCAGCACACTCTGTAAAGTGGTTGGCATTAGGAAGGGCACCCAGCTGTAAGAAACCATGTGAAATCAGACTGGGGTCTGGTGCAGCTCCCTGGCTTGCCAGCTCTGGTCAAACTGTCCATCTCATGCCAGCATGGACAACTGATGTTAAATGATGATGATGATGATTTCGTATCTTCCTAAAGCTTCAAAATCTTTGTAAAATATCAAGATGGTGGTTATGTTAATTTTGAATTCTCTTTTCTTTTTGTCTTTATTTGCAGTAATCTCATTTTTCAATCATGTCAATCTGTTATATGGAGCAATATCAGAATATTGCACCCTGGAAGGTTGTCCTCTCATGAATGGGCCTGGAAACGTGTAAGTTAAATACCGTTTTTTTCTTTTCTTTTTCTTGCTTAAAATGTGGATGTGTTTTGACTGAAATTTAAAAAAAAGAATAAGTGTCAACAGAAAAGAAAAAAAAGAGCAGAGTGGGGAACAACAGTGTTATGAAACTGTAGATAGATGGGAAATAGTGAGGTGGAGAGTGAGAGAAGGATGCACAGTGACAGAGATGGAAGTCAGAGATACGTAAGGGTGGGAATAGTGAGTGACAAAGACAAGGGGCTGTCAATGGTTGATATAAGAAGGTGCACAGGGAAAATGGGTGTTCAATGGGAACTAAAGTGGTAAAGGATAATATTGAGAATGGAGTATGGGTGACAAGGGAAGTGGTTTGAAGGAGTGTGGGTGACAAGGAAAGTGGTTTGTGGAAGCACAAAAGTTTGGGATGGAATATATAGAGAATACCAAACGAGTTCCCTATGGATACCGTATTTATTACAAGCCATGAGTTGTAATAAATACGGTATCCATAGGGAACTCGTTTGGTATTTTATTTATTACACACGAATAAACGACCATATTTTATTAACCCAATAACTAAATTCTTCACGTTTAGTTGTAACTTATGAATGACAAAAGTAGTGCCATCACCATGACCTCAGGTCATCAACATGGATTGACCAATCAGAAGCAGCGCTGTCACTGTGACCTCGGGTCATCACCATGGATTGACCAATCAGAAGCAGCGCTCGCAGTATCTGACATATGTTAGATACCAAAAATATCTCACTCACATGTGTGTAATAAGTGCAGTTCTCTGCTCATATAATTGCAGTAGCGGAGTGATTGAGGAATGAGTATTAGGGAGAGAAATTGTGGGGAAGGCTTGAGAGGGGCAGAATGAGTGCAGGGGCCTAAAAAGGATATGCTTTTAGGACCTCTTGTTTACTGAGATGAATGGGTCTTCTTGAGCACAACGAATCACCATGTGCATGCACATATACAAATGTATGTGTTTATTCTTTTATTTGTTTGTCATTTGACTGTGGCCATGCTGGAGCACTGCCTTTAGTCTAACAAATTTTAGTAAAAATAGATAAGTAAATGAGTGGAAATTGGGTCGGTGAGTGTGTTAAATTAATAAGGTACCAAAATAGAATGACTCTCCCCTGACACAATAATATTAATAATTATCCTTTCTACTAAAAGCATTTCAGCAACCATGGAGACATCCTCCATTGAGTCGTTATGCTTTGATTGCGCTTTTGTTGGCAGCAGGGTGGGGCAATTTTTATTTTTATGGTCTTAGCTTTGTATCTTATCAAAATTTTCTTTGTTTCCATTTGCATCTCTGAACCCTTTCAGTTTAAATGTTTGTGTTGTATGAATGTATTTCTGGACAGCCCACCCCCACCTCCCACCCCTCCAACCTTTAAATTATATCATGTCCCCAAAACTTCACTTTCCCTTGGGTGTTGGCTGTGTCCCAGCAAGTAATTGCACAAAACATGCAGATTAAAAGAAAAACAACTACAACAATAATAATCCTTTTTTGTATAGTCACAAGGCCTGAAATTTGTGGGGGAGGGCACTAATTGATTACATCGACCCCTGTTTTTCACCAGTACTTAATTTATTGACTCTGAAAGGATGAAAGGCAAAGTCGACTTTGGTAGAATTTGAACTTAGAATGTAATGACAGACAAAATGCCGCTAAGCATTTTGCTCAGCATGCTAACGATTCTGCCAGATTGCCACTTTAATAATAATAATAATGATGATAATAATATCAGGAGGGTTCTGAGCACTTGAAAGACTCTTTTACTTGTTTCAGTCATTTGACTGCGGCCATTCTAGAGCACCACCTTTAGTCAAGCAAATTGACCCCAGGATTTATTCTCTGAAAGCGGACGTTAAACGATGATGATGATGATAAGCCTAGTACTTATTCTATCAGTCTCTTTTTGCCGAATCGCTAAGTTACAGGGACGTAAACACACCAGCATTGGTTGTCAAGCAATGTTGGGGGAACAAACACAGACACACAAACATATACACACACACATACATATATATATATATATATATACACACGACGGGCTTCTTTCAGTTTCCGTCTACCAAAATCCACTCACAAGGCTTTGGTCGGCCCGAGGGGCTATAGCAGAAGACACTTGCCCAAGGTGCCACGCAGTGGGAATGAACCCGGAACCATGTGGTTGGTAAGCAAGCTACTTACCACAGCCACTCCTGCTGAAAACTTGTGGCTACCTAAGGTTACGGGTAGTAACCCACTACCCACCTAAATTCTACCAGGAATAAGACCGCACCTGAGCCAAACTAAAATAAACATCCGTGAGTATCTGTGTCAATAAACTTTTCAAGGCTCCATTGTTGTAACTGAATAGAGTTCTATTTACATGGCAGTTTTTGTTCCCAGCTACGACAATGCTCTTTCTATTATTGTCAAGTTTAAATCCTGCATTAGGTCATGTAATGTTCCAGTTCTTATTTGAAGGTTGATACAATAAGTTCAATGTCAGTCTAGCTGTTGTTGTTGTTTGGGTCTTAGCCAAGCCCAACTGAGCAAACCTGTGAGCAAATACATTCCAGCCATGAACATCCTATCTGTTTGTATATTCTGGGCTGCTTTTTTTCTCATATGTCCTTACGAGAAGATGGTAGGTGTAATTTGAAAGATGTAATTTTGTAATATGGTAAGTGTAATCTGAATGAGATTGGGTACTATTTCTAGCATTTGAGCAACCACAGAGGCATCCTTCTTTGAGTCATTACGATTTGATTATGCTTTTGTTGGCGCCAGGGTGGGGCTGTTTCTTTTATGGTCTTAGTTTTGTATCGGATCAAATTTTCTTTATTTCCATTTGCATCTCTGAAGACTCGGTTTTTCAAATATAATTTTTTCCACGTGTTCCGGAGGGTATTTCCAGTAATAACATTTGCTAATTTCCCTTAGAGTTTCATTTAAGTTCACGTGAAAGCTTTGTAAGTTATAAGCAGTTTGTCTTTAATGCCAGGAGATCTAAGAACTCACTGCCACTGAGAGGGTACCAACTAATATCAACTGAGGATAGATTTTGATAAAATAAGCCATTATTTTATATCCATTATGATTCTGAAAATTGTGTGAACGATATTGTTGTGGAGTGGAGAAAAATTCAGAAGAAAACAACCTGGGTGAAAAGGAGAGAGCTTCATTGAAGTATGGAATAAAGATGTGTTTAAACCAGCCATGTCTGGTCCAAAAATTCTTTTCTACTCTAGGCACAAAACTCGAAATTTTTGGAGAGGGAGTGGCCAGTCAATTAGATCGACTCCAGTACGCAACTGGTACTTAATTTATTGACCCTGAAAAGATGAAATGCAAAATTGACCTCGGCAGAATTTGAACTCAGAATGTAAAGACAGACGAAATACCTATTTCTTTACAACCCACAAGGGGCTAAACACTGAGGGGACAAACAAGGACTGACATACGGATTAAGTCAATTACATCGACCCCCAGTATGTAACTGCTACTTATTTAATTGACCCCGAAAGGATGAAAGGAAAGGCAAAGTTGACCTTGGCGGAATTTGAACTCAGAACGTAGCTGCAGACAAAATACTGCAAAGCATTTCACCCAGCGTGCTAACGTTTCTGCCATCTTGCAAACTTCTTACCACAGCCATGTCTGTGCCTGATTCACTGATTAATACATGATTAATTGAAAACAGTGTGAATAAATAAGCATAATATTTAACAGTAATCTGATTGCTAAAGGGTTAATTTTATAGCAGCCATGTCTTCAATGAAAAGCCAGTGCTGTATTAAAAAAAATGTCCATCACAAACATTGCAACATTAAATCCTTCCATGACTCACATCAGACATTTTGTCTAATCAGTAGACTAGACAACATCCTACTTGACCCCCTCAGCTTTCCTTCTTATCTGTGTCTTGTTGGTTGTAAGTAGAATGGCTCTTTCCAGGAAATAGTGACTTCTCAACTAATTAGCGCTAGGGTCAAATCTTTTACAGGTATCTTCTCATTGTGTCATTGAGCAACACTTGTAACAAATACTGCTTGCCTCAAATTTTCAATACAAATGTTGATTTGTTGGGAATATTACCTATGATTGACTGGAGTTCTCTTTTTGTTTGATGGACTCCATGAAACACAATGACAAACACAAATCTTGTTAGCTCCTGCATCCTTCTTTTTATATATATTTCCTGGGTTTGCGGGAAGGGAACTCAGAAAATCTTTGAAATAATAATGTAATAAACTGAGTTATTTCCATGTTCACAATGGTTTACCTCATAGTTTCCACGGCTTTCCAGAGAGTATTGCTTGGACTTACCATTTTTGGCAGCGTATAAGACACACTTTTCTTATAGAACAATGAAAGGAATGTTAAACTTTCATCAACTATTTATGAGTGGATGACAACAAAATCATAGTGAGGGCGCACCACACTTGTGACCAATCACAATTGCATTAAACATCATAGTCAGAAATACAAGATTTACATCCCGAATGCCAATTCTCTTCACCAAAATATAAACAACTATAGAGTTGATTTGAAAGAAGGCAAAATTAAAATCTGCTGCTCATATAACAAAGTTTATTTTTGATAAATCTATTGTTTCATATTTTATTCCAGTCTACCGTTACAGCACTGCATTTATATGCACAGAATCGTACATTTTCCCCCAACACCACCACTAAAATATTTTTCAATAAGTGTGTCATAAAACATACTAAACTTCTGTTTATTCCATAAATATACTTCTAAAACATGGGTGTATCTTATGCAAGAGTACATTTTATACATTGGCAAATATGGTACTCTATAAGTCCGATCTGTCTATAATGAAAGTGTATTTCTAATTTGGTTTTTGTTTATTTTAGAGAAGATAAATTTTCTCTTTCAACACATTTATAAACACAGTGTAGTGTTATTTGAATTCATGGCAAGTTTACCTTAAAATATTCAGCTTATCTGATATCAGTATCTCTCAGTGTGTCATGGATACCAGCCTCATTAAAACTTTCTGTAGTCTTACTTGACAGCTGGGCCATTACATGTTAGACCAAAGCATTTCATTCTAGAACCAGCCGTATTCTTCGTGTTTTCTAAATCTATGACGCTCAGAAATACTAAATATGTCAGCAATTAATTTTTCCAGTTTTAAATCAGCCTAACTTTTTGTCACATTGGTGTAAGATAGTCAGACTGTTGCCAACTCTACAACGCTTTCTCTTAGACTAAATGTTGGGAGATGTACGAAACAGGAATGTTCTATAAATGTCAGGTATTTTATTATTTTTTTCAACTGCATTGTTATGTGTGAGCTTGAAGGTGTAATGTTGTGTTGAAGCTGGAAAATCTGAACTATATACAGTGAGAAAATCTGAACTGTGCACAGGTGAGATTCTCTCACCTGTATACAAGTGAGAAGATCTTACACAAATAGAATGTTTCAGGAATTTCACAGTGAAGTGATAATGGCATGTTTATCGTAGAAGAATACAAATGAGTATGTAGCGTGCTCATTACTACAAGCTTTTGACTCACAGTTACAAGAATTGCTAATGTCCTTGGGAAAGTAACGAATACCACAGGATTCCAAATTCCCTCCTGTAATATAAAACCTTTACACTTAATTAAGAAATGATTTTAAAATGCTATCTAGTCAATTTACAAATTATCTGAAATTTTAATGAAACCTCTATCTTTATCATTACTAAACATAATTTAATAATGATAAAGATAGGGGTATCGACTGGCTCATAAATGGTGTTTATACATTAAGTATAATACATAGATGGCTATTTTAGTTTAATACTGACTCACTTGCGTATACCGGATTAAATTATGTGTGGTATGAGTGCCTTTGCCTTTGAATAGAGAAAATAATAAGCTTTCACCATGGAGTCTGACTGTTTAATATGACATATAGATATTTCTTGGTCGGTATGTTATGAAGTGTGACAAATGTATGGACATAAAGTGTCAACTATGATGAGACTGCTTTCATATTTATCATAGATTGTCCTTAACCTTTCTGTGAATTGCATTTAAGTTTAATCATTTATAGTCTTTGTCTTTATGGATTTTCTAAAATACCGATTCTGTTTACAATATAGTCAGTAGATATTGCTCTGGAATTTCAAATTTTCAGTTTAGTCTTCATTCAGTTACATCAGGGGTTCTCGACCATTTTCTTACCTATGGGCCCCTTTGATTCCTGTTTTTCCATTTGATGTTTAAAAAAACCCTATTGTATTTTCATAATTAAATATTATAAGGAACTGTATAGAAAAAAAATTGTTTAAATATTTTGTGTATTGTGGAAGCATAACCAGTTTTATTCGACCTTATTTTTAACAACCAAATCTTATATGGATCAACCTTCCCTGGGCCAAATTAAGCCCCAGTTTAGAACTACTAAGTTACATGATAAAGGCTTTTGTTTTTCTCCATTCGTATTGTATTGTCTTCATTCATTCCTTATTTTAATAGTTTTCCAATGTAGCAAACACAAAACATTCAAGCTTAGGGCAGAGACTTCTGCTGTTGTTAACCAGACCCCCTCAGTTCTATCCATTTAAATTTGCCACACATGCAACCAGCTGAAGAATTCTATGGAATGTTGTTCTGGCTATGTCTACCCCAATTTTATTATGGGCATACTGTCCTAATATTAGGAGTTGGTTAAGTGATTCCAATTTAACCCTTTAGCATGTAAACCAGCCATACCTGGCCCAAATATTTCTACCAGTTATATATTCACACTGGCCAGATCTGGTCTCTCCCACTTAGCCTACAATGTCGTTTTGAAAATATGCAAATACATCATTGAAATCACAAAGCTACAGAATAACGCTTGATTGATTCAAAACAATGTGAATAAATAAGTTACGTGACTGCTAAAGGGTCAAAGATGCCTAGGAAAATCTCGTTGAGGAACTTTAGCTGTAACAACAGATTCATCAGTATTATCAAAGGCTCCATCATTGGTTAATTCAACAACATCTCCTCTCACACAGACTGGATGGACTCAATAAGAAATATAACTGAGAGTTCCATTGATTCTAACTTCAGTGAATTTGGTTTTATGAACACAATATTTGACTATGTAGACTTGAGTATAATTAATGAAAGAAGTAATCAACCAACTAATTGAACACAAACTGTTTTTATATTTATTTTTCTTACACAAGATGTTCAAAGTAATCATAGCTTCCTCGTAAATAAATAGTTTAATTTTGAACTAATTCTCAATTGCCTTTTTGTATTTGGGTATTTATTTTAGTCAGAGTTTATACGACCGAAACTATAATGTTTAAAACACTGAACCATCGTGTAATAACCACACGAGAATAAACTTCTGAAAGATACAGTACAAACACTTGTGGAATGGAAATTGCTGCAGATTGAATCATGAGGCATCGTGGTATTGTTTTCGTGAAAATATTTTGCAAAGCGCTTATTTAAGAAAACAAATTCAAGACTGTGAATAGAGCTTCTGTCATCTGATATCTTTCTGAAATGATCTAAATAAAACCAAGTGTTTTCTCAAACACACATGTGCACATTAGCATGCACACATTTGTAGAGGTGATAGGGTAATGCTATTAAGCAAATGGTTGGTCCCCAGCGAATAGCTTTTGTAACTCAGTATCTGTTGCCCTTTGAAGATGTTTCTCTTCACTTGGACCACCAATGTCTTGTTATTCCTTTCCCTTAAAATATATGTCGACAGGGATCAGTTATTAAAAAAAAACAAAAAAAAAAACTGACAGAACCAGTGTTTGTGGAGACAAAGTATATGACTTGATCAGGTACTATCAGTCATAGGGTTTGGTCCACAGAAAGGATTCCATTTCGAAATTTGGTTTTTGATACATTTTTGGGCATCCATTCTATTTGAAAAATGGGTATCTTTTTCATTTCATTGCTGCTTAGTTAACAATACAATAGTACAATAGTTAAGGTACTGTGTGTGTGTTTGTGTCTGTATTTGTTCCTCGCCACTGCTTGATAACTGGTGTTGGTGTGTTTACATCTCTGCAACTTAGCAGTTTAGCAAAAATGACCAATAAAATGAGTACCAGGCTTAAAAGAAGACAAAACAAGTACTTGGTTCAATTCATTCGACTAAGAATGTGTGTGTGTTCATGCAAGTATGCATTTGCCTGTACACATGGGGTGAATACCCCTTCCCCTGCACTGCATTATCATTCAAGATGTTTTGCTTTTCTGGTACCATATGTTCCAAACACAGAATTATGTTCATAGGGTGTTTACAAACATAATTCTGTGTTTGGGTACAAGAAAAGAAAAGTATTTTAAATGACTTAACTGGTGTTAGAGATGAGATTCACCAAATATAAATTCTTTAGAGATTTTTCACTCTCTTGAAATCTTTACTGGGTTTGATACACTTAGAAATTGTTTTCAGTTCAGCTGCAAAATCTATTCACATTTTTATAACTTTATAAATAAATTGGGTTGTTAGCTCCATTATCATCTAAAGCCTTCCTTCTTTCTTGCAAAGGCAGACTGTATATAGCCTGCATACAATGATTAATGGTAAACTTAATTGAGACTGGAGTGTTAGATCTAAAGACACTAGAGAAATGATTTGTGTAAGATCTGTTGAATGTGTAACTTTAACTTTACATGAAAGGCAGAGCATAAGTAGGAAGCTGAAGGCAGCTTGGCATCCAAAGCATCGATCAGCAAGGTGTCTCTGCATAGAATGGACATATAGTTTATCTATGATACAAATAGTCTCTGTTGGATGAATAAATTTCTAAATGTTGGCAGTTAAAGCTATCTGTAGCTGACACAGAGCAAATAACACATAAAGCGAGACGGTATTGTGAGGTGTAAAGATATTAACCCTCACAAACAAATTGATAGAAAACAGCATTATACAACACTTCAGATCCCATTCAGTCTGTGCCACCAGAAAAGCAGATGTTTAAACTATTTCAATGTCCACTTTTCTGTGCCTGCATGGGTCAGTCAGAGTTTATTGAAGCAGATTTTCTTTGGCTGGATGCCCTCCCAGTCACCAACCCTCATCTAATTCCAAGCAAGGTAATATTTCCCTCGTAGCCAGACATGTTTTTGTGTTTTCACAGAATATTGGATATCAATGACACTGCTTGTATGACAGTGACACTCATTTACAACTGGCAGACAATATCAAGACAAGAAAACACAGACATATACTCACTTGTATATACCTACTGCAGAGATGCTCAAAATATCTGGTGGTGTCGGCTATAGCCTAGTCACCCATATAGTTAACCAGGTGATACATGAAGGAGTCATACCCAATGACTGGTGTAGCAGCATCATAGTCAACTGCTACAAAGGTAAAGGTGATGCTTTAGATATGAATAATTACAGAGATATCAAGTTGTTGCATCAGATAATTAATGTCACGGAGAGGATCATAGCCCAACTAATTAGAAAGAGAGTCAATTTAGATGAGATGCAGTTTGGGTTCATGCCAGGGAAAAGCACCACTGATGCTATATTTCTGGTAAGACATCTGCAGGAGAAATACCTCACCAAAGATAAACCTCTGTACCTGGCTTTCGTTGACATGGAGAAAGCCTTTGACATGGTCCCCCAATCCCTTATGTGGTGGTCAATGAGTAAACTAAGGATAGATAAATGGTTAGTGAGAGCAGGACAAGCCATGTACAAGGACTCTGTCAGTAAGGTGAGGGTTAGCAACGAGTACAGTGAAGAATTCCAGGTAGAGGTAGGGGTCCACCAAGGTTCAGTTCTCAGCCCCCTAATAAGTAGGAAGGCAAACAAACCACAAATCCCTTCAGGTAGATGGCCCTGTTTAATCTGTAGAAAAGGCATAGGTAGAAACTCTATAAGATGTACCCTGTGTAAGCTATGGACACATAAGAGGTGCAGCAATATCAAAGGAAGGCTGACTGGGAAGATAGTTTTTGTATGTGGCAGATGCACAGGAGCAATAAACACTGAAAATGTGCAGAGAACTTCTGCCACCTTCCAGGGAGAAAAACTAGAAGTAGTTGATAGCTTCCATTACCTAGGTGACCAAGGTGGGTGCTCTGAAAGTGTAGCTACTAGAATAAGAATAGCCTGAGCAAAGTTCAGGGAGCTCCTACCTCTGCTGGTGACAAAGGGCCTCTCACTGAGACTAAAAGGTAAATTGTATGACTCATGTGTACGAACAGCCATGCTACTTGGCAGTGAAACATGGGCCGTGTCTGCTGAGGACGTGTAAGCTCACAAGGAATGAAGCCAGTATACTCTGCTGGATGTGTAATGCCAGTATGCAAACTCGACAGTGTTAGTGCCTTGAGAGAAAGGTTGGACCTAAGAAGCATCAGATGTGGTGTACAAGAGAAATGACTGCGCTGGTATGGTCATGTGGTGAGAATGGATGAGGATAGCTGTGTGAAAAAGTGTCAGACTCTAGCAGTTGAGGGAACCTGTGGAAGAGGTAGACACAGGAAGACCTGGGATGAGGTGGTGAAGCACGACCTTCGAACATTAGGCCTCACCAAGGCAATGACTAGCGATCGAGACCTTTGGAAATATGCTGTGCTTGAGAAGACCTGGCAAGCCAAGTGAGACCATAACCTGTGGCCTATGCCAGGGGTATAACCAGCCCACTTATGTGTACTTTTCCTTCATTGGACACTAAACTCTGCTTGTGAAGACCTGTTGAGGCAAGTGAAATCGAAATCAAACTCGACAGCACCGCTTGACTGGCATCTGTGCTAGTGGAGCACTAAGAGCACCATCCAAGCGTGATCGTTGCCAGAGCAGCAAACTGGCTCCTGTGCCGGTGGCACATAAAAAGCACCATTCAAGCGTGATCATTACCAGCATCACCTCGGTGACACATGAAAAACAACCTCAGTCAAATCGTCCAACCCATGCTAGCATGGAAAGCAAACGTTAAACGATGATGATGATGTGTCCAGTGATGTATAATATCTGATTGTCTGGTCAATTATGTGACCATGTTATACACACAGACACACGTTATTTGTTATAGATGAGGGGCATTTAACCATATGTATGTTGATAAATACACACATTTTGTTTCAAACCTAATTATAAATTTGCCATTAGCAAGTGTTTTCAATCCCTCCAACTATAGAGAATATTGACATATAATAGCCTTGAGGTGGCTCTTTAGAATCGGTTGATAAATGATACAATTGTGTCTGTCTCTAATCTATAGTTGTGACATTGACAAGCCTGTATTATTAGTATTATAATGTCATTTTGTAACACCTGGCTTACTGTAAATATTAAGGCAACATTTTGTATTAGATTCTAAAGAATGCATATCATGTGATAGGTTTATCTCTGTGAACAGAGCTATGCTAAGCCTGTTTAAATGTTTTTGATGGCAGAGGATAAAAATAAATGTTTTTTAGTGATGATGTGTCTTTAATGGCGAATGAATGTGAACTTTGTTTTAAAAAAAAATATTTTAAATATTTACGATTTGAAAGAGAATGATTTGTGTGTGTGTGTGAGTTTATGTGAAAATAATATTAGCAAATGGTAAATAGATTCATCTCAATTCGCTTACTTGTTTCAGTCATTTGACTGTGGTCATGCTGGAGCACCGCCTTTTAGTCAAACAAATCGACCCCACGACTTATTCTTTGTAAGCTTAGTACTTACTGTCAGTCTTTTGCTCAACTGCTAAGTTATAGGGACATAAACACACCAACATCATTTATTAAGCAATGGCGGGGGACAAACACAGACACACACATACAAATATATACATGTGTGTGTGTGTATATATGATGGGCTTCTTTCATTTTCTATTTACCAAATCCACTCACAAGGCTTTGGTTGGGCCAAGACTATAATAGAAGACACTTGCCCAAGGTGCCACACTGGGACTGAAACCGGGAACCATGTGGTTGGGAAGCAAGCTTCTTACCACATAGCCACTCCTGCGCCTATGTTCAAGACCCTTGTATATTGTATATAGACTTTGAACATTATTCTGTGTGTGTGTGTGTATATATATATATATATATATATAAATAGATGGATAGGTCAATAGATAAAGTGATTGATTGACTGAGCTGGCAGAATTGTTAGCATTCCATGCAAAATGCTAAGGGATATTTCATCTGTCCTTATGTTCAAATTCTGGTGAGGTTGACTTCGTCTTTTATCCTTTTGGGGTTGATAAAATAAGGACCAGTCGAGCACTGGGGTCAATGTAATCGACTTAACTACTCCTGGGTAAGAGTACAAAATCTGTACTCCTTCACCAAACCATGTTGAGCCAGGGTGGCAGAGTAGATTCATGAAACCAGAATGATCTCAAGCTCAAATTCCTGGCCTCCACATCAAACTGTGGTTGGTGGAAAGGAAATGTGGAGGTCTTTGTCTTGCAATATACTGAAACATAAGCAATCCAATCTAATATATATATATATTCGAGTATGGTTGATGCCAGTGCCACCTGACTGGCTCCCGTGCTGGTGGAATGTAAAAAACACTCGCTAAACTCTCGGAGTGGTTGGCATTAGGAAAGGCATCCCCAGCTGCAGAAACCTTGCCAGATCGGATTGGAGCTTGGTGCAACCTCCTGGCTTGCCAGTCCTCGGTCAAATCATCCAACCCATGCCAGCATGGAAAACGGACATTAAACAATGATGATCATATGCATGTGTGTGTGTGTATATATATATATATATATATATATGTACATATATATATATTGGAACTCGGATCTCAAAACCCAGAAATGTGATAAAAATTAGTAAATTATTTTTGTATCTGTTTTTCCATGTTTGTAAGGAATGGACAATTCTTGCTCAGCGTCCTCTCTCACCAACTTGTTACAGTCTCTTGACGACTGCTTCTTTGTTCAGTTTTGCCTCTTAAGATCCATCTTCACCACTTCTCGTATCTTCCCTTTCTGCAGATTCCACCCCCCTTTGATGCTTGGTACTTCTTCATCTGACTCTCCTCATCCATATAATCCATTCTGTCCACACCAATGAAGTCTTCTCTCTTGCACAATAACATTTGATTTTTCTTGCATCCAATTCTTCTCTCGGCTGATTCATGCTCCATTATTCATACACGCCAAACATCACACATTGCCAGCATTAGATGCTTACCTTATTTCTTACCTCCTCATTCAACATCCATCTTTCATTATCAGACAACTTTGCATTGCACACTCACATTTATCAAATAACTAGCAGTATCGCCCGGCGTTGCTCGGGTTTGTTTCGACCCTTTAGAATTGGAATTTTTGAAAAGTAAAAATTTTGCATTATGTAGCTTGTTATTCTCTTTAAGTGAACATTTTTCTGGTTGAAATACACCGAAAAATGGTGACACAGCAGTTAAAAAATCGTAAAAAAAATAGGGATTTTCATAGAAAAAAAGCACCTTTTTGATGTAAATAATTTTTGGTGTTAACATGGTCCGATTTGAATTTTTTCTTCTACATAAGGAAGAGCAAGCCTTCTTCTATCATACTCTCAATTTTGGTCAACTTGTGCCGCAGGGTCTCGGAGGAGATAGTGTTAGTTGAAGGCTGCCAAAAATGCCGTACACAGACAACTTCAGCTTTATATCCAGAGAGATATATATATCCTTCTTGGGTCCGTTAAAATCATCATCACCATCATTTAATGTCTGTTCGCCATGCTGGTTTTGTCAGGAGCCAAGAAGTGAGAAGATTATGCCAAACTCCAATGTTTGCTTTGGCATGCCCTTCATAACCCCAACCACTTTGCAGTGTACTGGGTAATTTATACACGGTACCAGCACTGGTGAGGTCACCAACTCACAAGTCAAGATCCCTGAACTGGGGACATGGCAGTACATTATTGAGGGGAGTGGCTTTATATCAGGGGTGATGAGAGGTTGAAGGATGATGGAGGGACAGGAACAGGCGTCTTGCAGTAGAGGAGGAGATGCAGAGTTATTCCTGTTGGAAAAAGAGAGATGATGATGGAAGAGGGGTCACATTGTGGTCCTCATTCATTCAGTCAAGGCCAACAGGGCAACCCCAGACTCTTGAGACGACACCTCTCCATGTGCCTCAGTTCGCCATACTAGAGTACAACTCAGCAGTAATGGTGTAGCTGGCACCTTCTTCAATATGTCTGTATAGGTGTAGGAGTGGCTGTGTGGTAAGTAGCTTGCTTACCAACCACATGGTTCCGGGTTCATTCCCACTGCGTGCCACCTTGGGTAAGTGTCTTCTACTATAGCCTCGGGCCGACCAGAGCCTTGTGAGTGGATTTGGTAGACAGAAACTGAAAGAAGCCCATCGTATATATGTGTGTATATATATATGTGTGTGTCTGTGTGCGCATATATGTTTGTGTGTCTGTGTTTGTCCCTCCCAACATCGCTGTACAACCGATGGTGATGTGTTTACGTCCCCGTAACTTAGCGATTCGGCATAAGATACCGATAGAATAAGTACTAGGCTTACAAAGAAAAAGTCCCGGGGTTGATTTGCTCGACTAAAGGCAGTGCTCCAGCATGGCCACAGTCAAATGACTGAAACAAGTAACAGAGTAAAAAAGAGAGATATGTTTCCTGTCATGGCACCACCATTTAAACGGTCTCCTAGACAACGAGTCTTGAAGTGAAGAGGGTCAAGGTGGTGCTTACTCTGTTGAGTCTCAGTTTTCTTTGTTAAATGTTTGCAATCACCATGGCAGACCAACATCAATCACACAAACACAATAATAGTCTTGGTTTAATGTTATATCACTTCTCTTTTACTTTGGAAATGTCTGGTCTTTAACGAAGAAATCAATAGATTTGATTACATATTGCTAAGAAGGTCATTTTTTTTTTCTTTTTGTATATTAGCCTACACTTTCAATACCTATTTCTTTACTACCCACAAGGGGGCTAAACAAACGGATTGAGTCGATTACATTGACCCCAGTGCGTAACTGGTACTTATTTAATCGACCCTGAAAGGATAAGTTGACCTCAGCGAAATTTGAACTCAGAACGTAGCGGCAGATGAAATACCTATTTCTTTACTACCCACAAGGGGCTAAAAATATAGGGGACAAACAAGGACAGACAAATGGATTGAGTCGATTATATTGACCCCAGTGCGTAACTGGTACTTATTTAATTGACCCCCGAAAGGATGAAAAGCAAAGTCGACCTCGGCGGAATTTGAACTCAGAATGTAGCAGCAGACGAAATACCGCTAAGCATTTCGCCCAGCGTGCTAACGACTCTGCCAGCTCGCCGCCTTTCAATACCAACATGTGTTACTGTAGAAGGAAGAAGAACGTCTTTGATTCCATTTGCTAGACTCAACACATTTTGTTTTTACTCTGATTCAAACAGCAGGCTGTAAACAGACTGAAAATTACAATTATTATGAATATCCTCAATTTTTTTTTTTTTTTCAAAACTATATTTAAACCCTTTCACTCTATTTTATGTTAATAACACAGCAGCTTGCAGAATGGATTTTTTTCTCCACTTCTCTTTTGTTCTATATCAGCACCATTAGTCGAAACACTATAATTTCTACAGAGGTTACAATTATTAATAATACGGTTGTCGTACATTTATACCAATGTTCTTTCTCTGGCAGTTCAGTTACTCGAAATACTGTACAATTCTTCTTCCAGACATTTATGATTCCAGTTGTTTAGCCTTGAAATCCATTCACAGTGTTTCCTCAATATATTGATTGTCTGTCTGTCTGGCAGAAGTTCTGTGATAATTTTAGCCTCACATAAATATTAATGCTACCTGTGTTTAGAAAGTTGGCCACATGCCACAAAGGTTTCACTTCCTTCTTGTTTTCCATTCATTCAAATATATACACACACACCTACCTATCTATCTATCTATATATAAATATATATATATATATATACACACACACCTACCTATCTATCTATCTATATATAAATATATATATGTATATATATATATATATATACACATACAAACACACATGTATATACACACACATATATATGTTTTTTCCTCAGAGGTATTTTTCTATTTCATATTTCTCATTTTTGATTATCTGAACAAATGATATGACATCATTGGCAGATTTTAAATACATATTTAGTCTACTTAGTACACAGTCATGGCTGTGTGGTAAGACATTTACTTCCCATCCACATGGTTCTGGGTTCAGTCCTATTGCATGGCATGGCACCTTGGGCAAGTGTCTTCTACTATAGCTTCAAGCTGGCCAAAGCCTTGTGAGTGGATTTGGTAGATGGAAACTGAAAGAAGCCCATCATATGTATATAGGTGTAGGAGTGGCTGTCTAGTAAGTAGCTTGCTTACCAACCACATGGTTCGGGGTTCAGTCCCACTGTGTGGCACCTTGGGCAAGTGTCTTTTACTATAGCCTCGGGCCAACCAAAGCCTTGTGAGTAGATCTGGTTGACGGAAACTGAAAGAAGCCTGTCGTATATATGTATATGTGTGTGTGTCTGTGTTTGTCCCCCCACCCCAACATTGCTTGACAACCAATGCTGGTATGTTTATGTCCCTCATAACTTAGCAGTTTGGCAAAAGAGACCAACAGAATAATTAACAGGCTTCAAAGAAAAAAAAAAGTCCTGGGGTTGATTTGTTCCTCTAAAATTCCTCAAGGCAATGCTCCAGCATGACCACAGTCTATTGTCTGGAACAACTAAAAAGAAAAGATAAAAAGAAAGAAAGGTTTACTGAAATATATTTTTATAGAAAGAGGTTGGTGCAGACTTTTCTACAAATTGCAAAAATAATCCTAGGCGCAGGTGTCTGCTCCCCAACCACATGGTTTTGGGTTCAGTTCCCCCGGGTAGCACCTTAGGCAAGTGTTTTCTACTGTCGCTCAGGGCCTGAGCCAACCAAAGCCTTGTGACTGGATTTGGCAGATGGAAACTGAAAGAAGCCTGTGTGTGTGTGTGTGTGTTACTGTCTTCTTATCGTTGTCATGCAAGCAGTGTCATTCATTTCTGTGAAAATGTGTCCGGTCATGTGGCAGCCATTACCTTAGTTGGAAACAGTTGAAGGTTGGCAACAGGAAAGGCATCTGGCTGTTGAAAATTGCAAATATGAAAAAAAATGGACGTTAAAATGCTGCTGCTGTTGATGATGATGATGATGATGTTGATATTGTTTGTTCTGTATAATACAGATGATTACTTCTTGATTATAGATTTTTATAAAGAAAGCAGTCAACATTAAAGATTATAGATTGTTTTTTTTGTGTTGTTGTTATCATCTAGCATTTCTTTGACTAACTATAGTGTTATTTTTAAGTACTTATTGAAATGAAAATATTTTCTGTTATTACAGAAAAACTACCTTGTATTGATTTTTCCATAAAAGTAGAGAGAAAAAGAACTAATGGCATTTTAAATGTTTCTCTCTTGATATTTTGGCTATTTATTGATAAATGTTTTGAGAATTTTGGCTGTCAGTGACTGCAGATGCTCTTGTCTATATGGAATTTTATATGAAAAGTGCATGCAGTGGTTGTCATCATCGTTTAATGTCCGTTTTCCATGCTGGCATGGGTTGGATGGTTTGACTGGGGACTGGCAAACCAGGAGGCTGCACCAGGCTCCAATCTGATCTGGCAGAGTTTCTACAGCTGGATGCCCTTCCTAACACCAACCACTTTGAGAGTGTAGTGGGTGCTTTTTACATGCCACTGGCATGGGGGCCAGTGAGGCAGCACTGGCATTGACCACGCTCAAATGGTGCTTTTTATGTGCCACCAGCACGGGAACCAGTTGGGTGGCACTGGCATCAACCATGCTTGAATGGTGCTTTTTACATGCCACCTGCACGGGAGTCAGTCACGCAGCACTGGTATTGATCATGCTCAAATGGTGGTTTTTATGTGCCACCGGCACAGGAACCAGTCAGGTGGCACTGGCATTGGTCACACTTGAATGGTGCCTTTTATGTGCCACCAACACGAGAGACAGGCGGGTGGCACTGGCACGGGAGCCAGTCGGGTGGCACTGGCACAGGAGCCAAAGGAGTTTTCAACTCGGTTTCAGTTCCTTATCAGAATTATTTTACCATACCCAATGTGATCGGGAAATCCAGGGAATATGACACCTTAAAATTATCAGTATTTATTTACTTTTTTAAACCTGATACTTATTCTGTCATTCTCTTTTGTTGAACCACTAAGTTATGGGGATGTAAACACACCAAGACCAGTTGTTAAGTGGTGAGGGGGGACAAACATATACATACACACAAGCTTCTTTCAGTCTCCATCTACCAAATCTACTCACAAGGCTTAGTAGAAGACACTTGTTCAATGTGACATGCAGTGGGACTGAACCTGGAACCACATGGTTGGGAAGCAAAGTTCTTAACCACACGGCTACAGTGAATTCAAATACACCCAACTTCCAACCTCACATTCATAGATAAAATAGGAAACTGTGCGGAAGCCTGTAAGATGAAGGGTACTTGTAAAGTACTAGTAATTTAAATGTCCACCATTGTCACACTCTATCATGCCAATTCTGCCTGAAAATTCTGTTACAAATATACATGGCTGTGATATACTCAACCATTTACACATTAATTAGTAATTAATTCACATGATTGGCCCTGGCACTTTGGGTGCCATGTGGTGGTGTTAAACTTTCTCCACCTTGCATGCTCTTTCAATTATATCGCACCTGCCCGTCAAGGTATGGCATTATACAAAGTAACAGTAAATAAATATTTCTTCACCACTTCGATCGCTGTTCTTTCATCTTGCACATCTGCAACAGCAACACCCATTACAATCGCTAACTGCCAACAACCAGCACTTATCACCTCAACTACTATTACAACTAGTGACCACTGACTCCACCTTAACCAACCGTTACAACAGCGTAATGCCCTCTCCTGCTGTCGACTGTTTTAATGGAGCAAGTTGAATAGGTTTTTACATTAGCTTTCATTTGTAACAAACAAACAAGAGAAGTTGTTTCACCTAATTTAGACACCTCCATTTCGTGTCTGCTAAGAATGCCAAGAATAAAAATGAGCCGAGTGTGTTGTTCTCCTCGTGCACTCACTGACTTGAACCAGCTTGAATTACTAGTGATAAAAATTAAAACAGACCAACGATTTGGTGTTATATTACAATGGAAATTTTAAGCTTGTGGTAAACGTTTTGTTATATTATTGTTTTGCTATTAAAGAAATTCTGACAGTCGTGTGATAGAGGCAGTATGGTGTCTCCCTGTCACCAAACCTTATCTGATTCCAAACAAGGTAATGTTTCCCCTTAGTCAGACATGTTTTTCTCAGAATATTAGAAATGAATGACATTGCTTGTATAACAGTGACACTCATTTACAATTACCATATGAGCAAACACATTTATGTCAAGCTTCTTTTAGTTTCCATTTACCAAATTCACCCATAAGGTTTTGGTTACCCTTGTGGCAGTGATAGAAGACACTTGCCCAAAGGTGCCACACAGTGGCACTGAACCCAAAACCATGTGGTCCACACACCCTCTTTGAATTCAAATGCCCCCCCATCTCCCTCTGGTCCCACAAGGGTTGATAAAATACTGGTGTAGCTTCGTGGATCTTCATCAGTTTCATTGATGAGTACACAGTTAATTGATCATGTTGACTAATGACTGGCTCATTGCACTTTTATATTTTATTTAGTTTAGTCATTAGACTGTGGCCATGCTGGGGCACCGCCTTGAATTTCCTTTTTGGTCAAATGAACCGACCCTGGTATTTTATCAGGCTCTTTTGCCAAATTGCTAAGTTAAGGGGGTGTAAACACTCCAATGCTGGCTGTGAAGCAATGGTGGGGGACAAACACACACTCATATATATATATACATATATATATATAATGGGCTTCTTTCAGTTTCCGTCAACCAAATCCATTGTCAAGGCCTTGGTCAGCCTGGGGCTTATAAAGTAAAAGACACTTACCCGAGGTGTCACATGGTGGGACTGAACCTGAAACCATGTGGTTGGGAAGCAAGCTTCTTACCATGCAGCCACTCCTGTGCCTATGTGTAAAACAGCTAAACATTTCACAGCCATGTGCCCATGTCACCTTGTCCCTTGAGGGGCCACCTACACACCTTATCATCGCTATCCCTTCACAGCTACTACTGATTTTTTTTTTTCTCACTCTCTCCTCTAAATGTAAGTAGCCATGTAACCCCTACAACAAGAACCTGCACTGCCCCAACCCCTTTCTCCCATACCTTAGCCCTCATCCTGTAGCATAAAGCTACCCTCTTATCTTAGGTTTCATGGTGCAGCACCTATGACTTTTGGAAACACTTTTTTCATGCTCAGAATTGTTGAAGCTTGGATAAACTACCCAGAGTGGTTTTTAGCTGTCAGAATACTGCACCCATCAAAAAAACTTCATGCTTCCTGAAATTCACCAACACCACCACCACCACTACCACTATTATTATTATTATGTGCTGGACGAAATGTTTAACAGTATTTCACCTGTCACTACATTCTGAGTTCAAATTCCACTAGGGTCGACTTTGCCTTTCATCCTTCCAGGGTCGATTAAATAAGTACCAGTTATGCACTGGGGTCGATGTAATCGACTTAATCCCTTCCCCCACATTTGAAGCCTTGTGCTTCCAGCAGAAAGGATTATTATCAAGATGATATTGGACAAATTAAAAAATTTTTAAATCATCTTAATCATAGAAAACATGGCAATTTGTCTTTCTCCTCCTCCTCTTCAATCCTTACCATTCCCTCGATGACGCTGGATTAAGTCGTATCCACCAGCGAGGAGATAAGAAGATATTAAATGCTGGCTGCGTCTTGGGGATGTTAGCATATAACTTGCTTCGTGGATTAGTTTATGGCTTGTTAGCTTTGGAGATTTTAAAATGTTTTAAGCAGGTATGTGAATTGGCCAGGCCTACCAACTTCACAAACAGTTAGAGTAATCGCACCTCATAGATTGTATGGAGACATGAAGATGCAAGATGTTGCAGGGATTAGTTATGTCTGAAATATCTGCAAGTAAAAAAACATCGACTTTAATCCCAAGTGTCTGACATATAAAACACTCTAAGACAAGGAACAAACAACTCGGCTTTTATGCCTGATAAATTTTATATTCTCTGTGATTATCATATCAATTTTATGCCGCTTTTACACGACACCACATGTATTTGTGTACATATGTATGTATATTTGTGTGCATGAACAGACATACACTTGCAGGGCTTCCCTACAGTTTCCAGATATCAATTGCAGTTGCAAGGCATTGATATCGACCTGAGAGTACCGTAGATAAGAATTTGTCCAAGTAGCAGGCAGGAAGGTAAAGCTGAACAATAGGAACCCCTAATCCGTACACACACATACCCAAACCCTCCACCCTGCCACATCAATGCGTGCACAGATGTGAGTTTGTAGAATATCCTTCATAAAAGAGTATAATATTTAATCCGGGTTCCAGATTTGCTGGTTTTGCCGCTGCGTCAATTAACTTCTATCAGCATTTCAATGTAGCGTTTCTTTGTTTTGGAAATCTGAATTTAGAGAAAAAAAGAGTGTTTTTCATTTAGAACGAAAACAAACCTGGTGGTAGCCATTATAGCATTATGTAATAATAACCTTATGTATGTGTGTGTGTGTGTGTGTACATATCTGTGTGCATATATACATATGTAGGTATATGTGTGTGTATGTCTGTTGTATATATATGTATGCGTGCATGTGTGTACATATCTGTGCATATGTGTATGTATGTAGGCATATGTGTATGTAAACGTGTGTGTATATCTGTTGTATATATATGTGTATCTGTGTGTATAATGTTTGTATGTATATGTATGTGTGTATACACACATACATATATATACATACATACACACATACATACCTCAACTTACATTGGTGGTAACTGGTTCCAAAACGTGGCTTAACTCCAAAAAAAAACTGAAGCAGCACAAAAAAGGCAGTTTTTCCAATCTATTTGTATACTAATGATTTAGTTTAATAAATGATTTCTATATATTTTCACCTGCATTTCGTTTAATTCCACCCCCCCCCCATCCGCTGTCGAGTTTCTCTCTCTATTTATCAATATGGTTGATAGTCTCTTTGTCTTTGACTTGTCACTTTCTTCCCAGGATTGCAATACCACAAAACCATTGGCAATATGCAAATTATCATCATCATCATCCTTGCTGTCATTGTATCCCTTGCTGTCAACATCGTTATCCTTATCAGTATCACCATCATCTCTATCTTTGTCATCATCATTATCCTTATCGGTGTCATCATTGTCATCTTTATCCTTGTCATCGTTGTCGTCGTCATCATTATCCTTATCAGTGTCACCATCATCTTTATCTTTGTCATCGTTGTATCCTTGTTGTCATCACCATTATCCTTATCGGTGTCATCATTGCCATCGTCATCACCATTGTCATTGTCATCTTTATCCTTGTCGTCATCACCATCTTCATCGTCATTGTCCAAGAACTGAAACCAAAATTTTGTGATGATGAAAGGTTAGAGTGTGGTAGACAGACAGAAACAGGTGTCGTGTGAAATTGTTATGGTGGGGCATCATTAAAAAAAAAAAATGTCATTTAAATAAATAAAAAAAAAACTGTAAAAACATTTTCTCCAGACTTTTTTTCAAATCGAATATCACACAGGACTTCAGTTGGGATTCTTTTTTCTCTCGTTTTGCAGGCAATATTTTTGGCATGACGAAAAGGGCAAGAAGTTCAAGTGTACAGCTCCAGAATATGTAGATTATGTTATGTCATTTATCCAGAAGGATATTCTAGAAGAATCCATTTTCCCAACAAAGTTTGGTAAGTGTAAAAGATTTTCTTTCATATGGCGTTTCCTTCGTTTATTATCTCCGACTTTGCTAAGGCAGACGTGTTTGTCCGTGGATGAGATATCTCAAGAACCACTGGATGGATTCAGACAAAACTCTCAGGGATGTTTGGTTTCATGACTGGCACGAACTGATTAGATTTTTGGAATCAATCCAGTACTGGACAAGGATTCTGGATTATTTATCCATTTTTTTTTTTTTTTACTTAATTTTTGAGAGCAATCAGGTTCATTTTTAGTATTCTCATTTCCATGCTTCAGCAGTCACGTTTATTTCAGATATTCTCATTTTAAAAATCATCTCCGGCTAATTGTTGAGAAGATGTTGCCTTGGCGGAGGTTTGCACTCTGAGTGCTCTTATTTATTTATTGGTACTTTTTGGGGTTTTTTTTTTTCCTTTTTATTTATTGCTTTACCATTCTCAGTGTTAGTATAGTAACAGTTTAACTAGGAGTGTCGTAGTTACTTCCCTTGTTAACGACGTATCTGCTTCTTTTGTGACTCCTTCTGGGATGTTGAATAAGAGATCCCTTCCTTGAAAACCTGGTGAAGGTTAGTGCCAGGAAAGACAATATCTCAATAATATATCCATCTATCCCATGGAAACATTAGCATAAAACGAACGAACATATAGTTTCATTTTTACAGATTTTAACGATTCAACAAAGAAGTTCCATTCAAAGCTCTTCTGCAACAAACTAGTTTGAATTTATAAATGCAGTTGAATAAAGCTGTTGGGTCTGTAATCATATTTGTTTGTTTGTTTCTTCTTGAGCCATGCCTGGCTCATAAGGGCCGATTTCCCGGTTTCCTTGGCGTATAGGTTCCCCACCTGGACGGGATGCCGGTCTGTTGCAGGTGAGCTGCAAGATGCAGGAGGAAAGAGTGAGAGAAAGTTGTGGTGAAAGAGTCAGCAGAAGTTTGCCATTATCTTCTGCCAGAGTCGTGTGGAGCTTAGGTGTTTCGCTCATAAAACACACACATCACCTGGTCTGTGATTCGAACCCCTGAGTAATCATATTTAACTTGTATTAAGTCCTGTTTTTGATATCTGGTCTCCTTTAGTCTTTCATTCAACAACTGTCATATCTCACCATCATCATCTAACGTCTGCTTTCCATGATGGCATGGGTCAGACATGTTGACAGGAACAAACGAGCTAGAAGAATGTATTGAGCTCCAACGTTAACTTTGGCCCAATTTCTATGCACATTATACATACACACCTCTGAGAGTTTTTAAAGACTCTACATAACTTTACCTTCATATGTTAAAATGAATGAAAAAGAAATTTGGCTTTGATTACAGAGACTATTTATCTCCCCTTACACTAAATGTATGTGTAGTATATATATCTAATGCTTGTCAACGAGGGGCTCTGCTCTGTCAACCTTCTCCCCAGCCACCAACATTTCATTCCCTAACACTTAAAGAGCACTGGTGATGTTGCCGCATAAAAGGCACCCACTACATTCTGTAAAGTGGCTGGCATCTGTAGAAACTCTGTAAAGGGCATCCAGCTGCAGAAACTCTGCCAAAACAGACAGTGAAGCCTGGTACAACTTCTGGCCTTGTCAGCTCTTGTCAGACAGTTCCAACCCGTGGAAAATAAAAGTTAAATGATGATGATGGGTTAACATATATCTAATGTATATTTGTGATTCTAAAACATAACAAATAACTGAAATCTTGTCATTTGTTCTTCATTGCAGGCAATGCTTTCCCCAGTACGTTCCAAATGATAGTGAAGAGGATCCACCGCTACCTGTTCCACGTGTTAGCTCACATATACCATGCTCATTACAATGAAGTGCACATCCTTGGCCTTCACGGTCACCTGAATACACTCTTTGCACATTTCATGGTCTTCAACCTTCGCTATGACTTGCTAGAAGAAAAAGAGACCGATGTGCTCCAAGACTTGATAAAGGCCCTGACCACATTTGTACCTGCTGAAACTATGAACCCCTTGACTTCGACGTCTGGGGAAGAGGGCGCAGCAGATAGTGACAATACTGCCCAAGCGACAGCAACGGCAGGACCGCTTGTATCATCTTCCACGAATGAATTAGAAACAGAAGTGACACAAACTTAATGATTGCTAGCTTTACACCTTCCACATATTAGAGAGGGGGCAGGAAGGGGAGGAATAGATTGAAACAAACAAACAACAAAAGAAAACAACAAGGAAACAAAACAACAACCATGAAAATGGTAACAAAAAATATTCAAAAAAAAAAAAGAAAAGAAAAGAAAAGGTGTAGTAAGCTGTAGAAGCTGCAACATGAAGAACAAGAATATAATTCTATTTTACTGCAAATTGTTCAGTCAGATCTCAAGCGCATGTTCTGCTCGTGTGTGTGTGTGTGTGTGTTTGCTTTGATAATAGCCAGCTTCCTCTCTGTTTTGTGTACAGCAATAATAACAAACGATCCCATTGATTAGAAGTAGAGAAGAAAAGAAAGAAAATGACGGAGCATTGGACAGTGTCCAGGAGAGAAATCCCCCTCCCCCACCCCTTTTGGAACCCCCTAATTCAAAAGTCGTGGCTGTAGTCTTCGTTCTACATCAAACCGAAAGGATCAGGAAAAAAAGAAAAAAAAACTTAGGCGAAAAAATTTTTCAAGAAGAAACAAAAGTGATATTCTGTGTGAGCGAGTGCGTGATGGTGATTGCATGTGTACATGTGCGTAAGGCCATGTGGATACAGTCACACATGCATGTCTAGGGCTATTCTTCCAATTACCATGTAGCCATTTTTGTTGGGTTTTTTTTTTTTCTTATACGTGACAAAACATGAAAAGCTGCACCAAATGGGATCAGATATTTATTTTCATTTTTTGACATTTGTTATTTATTTTTTATCTTCAACTACCCCCACCCCTTTCCCCTCCCCACTAAACGTGTTTAAGTTAACATATGTGCACACACACACACGCTAACACTCAATCACACACACACCTCAATGATGTATGTATAAATATACCCCATACATTTGTATGTGTTTTTGACATACACACACCTATACACACAGACACACACCTAATTGATTAGAAGAAGCTACATCCTCTCGGCTCCCTTGTTGCTGTTTCCGTGTCCCCTTCACTTTTCCAGAAATCTCTACTGACACTGGAATCCAATCAGTGGAATCCATCCTTGAAGATAAAAAAAAAAAAACCCAAACTCAAGAACAACAAAAATCTTATCTCTAACTTATTTATAATTAATTCTTTAATTCTATGATAAAATAAAAACCAAATACAAAAAAATGTTTCATTTCTATTAAATTTCCTGGAATATTTTTAACTTATTAAACTACATTTATGAATGATTTAAGATTTTCAATGTAAAATTGTATTAAACATTGCCAGCACTGATCTAAGGCAGAAAAAAAAACAAGTCCACCTGCAGGACTTGAACCATGTATCCCTCATTCACCTGATGGCCACACTATTAATTATACTACAGAGATTAATCCTCTGTCCTCCTTTCTGTCTCAAATTTGTGCTTGTAATGTTTAAATTATTTCTATTCACCTGTTTTGATAATTATTATATTTGTTCATGTTTGATAATTTATGTTTAATAATTATTGTCTTAACACACACTTAATGGTTAGTCTCTGTTAATCCTTAAGGAGAATAAGAATGGTTTCTTGGATCTCTGGTTTATATATTCCATTCCTCCCTGGACGGGACACAGGGGTATTCATTTTTACCAGCTCAGCGAACTAGCACAATGTGAAATGAAATGCATTGCTCAAGAATATAATTTATTGCCAGGTCCAGGGATTGAAACCACAGACTTGTGATCATGAATCCTAACCATTAAGCTACGTGTCACTCTCTCTATATATATGTATATAGATATCTATATATTGTATAAAGGATCAAGGGTAAGGCCAGAACAATGCAAAGTAAATGCAAGGTAAATCCCAAGAAAACAAATATATGAATTAATGTAGACTTACCTTGCATTCAATATTTCGGGGTTATGACCCCATTTTCAAGAAATTAATAAATGTTGGTGATGTGTGTGTACACACGCACATCGCCAACATTCGTTAATTCGGGTCATAACCCCAAAATATTGAATGCAAGGTAAGTCTAGATTAATTCGTATATTTGTTTTCTTGTGATTTACCTTGCATTTACTTCCCAATGTTTTGGCCTGCCTTACCCACGATCCTTTATACAATATACTCTACACAATGTTTCATAGTAATTATTCTATATACATACATACACATACATACATACATATATACATGCATATATATGCATACATATATACATGCATATATATATACATATACACACATACATACATGCACATACATGCATACATATATATACATACACATACATATATATATATACATATATACATACATATACATACATACATACATACATATACATACATACTCATACATACATATACATACAGGTGCCGGTGGCACGTAAAAGCACCATCCGTTCGTGGCCGTTTGCCAGCTCCGTCTGGCACCTGTGCGGGTGGCACGTAAAAAGCACCCACTACACTCGCGGAGTGGTTGGCGTTAGGAAGGGCATCCAGCCGTAGAAACACTGCCAGATCTGACTGGGCTTGATGCAGCCTTCTGGCTTCACAGACCCCAGCTGAACCGTCCAACCCATGCTAGCATGGAAAACGGACGCTAAATGATGATGTATATATATATATATATAAATTAAAATAAGCAACAGGGATACCCAGAGGTAATGCAGTATGATCGTTTCAAGCAACTCCATTTAATTGAACAATGCAATCATTACATCAGTTTCAATGCAGAGAAATCTGGTGCCTCAACTTATGTACCTAATTCATCTGAAATATATATATATATATGTGTATATATATATATATATATATGTGTATATATAATATATATATGTGTATATATATATATATATATATGTGTATATATATATAA
>NC_043007.1:32326936-32381936 GCF_006345805.1 Octopus sinensis
AGTTTGACTGAGAGAACTGGTAAGTCAGAAGACTGCATCAGGCTCCAATCTGATCTGGCAAAGTTTCTACAGCTGGATGCTCTTCCTATGCCAACCACTCCAAAAAGTGTAGTGGTGCTTTTTACGTGCTTACTGGCACGAGGGCAGTTGGGTGGTACTGGCATTGGCCACACTTGAATGCTGCTTTTTACATGCCACCAGCATGGAAGCCAGTCAGGTGGTACTGGCAATGAGAGCCAAAACAAATCCTCTCCACCCCCTTTTTCCAGCACTCTTCCATTCTGTACCCTCCAATTTGAGGAGTTTCACACTGGATATTGGAGACCCCCTTCGGTCACGAATGACCATGGGATTTCACTTACAAAGTTACCCTCCTAGGCACAAGTCCGGGCAAGGTTGTTTATGGAAGACTAGCAGTCGCCCATGCATACCGGTCTCACCTCTCCATGCCATCGACCTTATCCAAGGGAAAGGCAAAGGGGCCGATACAGCTTGGTACCAGTGATGTCACAACTCATTTCTACAGCTGAGTTAACTGGAGCAACGTGAAATAAAGTGTCTTGCTCAAGAACACAACACGCAGCCCGGTCCGGGATTCGAACTCACAACGCCACGGTCATAAGATCGATGCTCTAACCACTGAGCCATGTGCCTTCACTGCTTCCTCCCTAACAAGGGACATATTAAAATACATTTCCAACAGAATGCTAGTCAAGCCACAAGAAATTTAATGCAACAGAACTTTTACATCATTCCGCCCACCACACAGGAAGGAGCATCACTATTTTGTGACAGACTCTGTATAAAAAGCATGCTGGGCAGAAAACTAGATTTCATTCTGCTGACTGACAACTCTGCTGCATCCCACACAACTGTGACTATTTGACAAAGGCCGTAGTGTGATAGATCAGATCAGATAAAGACACACAACACATCAGCTGCCTTTGATCTATGTATGTGTATGACTCTCTAAACACTCACTCAGTTATCACTGTACAATAAGACATCAGTGTGAAAAGAGCCGACTTCAATCTAATTAATGACATTTGTGCAAATGAAAGGACAGGCTAAATGAATATGGTATTTGATTACAAGCTGAAATTCACTGTAGGTTTTTTTTTTTAGGAGAAAAGAGGTGAGTATATTTTAGCTGTACATTTGATTCTACATTCCTCAGTTCACTAGGAAAACACCAGATCTTCTGGTATCTGGCCTTAAAGACAACAGTGCCCTACCTAGGAGAAGATTTATCTCATCTGTATAATTCCTTTAAACCTGTGTTAGACATCAGATACTTAAGGGAGATTAATTTTTTTTTATTTAATCATCAACAATAGCTAGAGCAATAATAACCATAAGCTAGCAAGGAAGCCTCTACGGGGTCACTTGATCAGCTAGAAATAGCAGCCAAATTTTCTTAAATTGTTCAAAAAGAGGAAAAGACACATTTGGTGTTAGAGATGTAGGAAATCTTAAACAAATGTGATGAGCATGTGTAAAATACTTTTAAATTATAAATCTGCTTGATTACTTTTCACCTGGCGCTAAAACAGATACCATTTTATATACTGTTATATCTTAGAAAAACAACCAAAACGCAAAATACGAGAAACTTACACAGAGGGCACCACTTCCCACACAACTAAGGGCAAACAACCACAACAGTACCACTTGAACAAAGATTAGCATCATGCTTGAAACTCAGAGTACCAAGGATTTCAAATCAAACTATATATATATTATCATCATCGTTTAACGTCCGTTTTCCGCGCTAGCACCGGGGTCTGGGAAGCCAGGGGCTGCGCCAGGCTCCAGTCTGATCTGGCAGTGTTTCTACAGCTGGATGCCCTTCCTAACGCCAACCACTGCCAGGTGCCAGGGGAGTCCAAAGGTTCTGATTTCTAGTGCTCAAAGTTACTCGTTTCCGATCATCGGCTGGTAAACCAAGCCTAATTTTCTTCAGAAATATCCACAGCTGATGATTGGAAATGAGTAACCCTCAATACTGGAAATTGGAGTCTGACAGTTATAATGTATTAAAGAATACTTTACATGCGTATTGAGTGCTGCAATTTATTGCTTCTAGTGAATCAACAGATATATATATATATATATATAAGATAGAGATGTGTACCAACATCCCATATGATAGGCTTGATAACTGCTGAGGACTCTCAACATGAAACCAATGGTAGCCTTGTTAACTCACAAATAAAGAATATTTATCCACCAATGCAGCATTGAGCACTCATTCTCTCCATTCAGTATTAGCTTGTGTGTGCATGCATGTGTATAGTGGTTAGAATTCCTCCCATGTGGTCTAGTGGTTCGGATTCCTGGCTTTCACCCAGACAGCCCGGGTTCGATTCCCGGCATGGGAATGTTAATTTTTTAGGCGCAGGAGTGGCTGTGTGGTAAGAAGCTTGCTTTCCAACCACATGGTTCCGAGTTCAGTCCCACTGCATTGCACCTTGGGCAAGTTTCTTCTTCTATAGCCTCAGGCTGACCAAAGCCTTGTGAAAGATTTGGTAGATGGAAACTGAAAGAATCCCATTGTATATATATATATATATATATATATATATATATACATGTATATTTGTATGTCTCCCCACCATCGCTTGACAACCAATGTTGGTGTGTTTATGTCCCCGTAACTTAGCAGCTCAGCAAAAGGGACCGACAGAATAAATACTAGGCTTACAAAAAATAAGTCCAGTGGTCAATTTCTGCGACTAAAGGCAGTGTTCCAGCATGGCCACAGTCCAATGACTGAAACAAGTGAAAGAATAAAAGACTATATATATACTATGACAGAGTCAAACTGAGATGTAAAAGTACAACTTTATATACTACCACAGGCTTTCCAGAGACACTATTTCATAGACTGCTACAGAGATATACACAGACTCCCTTTTATATATCACTAAAAAAATTTAAGTAATGACACACATTTGCATAACGCAAGAGATTAACACTAAAACAGGATTTATTTCTTTAGCCATGCTTTTAGCTCAGTTGCCTTCATTTATCCAATCTACCTTTGCTATTAAAATCTATGCAGTAATCAAATATGGCTATAATTAGTAAAATCCTTTTACATTTAACGAAACGGGCAATTTCATTGGCTTGTACGGTGGTATCACTCCCTAAAACATCATTCTGGTCGGCTTGCTCCACACGAAGAGAATTACTCAAGCTATTCTATTTGCTCACAAGCGTAACAAAATATGTTGAAAATGCAAGAGAATCTGTTTGAAACTGGACAAACCTGTTATTAAGAGGAATGTGCATTAGGAGTAATTTTCAAACCCAATATATAACGATGATGATTTAGATGAAAATTGTGTGTTGGAACAATAGGAACAGAGAAATATAATCAAGCAGAATAATAGATGAAACCAAAAGTATTTCATGGAACGGAACAATATTTCTAGCTTCTGCTCATTTGTAACAGTATTATTACTAAATGCACATGCATCAGTGATTCTAGTTCAAATCCAGTTTAGAATAAAACATTTGAAGGTGATTATCAAAGATCAAACTGATCAAAGCATAGTGAAGATCATCAACATCATCACCATTATTTAACATCTGTTTCCCATGTTTGACAGGAGCTGATGAGGCCAGGAGTTGCAACAAGTTTCTGCAGCTGGATGCCCTTCCTAACGCCACCCACTTTACAGACTGCACTGGGTGCTTCATACATGGCACCATCACCAGTGCTTTTTACGTGGCACCATATTAAAACATTTTCCATCCTCCAAAATGAGGTTGATAGTAAAAAAATTTATAATTATATTAAAAATAAATTATTCAAGATATTCAGTCATATTATAATTGTTGCAATAATAATAATAACAACAACAATGATAATAACAATGATGATAATAACGACAACAACGAGAGCACAAACTTCTGCCAAGGCAACACCAATGTCCTCTCAAGGATTAGCCAGAAATGATTTTTTTAAAAATGAGAATGTCTGAAATAAACTCGACTGCTCTCACTTACAAGAATACTAAAAATGAACCGAACCGCTCTCAAAAGTTAAATTAAAAAACTGGAAAAATAATCCAGAATCCTTGTCCAGTACCTGATCGATCCCAATGGTAGTCATGGAATGTAAAGGTGGGTGTGCGGGCGATGTTTGTAATGCTGTGTGTGTCTCATCTGCAGTGGGAACAGGTAAAATTTTCTCTATGAAGGCTTTTTTTAGTCTATCCACTGATATAGGGTCTTTATGACCATTAAGGTCTACAGTGAAAAGTTTATCTGTGCGTGAAAGAAAATGGAAAGGACCTGCATACGGTGCTGTTAACGGAGGTTTAATAACATCATTGTACACAAAAACGTGAGTCCAAAAAATAAAGCTTCCTTCAAGGCAGAGCTAGAAATGGAAATGTCAAGTAGGTAAGAGGTTTTAAACAGGAGCCATATATTCAAGATTGGTAAAACTAAAAATTGTTGAGGATAAATTAAATTTATTATTGTTACTGAATAGGTTAGTGTTATTGAAGTTCTGAATGGTTTCGCTGCTGTTTGTTTATGGAGTTTGATTTCTTTATCCATCAGTTTCTACGAAGATAGAAACGTGAGTAAAATTAATAGAGAAACAAAAATAAAACTTTGGAAACAGCAATGCCACCATAATTTACGTGGAAACCAGGTGTGTTCTTTCAAGGGAGATAATCAGAGAAAGACTTGAAAGTCAACATAAGACTATAATACTTCAAGTAAAGTAAATATAGCAAATAATCCAGAATCCTTGTCCAGTACTGGATCAATCCCAAAATCTAATCAGTTCGTGCCAGTCACAAGGCCAAACATCCCTGAAAGTTTAATCCGAATCCATCCAGCAGTTCTTGAGATATCTTGTCCACAGACAAACAAACAAACAAACAAACATAGCTGAAAACAATACCTCCACCTTCGCTTAGGCGGAGGTAATAATAATAATCATCGTCCTCATCATTATTGCTCACCATCAGGCAAAGAGAACTTGTAAGTACATTTCCACCTAATCAGCTGACTTGTCGTCGTAGCTGCCAACTCTCTCAACAATCTCATTATCACATCAGGAATCTTGCAAAACGAATTGAATCTCATTATCATCTTTAAAAAATAAGAGGGAAAACACAATTCCTGATTTAAAGATGAAAATCAACAAGACTTGGCTGCTGACTAAGCAATATAGCTTAACCTACATCGGCTGCGTGGTTAAGAAGCCCAGCTTGCAAGCGTGCAGTTTCTAGCTCAGACCCACTGCATGGCAACTGTCTTCTACAATAGCCTCAGGCTGACCAATGCTTTGTGAATGATTTAGTAGATGGAGAATGGAAACTATATGGAAGCCCATCATGTCTGTATATATATATATATATATATATATATATGAGAGAGAGAGAGACAAAGACAGATGTTTATGTGTTTGTGTTCATCATTCTACTCCCCACCACTTGACACCCGATGTTGGTGTGTTTACATCCCTATAGCAGTTCAGCAGGAGAGACTAGTAGGATAAGATAAAAATAAGTACAAGTGTTGATTTCTTTGACTAAAGACTCTTCAAAACGGTGCCCCAGCATGGCCACAGTCTAATGACTGAAACAAGAAAAAAGAATGAAAAGATACGTAACAGAATGGTTAGCATAACTTTCTTATTTCACAATCCTCATAATTTCTTTCAACATCTGACTCTGCCCCCATCTTTAGCTCCAGCCCCACCCAACACCTCTCTGCTTGAGTGGGCTGGGGGACATCCCAGCTTCGAGGTCCTAGAGGCATCATCATGTGTAAAGCTGACAGGGTGCACAAGTGGCCACCATCGCTGTTGGTCTGTCCTGTATCAGCCTCTCTGCATCCTCCAAGATGATGCTGAGCCTCAGGAGATCTTCCAGAAATACATCCAGCCATCTGGTGCAGGGCCTGCCACGGAGCATCCTCCAGCCTGCAGCTGCTGCATCAAACAAGTATAAACCCCTGGTACAGACATGTCTTCTGCCTCCTGCCAGATCATACATCTCTGAGACAGATAATTAAATAAAGCTATGTTGATGAAGAAAAGAGGAGAGAATGATTCTGGCCTGCTTTGCTTTTGGACCAAGTTAAGTGGGGAAGTTAGATTACAAAACAGTTAAGTGTGGGGGTGGATGATTGCCCACTTAACTTGTTCTTGTTTTCATGACCTTATTTATTTGTTCTATGTCCTTCATTACATATAATTGCATTCACAATTCATGTGTTTGTAGGCAGTCGAGTGCTTGTGCATGTTGATGTGTCTTTAAACCTTTAATATTCAAACCAGCCACATCTAACCCAAATATTATATTTGTTTTATGCTCAAACTGGCCATAACTGGCCCAAATATTCTTGTTTCATGTTTAACCCTTTCAATACCAACCCGGCTGAAACCGGCTCTGAGTACAAATGTCTTGCTTTCATAAGTTCTGAATTAAAATCTGCCACGAAACCTTAGTCACAGTTTATCTTCCCAAAACTAGCTTAATGATGACAAAGTTATTTTACTAAATTCTTTGTTATATTTAAAGTAATTGAAAGAAATACAGAGCATCTCGAAATAAATACGGCAACGAAAGGGTTAAACTGGCCATATCTGGCTTCTTAAACCTACCCTACAATGTCACACTAAAAATAAGCAATCACATCATTGAAATTTGGAAGCTAAAAGATAACGGTTAATTCAAAACAATATGAATAAATAAGCATTACATTTGACAGATTAATCTGAATGCTCAAAGGTTAAACAGCAATTACTCTAATTAATTATTAGTGACATGTGCTTTTATGCAGCAAGTGCCTATATTGGAGGATCTCTCAAGGCTAATAATGCAGTAATTGGTGTTCTGACAAGGCAACCACATTTAGCTGGATATAAAGATTAACAACTGTAACATTTTGGTAAGGCTAGAAACATCTCAAACACATTTATGTTGGAAATATTACATCAAGTGGTCCTGTCTTTCATTAGCTAAAACAAACAATGTAGCCGACATCTTTCATCATTATTTATAAAATTATCCATCATCTTTCCAACAACAACCTAAGGCACCTTTCTGAATTCCATACATCTAACACTCATGGACATGCTTACAAAATCATAAAAAACAACACAGCATCCATGACTTTCAGAAACATTTGTTTTCACGCTCAGAATTGATGAAGCATGGGAATAAACTACTCATATCAGTTGTTACCTGTCAAGATATACAACATCCTTCAAAACTTCCAGGCTTCCTGAAATTCACCAACAGATACACCTGATTCCCCAACCACACCCCTGTTATTATCATTATTATTATTACTATTATTATTATTATTATTATTACTATTACTATTATTATTATTATTATTACTATTATTATTATTATTATGGAGTGAGAGAGCAGTGCATGCCATCAAAGTGACACTGGGGTAAAATATATGAAACGCAGGAGTGGCTGTGTGGTAAGTAGCTTGCTAACCAACCACATGGTTCCGGGTTCAGTCCCACTGCGTGGCACCTTGGGCAAGTGTCTTCTACTATAGCTTTGGGCCGACCAAAGCCTTGTGAGTGGATTTGGTAGACGGAAACTGAAAGAAGCCTGTTGTGTATATATATATATATATATATATATATATATATATATATATATATATGTGTGTGTGTGTGTATATGTTTGTCCCTCTAGCATTGCTTGACAACCGATGCTGGTATGTTTACGTCCCCGTCACTTAGCGGTTCAGCAAAAGAGACTGATAGAATAAGTACTGGGCTTACAAAGAATAAGTCCCGGGGTCGATTTGCTCGACTAAAGGTGGTGCTCCAGCATGGCCGCAGTCAAATGATTGAAACAAGTAAAAGAGTAAAAGAGAAGCCCAGTATACCCATCATGACTACTCGTCTGATAAGGGTACACCAGGCACGTGCATCACAACCACATGTGCTCGACATGGTGATCTCATATCAAGATAAATATTATTATTATTATTATTTGAAGACTTATTCACTGTTCACTTCCTGTGCCTTATTCTATAAACTGTTCATGTAGTTTGGTTTACTTTTTTTCTGATGTGTTCGAATGCACCTGATGAAATCCTGTTTTATTTCGTGACAAAAACCATTTCATTGGTTGCATCTCTTTCTATTCCTGTGAAAGTAACCGTTTTTAGTATATTAAATGAAGGTTTGGTGTGGCATTCATATGTATATGGTTGCTAGGAGTGCCAACATATCAAAATACAGTTATGAGAGGTGTGGCATACTAAGATCTTCATTCCAAGCTTCTGAGAAAACCTGCAGTAAGAAGGCACTGGTTTAAACTGTCATAAGCCGCAATTTAGCATGGAAACAGGCTCTGCTAAAATGCTGCATATGTAAAAGGTTTCTCATTTTGCTAAATTTATTTCCTTGTTTAATCTTTTTGTTACCATATTTTTGCTTCTGTATTTTACTTTTATTTCAATTCATTTAAAAAAAAATAATGTAGAATGTCAGCGCAGGTGTGGCTGTGTGGTAAGAAGCCTTCTTCCCAACTGTATGGTCCCAGGTTCAGTCCCACTGCATGGCACCTTGGGCAAGAGTCTTCTACTACAGCCTCAGGCCGACCAAAGCCTTGTGAGTGCATTTGGTAGACGGAAACTGAAAAAGACTGTCATATATATATATATATATAATATATATACTCTCTCTTTTTACTCTTTTACTTGTTAGTCATTTGACTGTGGCCATGCTAGAGCACCACCTTTAGTCGAGCAAATTGACCCCAGGACTTATTCTTTGTAAGCCTCATACCTATTCTATCGGTCTCTTATGGTGAACCGCTAAGTTACAGGGACGCAAACACACCAGCATTGGTTGTCAAGCGAGGTTGGGGCGACAAACACAGACACACATATGTATATATATATATGGTGGTGTACCCCCTACTGTCATGTTCTTGTTAGATTGACAGTATACAACCATTCTATATATATATAGATATATATATATTTATATACACACACTCACACACACATACGATGGGCTTCTTTCAGTTTCCGTCTACCAAATCCACTCACAAGGCTTTGGTCGGCCCGAGGCAAGTAGTAGAAGACACTTGCCCAAGGTGCCACGCAGTGGGACTGAACCCGGAACCATGTGGTTGGTAAGCAAGCTACTTACCACACAGCCACTCCTACGCCTATATGTATGTATGTATGTATGTGTGGGTTTGTGTCTGTGTTTTCCCACCACCACCATTGCTTGACAACCGATGTTGGTATGTTCACATCCCAGTAACTTAGCAGTTCAGCAAAACAGACCGATAGAATAAGTACTAGATTTACAAAGAATAAGTCCTGGGGGTCAGTTTGTCTGACTGAGAAGACACAGGGAGCTCAAGGCAGTCCTCCAGTCTCTCAGATCCTATTGAATGGTCCAACTCAAGCCATCAGGAAATATGGACATTAAAGGATGATGATGGTGATAATGTATGCATATGTATGTGTGTATATACATATATATATATATATATATATATATATATATATGATAATAATAATAATAATTATTATAATAATATTGGGGAGTATACCTTCAAACTTACAGGGGAAAATTCAATTTAGTATTAAATCAAATTTCACAATATAAATATATGAAATATAAATTTGAGAAAAACACCACTATTATGCAATTCAATTATATATATATTATATTATATATATTTTATTTTTTATTTATGATTTGGTTTATGTCTATCATTGCTTGAATTGCATAATAGTAGTTTTCTCTCTAATTTATATTTTATATATATATATATATCTCATCATCATCGTTTAACGTCCGTGGGTGCATATGTATATGTGTGTGTGCTGTGCATGTGTATACTTGCATTTGTGTGTGCATGCGTAGATGAATGGATGAATAAAGACAGACAGATAGACAGACAAACAGACAGACAGATTTCTTTCACAAACAAGAGGTTGACAGAAGCTCTTCACTGATGGTTAAAGTCACTTTCAACCTTTTCTTTGTAAAAAAATATCTTTGATATTCATTCTCCATATTGAATGTTTTATTCGATGTAATTACACGCTAAAAAGCGCACACACACACACACGCAGATGCCTCGCTATTTATTCATCTTAGCGACAAATCCTCATGAAAAATAATCTCAGCATTAACAACGGCTGTTTCCTTGGCAACCGAATTCTGTCTTTCATCAAGTGAATCTAGAAAATATACAACACGAATCTCTTCAAGTGTGCCAGTCGGAAACAAATAGAGGAACAACCACATGGACTTGAAGTAGGTGTGGACAATTTTTTAAAAGAATTTAAATAGTTAAAAAAAAGAATAAAGAATAGAGAAAAAAATACTTAAAAAAAACTAGACACAATTACCTAAATTAAATCTATTCATCATCATTTAGTCTCCGTTTTCCATGCTGCATGGGTTGGACGGTTTGGCAGGAACTGACCAGCTGAAGAACTGTCCAGGCTCCATGTCTCCCTTTGGCATGGTTTCTGTGGCTGGATGCCCTCCCCAACGCCAACCACTTTACAGAGTGTGCTGGGTGCCTTTTATGCGGCACTGGCACATTTACGTGGCACCAGCACCCTGAAGCCTGTATGCAAGGACAGCCAACATCTAGGACAGCATAGTACATAATGGTGTGTGTGTGTGTGGGGGGGGTCACTCCATCTGGGTTTTAAAAAGTACCCTAGAACAGATCGATATGAAAGCCACTACATGGTCATCATCTGCTAGAAATAGCAACCTAATTTCCATTAACTCACATCCTAGCATCTAGAAAAAGGAAAAGGTGCACATACACAGATCACCCTATATATCCTTAAAATATTTTGAGTGGTCATGGATGGAAAAGTGTTTTTATTGCAGGTCTAAACAACAAGTACTGTGGATATTTCTTTAACCCAGCTGGAGCAATAAGGTAATATATATGTTTGCATCATCATCATTGAGCGTCTGCTTTCCATGGACACTGCTCTCTTGAGTCCTTAGACATGTAGGGCTGGTTGCCTGGTTTCCATGACCTATAAGTGACCATCCCATTGAACAGGACACCAGTTGACCATAGGCTTACTTGCTGTGTAGGTAGTCTTCAGTCCTTTACTGGTTTCAGTCATTAGATTGTGGCCAAGCTAGAGCACCATGGTTTCTACACTTGGGTGCCCTTCCTAATGCCAACCACTCCAAGAGTGTAATCGGTGCTTTTTATGTACCACTGGCGCAGGTGCCTTTTACATGACACTGGCATCTGCCACAACTACAATTTCACAGGTGTCATATACATGATACTGGCAACCGCTACGGTTTCGCTTGACTTGACGAATCTTCTGAAGCACAACATATATATGTAAGCTTTAAGTGAGTTCAGTTGTTTTAATTTAATTCATTTTAATTGTTTCCTTGATGAAAAGCTATTGTATTAATTAACCACCAACATCATAAAAGCCAGTAGTTACTAACAAAATGACCAAGTTTGTCATTTCAGTTCAGATAGTACCACATATGTCCAGGTGTCTATGTATGGTGGAAGATGTGTAGCCTAGTGGTAAGGATACTGCACTCAAAATTGTGTGACGGTGGTTTCAATTCCCAGGCCAGGCAGTACAATGTGTTCTTCAGGAAAGCACTTCATTTCACTTTGCTCCAGTCCACTCTGCTGCAAGCAAGTAAGCCTGTGGTCAACTGGTGTCCTGTTCAATGGGATGATCACTTACCTAAGAAACCTGTGGAAGGGGTAGACCCAGGATAACCTGGGATGAGGTGGTGAAGCACGACCTTCAAACATCAGGCCTCACCGAGGCAATGACTAGTGACCAAGACCTTTGAAAATATGCTGTGCTTGAGAAGACTTGGCAAGCCAAATGAGACCATAACCCGTGGCCTATGCCAGGGGTGTAAACAGCCCACTTATGCATACCTTTCCTTCATTGGACCCTAAACTCTGCTTGCAAAGACCTGTTGAGGCAAGTGAAATCAAAATTGAAATCAAATTTGATGACTGGTATCCGTGCTAGTGGAGCGCTAAGAGCACCATCCGAGCGTGATCGTTGCCAGAGCAGCTGAGTGGCTTCCGTGCCTGTGGCACGTAAAAAGCACCCACTACACTCTCGGAGTGGTTGGCATTAGGAAGGGCATCCAGCTGTAGAATCTCTGCCTGATCAAGATTGGAGCCTGGTGCAGCCATCTGGTTCGCCAGTCCTCAATCAAATCGTCCAACCCATGCTAGCATGGAAAACGGACGTTAAACGATGATGATGATGATGATATATATATATCCACACACTGCACACACAGACACAACATATATACCCACATATCAAACTCTGAAACATGGAAAACTAAGCAGAAATATCTCATACCATAAAACTATATATGTACATGCGTCTGAGTATGCATGTATAATGTCTATATATACACACACACACAGAGGCTCACATCCTAACATATTTCTATATATATATATATGTGATTACATGCAATGACTAACTGCAAGACGTCACAAACATTATTCATATCAGACGGACTGTTGCCAATCTACAATTACGAAAAGTCAGCACTATTTACGAAATCCAAGACTAAAACAATAACCACAACACAGCATTATTTTCCGTTTCATGTTGAAACACAACTCTGTGGTGTTGCCCCAATACTACCAAGTACCTTGTGTTTATTACACAATCCATACACAAACAATATATTGCATAATCCCAAATGAGGAAACGATTAAAACCGGACAGATAACATAAAGCCATCAGCTGTTGTGAACACAAATAACATCAAATAACAACAACAAACAATGGTTTCGAATTTTGACACAAGGCCAGCAATTCGAGGGGTGGTGGAGTCAGATACACCTTGAAAGGGACGAAAGGCAAAGTCGACCTCGGTGGAATTTGAACTCGGAACATAATGACAGATGAAATATCATTAAGTATTCTGCTCGGCATGCTAACGATTCTGCCAGCTAGCAACCTTATCATTTTTTCATATAAAGATATTACAAATACCCATTTCTTTATTACCCACAAGGGTAAACATAAAGGGGACAAACAAGGATGGACAAAGGGATTAAGTCAATTACATCGACCCCAGAGTGTAACTTGTACTTATTTAATCGACCCTGAAAGGACGAAAGGCAAAGTCGACCTCGGCAGAATTTGAACTCGGAACATAATGACGGATGAAATGTCGTTAAGTATTTTGCTTGCCGTGCTAACGATTCTACCAGCTAGCAACCTAATCGTTTGTCATACGAAGATATTACAAATATTACAAAGATACTACAAACTATTTGCCTGATAAGCACATTTGAATTGCAGGGAATTCTGGGTATCTACTGGAGGCTCTGAAAAGATCTTATCTTTGCTATTAAGGAAGTTTCATCAACTGAAGTTTATTAAATGCATAAAATATCTTATGAAAAGTACAATCTTCGCCTTCCTCCCCCCCCCACGACCATCCTCTTTCTTTCTTCTTTCTTCCTGTATTTTCTTTTTCATTTTAAACAAGATTGATTGCACAAAATATTGCTTTCTGATTAGAGAGTTGCATGTTACTACATAACCACCACCCCACCACCTCCTCCTCCTTAGCGTACTTTTAAGATGAAATTCATTCAGAACTTGACATATTACAAGAATCTGTAAAATAAATTTAGAAAAAACATTTTATATATATATACACCACCACACAACACCATATGTAATTATATACACAACACACACACACACAAACACCATGTATATATATATATAATATATATACACCCACCACACAACACACATATGTATATAATATATACACCACACACACACTGATATATATATACACACACACCACACATCATATATATATATATACACACACACACACACTCATAGTATATATAGTATATATATATATATATATATATACACACACACACATGTATATATATATATACACACACACACAATGTATTATATATATACACACACACATATGTATATATATATATATATATATATATATATACACACACACACACACACAGAGAAAGAGATGCTTCAGTTTAAAATTGTCTTCTAATGTAAAACCTTTTTTTATATATATATATGATGAATAGAACTTTCAATTTGCAGGTGAAAGATTTCTTCTCTGGATATAAGAATAGTAATGAAAAAAAAAACACAAAACAAAAAAAAGAACACACCGGTATTAGTTTTCACCTTATTTTCCTGTTTCCTGTACATAATCCACCACCACCACCGCCACCACCACGATTACACTGATATTGCTCTTACTGCCACCGCCGCCACCACAATGTCGAAATGTTGATAACACTCAAATTACACTAAATAATCTCGATGCAATAAGCATTTTCACGGTATCCAATTTACTAAGTTCTTTATCGGTTCTTTCAATGTCAACGAAGTAAAAATAAACGAACAAGTAAAAAAGGACTTAGATAAATATATAAAACATTATTAGCAATCTTGACTTTGAATTTCCAGGTTGAATATTTAAAAAAAAAAAAAAAATTAAATCTATTTGTAGCACAAGAACCATTTTGGAGGCCCCACAACTTCTTGTGACTAAGCACTAATCTTGAATGTTCGTTAATGATTTAAAGTACTGGTAGATTATTTCATTCATCATCATCATCATTTACCATCCGTTGCCCATGCTGGCATGGGTTGGATGGTTTGACTGGGGTTGGTAAGCTGGAAGGCTGCACCAGACTCCAGTCTGATTTATTCATTATCATCGTTTAGGGTCCGTTTTCCGTGCTAGTACGGGTTGGACGGTTCAACCGGGGTCAGGGAAGCCAGGAGGCTGCACCAGGCTCCAATCTCGTCTGGCAGTGTTTCTACAGCTGGATGCCCTTCCTAACGCCAACCACTCCAAGAGTGTAGTGGGTGCTTTTTACATGCCACCGGCACAGGTGCCAGGGGAGGCTGGCAACAGCCACGATCGGTTGGTGCTTTTTACGTGTCACCAGCACAGAAGCCAGTCAAGGTAGCGCTGGCATCAGCCACGTTCGGATGGTGCTTTTTACGTGCCACTGGCACAGGTATTACATCTACAATTTCCATTTGATATTTATTTTGATGTTGATGTACTTGACTCAGTATATCAGAAAATACTATTATAAAACTTTATAAATTGCAGTGCATATGACATGATATTTAGTTATTAGAAGCAGTAATTTGAGATGGAAAAGTGAATCCGGTCCATGACACAAACCATGTGTCAATCGTTACATGTCTTAATTAATCACATTCAGAAGTTGTCCTAAAAGTACAGAATAACCTAGAATGTCAGTAACACTCGTAATCTATGCCGACTGCACTAACTGTATTTTCTTGGCATACAAGTTGAGTTTTTCAGACCAGAATTTACAGTTAAAAATGACAGGTTGACTTACACACCAAGATGGCTTTAGAGGACCAAAAATTCCATGTGAAATGCAGCAGGATTTAGAAAGTTAGTGATGATGTGTAACTGTTTATACTATGTACTGCTGCTACCTGGGCTGTGGAGTCAAAACAAAAAAAACTTTGACTCCAACTCCTCTATGTAATTAAGTGATTGTGGTCTATTTTACCGACTCCAACTCCAGGAACCCCTTAATTGTTTCCGATTCCAACTTTACAGCCCTGGCTGCTACTACTACCTACTTGAGCTGGATCTGACCAACAAGCTCGGAGTTTCAGTGGGAATACAAGTTGACATGTAGTTCCCCATCACATGCAGACTTTGGGATGATGTGATCCACAGCAGTTTATCTTGCTGTCGATTGTCGACCATTGCAGAGGATTCACTGACCAAGTCACCCCTGGTTATCAGACCATACATAGCCTATGCTTGAAACAGATTCTGGAGACATGCTTTAACAAGGGTTAAGGGGTGCCTCATACCCAGTAGTCTTCCAGCACACCAGGCACCAACTTGGAATTTCTAAGGGGCCCACTCATGCTATATACCATGTCAGTTTATATGCTACAAAAGACAGGAATATAAAAATTGTTATTTAACCCTTGGACTCATTAGGCCAGTTACTCAGTTTCCATGGTCTACAAGTGACTGTGATCACATTCCCTGAATGGGATGCCAGTCCAATGCAGGGTTCAAAGCCATCGATTTTGGAAAGGAGGACGAGGAGACAAGTTGATTGCATCAACCCCAATATATGACTGGTTCTTTATTTTATCGACCCTGAAGAGACAAAAGAGAAAGATGACCTCAGCAGGATTTGAACTCAGAACCTAAAGAGTCAGAAGAAATGCTTCTGTAATACCGTTCACTGGTTATTAAGAAGAGTTTATTCTTTTCTAGAATTTCATTCCTCACTTGTGTTTTCGCAGCAGACGCCGACTTGTAGTGATTCAGACCAGATGAGAACTGTACCAAATTAATCTCATCAAGGTCATGCAGGTCATGACCTGCAGAGGTCATGGCTCCTTTCCCATCTCTGCTAAACGATATAAAAAGAAATGCTAAATGTTACATGAGAATACTGTACCTCACTGCCAGGTAAATATGGCATTTTCTCAAACTACTAACAAGGAACTGCAGTTCCAACTACTGACCAGCTTATTAACAATGTGTTATCTCTACTGTTTGTTCTCCTTCAGGTTACACACGCTATCTGTATATGGTGCAGGTGCGACTGAGTGGTAGGAAGCTTGCTTCATAACAACATGGTTCCGGGTTCAGTCCCATTGCATGGCACCTTGGGCAAGTGTCTTCTACTGTGGCCTCGGGCTGACCGAAGTCTTGTGAGTGGATTTGGCAGACAGAAATTGAAAGAAGCCCTGTGTGTGTGTGTGTGCATGTGTATGTTGTGTGTGCATGTGTGTATGTGAATGTGTGTGCGTGTGTGTGTATGTGCGTGTGTGTGTGCAGGTGTATGTATGTGTGTATGCGCGTGTATGTGAATGTGTGTGCATGTGTGTGTGTTTGTGTCTGTTTTGTTCCTCACCACTGTTTGACAACCAGTGTTGGTGTGTTTACATCTCTGCAACTTAGCAGTTTAGCAAAAATGACCAATAAAATGAGCACCTGGCTTAAAAGAAAACAAAACAAGTACCTGGTTCAATTCATTCGACTAAGAATTTTTTTAAGGCAGTGCTCCAGAATGGTTGCAGTCTAAGGACTGTAACAAGTAAAAGATAAAAGATATATTATCATCGCCATCCATCATTTTGAATCCAGGTTTTGTCCTCATTAATGGGGATTGCTGGATCAACCTCAATGCCGTAGCAACAGCCCTCACACCATCTCGCCTTCTTGCCTGGTTTGGGGTGTGCCCCCTTCTCAAGCCAACCCTCCCAATCTTCTCCCCCACCTGTCCCCTCCATATTTTCCTCAGTCTACCCCGCTTCCGCTGTCCATTTACCTCAAACCCTAGCATCCTCTTCAGAACATGCTCCTTATCCCTCCTCAACACATACCCATACCACCGCACTCTATTTGCCCTAATTATCCCAAAGATGTCCACAGTGGTGTTGAAAGTTAACAATTATAATTAATTGCACTAACGATCTCTTCCTAACCAGGACCAAAACTAACACTGACTGGTCATTACACAGGAAATTTAAATAACATTATCAGTGTAAATTTCTTAATTAATTATCTAAGTCAAACACATGGAGGATTGGTTAGTTTACAGTACATGCTGGCCTTTAACAGATAATGTAATACCAATGTTCTAACACCATTTACGGTTCCTTACAACCTGAAGAAGGCAATTTGGATATTGCAATATGAAACTGTAAAGCTCAATAAAACACTCTTCAGTTAAACAGTGCACCCACTAATTACAGAAGAATGCCATGCTTTACGACTTCTACACACAATGTTGTCTATTCTAAATTTTCTTCAGCTGGAGAGTTAGTTGTGCCAGGAATGTAAGATATGCTGAAGTTCTCACTCAACACTATGCCACTTAATCTATTTTTATTTCAATCAACATAAAACCTTTGATAAATACAACTTTAAAGGATTTTTTTTCTCTTCTTTCTCAGTAAATAAAACACAATTTGGCATTTCTGGAAGTCAAAGAATCCTGTTTTTAATGAACCCAGGCTTCGGGTGCTGAATTCAACTTCAGTGCTCCTTTGATAAATGCCTTAAAAATAATTTTAATATAGATACATAGTTGTGTGGTTAAGAAGCTTATTGTAACCATATGGTCTCAGGTTCAGTCCCACAGTGTGACACCTTGTGCTAGTATCTTCATTTATAGTTGTGGGGCAACTAAAGCCTTGTGAGTGGATATGACATATAGTAGCTGAAAGAAGCTTGTAGTGTGTGTGTGTGTGTGTGTGTGTGTGTGTAACTGTGCATCGCCTTACTGGCACTTCTGCCCCGTGCGGGTAGGGTGCTAAGAGCACCATCCAACCGTGATCGTTGCCAGAGCGACTAACTGGCTTCCATGCCGGTGGCATGTAAAAAGCACCATTCGAGCGTGGTCAATGCCAGTGCTACCGGACTGACTCCCATGCCAGAGGCATGTAAAAAGCACCCACTACACTCTCGGAGTGGTTAGCATTAGGAAAGGCATCGAGCTGTAAAAACCTTAACAGATCAGATTGGAGCCTGGCGCAGCCTCCTGGTTTGCCAGATCTCAATCAAACCATCCAACCCATGCCAGCATGGAAAAATGACGTTAAACAATGATGACGATCATCATCGTTATCATTATCGAGATAATACATGATTAAATTCACAACGATGTGAATAAATAAGCATCACCACATTTGACAGAATAATATGAATGCTAAAGAGTTAAAGAATTTGCATGGCTACAGGAAGACATTTGGAGAGAGAAACTCTGAAAAATGTTTGTGAATAAAAGGTTTTGAGGAAAAGCAATTACAGAATTACTGGGAGACACAGAAACTGCCGTCATTATAGTGAAAGAGGCCAGTGAAAGACATATTTAATTGGTTTTTCAGGAACTGATGAGTGTTAGTTTAATTAATCACACTGCAGTCTAATTAACTCCAAAATAGCATGAGGCAACAATTGACGATGAATAATAAATTCATTTTGTCAACTCAGAATAAAGTCAAGCAACATTGTAAATGGGAGTAAAGGGAACATGAGTTAACCCTTTAGTCTTTAAACTAGCCATATCCAGCCTTTCACACCTACCCTACAATGTCATTCTAAAAATAAACAACCACGTCATCGAAATCTCGAAGCTATGAGATAATCCCGTGATTAATTAAAAACAATGTGGATAAATGAGGATTACATTTGAATGAGTAATCTGAATGCTTAAAGAGTTAATAACTAATTCTCGGCCATCAATTCATCTTGGCTTTGACAATAAATTTCATTTAGATTCCCTAAAACACCTTGGTTATTCAAACACACTATTCTGGCTCCGTTTCAAGCCTTTCTTTCATCAATGGGCAATTTAACAAAATAGACCTAAAGGTAGTTCATTGCAGTCAGTCAGCATAATAATGCCGGAGCTCCTGTGTACACAGAAATTAACAATACAATAATATATATAAATAGTTGCTTCTCTGTCCACGTTTCAAATACAAACAGAACTACAGTTTATTTTAGGTGTGGGTGGAGGGGGGCAATAGATAAAAAAGGGATTATAAAGCGTTTGAGTGGTGGAATTGTAATCTGTAAGGATTACTTCTTTGTTGAATTCTGAGAGTGACAATTATGGTAGTGAATAAGTTGAAACAGTGCCAAATCAATACTATCACTACTATAACCAAAAGCCCAATATATATATATATATATATAATGTTTGGCAAAGTGAGTTTCAACAATTACATAAAAATTTTTCTCTCCATTCAGAAACAAAATATTATATGTATAACAATATAATGCAGTAACAGTGATCTTTCACATAAGTGAGGGTTGGGGACAGGAATGGCATCCAGCTGTAGGAAAATCCATCTCAACTAATTCTGACAAACCCATGCGAGCATAGAAAAAGTGACCATTAAAATGATGATGGTGATAGCCGGACAGTATAAAATAAATAAATGCACCCTTTTAAAGCCTAGCCTGGCTCATGGGCCTGGTTTCCCGGTTTCTATGGCGTATGTGTTCCCAGCTGGATGGGATGCCAGTCCATCGCAGCGTTACTCCTTTTTGCCAGCTTAGTGGACTGGAGCAATGTGAAATGAAGTGTTTTGCTTAAGAACACAACGTGTCGCCCGGTCCAGGAATCGAAACCACATTCTTACGATCATGATGCTGACACCCTAACCACTAAGCCACGTGCCTCCACAGCTGGACAGTATACACCTAGTAAAATACTTGCTTTAGAAATCTAGTTACTTCATAGTAACTGGGAAACCGGGCCCATGAGCCTGGCTAGGCTTGAAAAGGGCACATAAATAATAAAATGAGGGTTGGGGACAGGAATGGCATCCAGCTGTAGGAAAATCCATCTCAACTAATTTTGACTAACCCATACGAGCATAGAAAAAGTGACCATTAAAACGATGATGGAGATAGCCGGTGATAAATTTCGGGGTCAATAAATACTGACACCTTAACTACTAAGCCACGCATCTCCACAGCCGGACAGTATACACCTAGTAAAATACTTGCTTTAGAAATCTAGTTACTTCATAGCCCAGATACACTAACAATGTGTTTTTATGAGCAGAACAAAGATAACCAGTTCAAAATAACACATCAACAAATGATTTATCACACTGTGTAGTTTCTCCTCTGTTCATGTCATAAGCTAGACTGGTGTATTGTTGTCATTACAAATGGCATCCAATTACGATGACAACATGACAATAGAGAGGCATAATAGACAGAGTGTTGCATGAATGAATCAATAATACAATGATCATTGTCATCGTCATCATTTCAATGCCCACTTTTTTGTTGAGGCAGATTTTCTATGGCCAGATGCCCTTCCTGTCACCAACTCTCATCTGTTTTGAAGTAAGGCAATATTTCCTCATGACTAAGGCAGTGAGCTGGCAGAAACGTTAGCACGCTGGGCGATATGCTTAGCGGTATTTCGTCAGCCACTACATTCTGAGTTCAAATTCCGCAGAGGTTGACTTTGCCTTTCATCCTTTCAGGGTTGATAAATTAAGTACCAGTTACTTACTGGGGTCAATATAATTGACTTAATCCATTTGTCTGTCCTTGTTTGTCCTCTCTGAATTTAGCCCCTTGTGGGTAATAAAGAAATAGGTATTTCGTCAGCCGCTACGTTCTGAGTTCAAATTCCGTCGAGGTCAACTCTGCCTTTCATCCTTTTGAGGTCGATTAAATAAGTACCAGTTATGCACTGGGGTCAATACAATCGACTTAATCCATTTGTCTGTCCTTGTTTGTCCCCAAGGGATAGATGTGAGTGTCGCTGTCATGCCAGGCATGCCCTTCATTTTGAATCAGTCTGTCTGGATGATGGAGCAATATTACTTCACTTGGAAATAGGCGAAAATTAGTGGCAGAGAAGATATCCAGCCATAGGAAGTTCAGAAAATGGACGCTAAAACAATGATGATGATGTTACGTGTGAATGTGTGTGTGTGCATGCACATACCTATACACACACACACTGATGCTTCCTTCTCTTACACTCTCCTGTCTTAGCAAGAACTTTTTCTTCAGCCATTCCTTTCCAGTCATTTCCAAATTTCTGGCAGAGGGAATTGCATCATGGTGCTGCTTATCTCACAGATGGTGACCAACTGACCCTGCTATAGTGTGTAGTCAATAAAAAATAAAAAATATAAAATGGCGATAATCTACCCATTGCACCCTATTTATATATATGTATGTATGTATATATGTGTATGTATGTATGTATATGTATATGTATGTATTTCTCATTTATATACCTTTTCATTCCTACATAACTACAATAATCTTAGAATATATTGTTTTTACATTCCATGATTATTTCTGTTTTGATAACTTTCTCCTTCCTCTTTTTATACTTTATCTAATAAGAATAATATAATACACCTAATAATAATAATTGATTCCTTGGTAAGCATATACATATACATATGAATATAAAAACAGAGAAATATATGTACATGTGTTTATGTATGTTTATGTGTACATATGTATAAGTGTGTATATGTGTATGTATTTGTATTTATAATTTAACCTTATGAACTTTCCAAGCTCTCTGCCAAAGCCCAGAGACACACCCAAGTACCTAAATCTTATCTGCCAAATACTTCAGTTCATTGAAAGGATACAAGTAGATTGGGGGTACTTTGACCTCTTGGCTGAAACAGCTGTAAGATATTATCTATCTTTTGTGATCTACATTATATATTTTAATAATTACTGGTATTTTTTATATATTGAATATGTAAAGCAGAATATGCTATACATGTATGTATATTGTTATAATGGGTTTTTTTTTAAATACATAAATAGACATAATATAATGTCTAAAAGTTGATGAATACCACCTCTTGACCCCTCCATTTTCTTATTGTTCTCTCTCTCTCTCTCTCTCTATATATATATATATATATAAGACAACAAAGTGTGCATACGCCACTATATATATATATAACCAGCACACAATCTCAGATCAGGTCACTTGCTATGCAAGTACATCTCCGTAATATATATATATATATATATATATATATATATATATATATATATATAATATATGTTATATATATATATATATATAATATATATATAGATATATATATATATATATATGTATATATATATATATATATATATATATAATATAATATGATATATATATATATATATATTATATACTATATGTAATATATATATATATATATATATATATATTATATATATATATCTAAAAATATATAGGTATATATATATATTATAATATATAATTTATAATATATATATATATATATATATTAAATAATGATATAATATATATATAATATAATATATATATATATTATATAAAGGTTATATATATATATAATAAGATATATATATATAATAATATATGTATATATATCATATCAGGTATAAATATTATAAATATAATATATATGTATAAGATATATGTATAGATCATATTATATATATATATATATTATATAATATATATATATATATATAAATGTATATATATGTAATAACATATATATATATATATATATATATAAAATACAAAATGGGGCAAGAATGCAAACATCCGGACAACTAAGTTATACAAAAGGGACAACAAAACATCCAGATAGACAATACAAAAAAACAAGGATGGGTCATTCGAAGCTTTTTATCCTCAGTCAAGAACTGGATCATCCTCACAATTTCGGCTGAATAATATATATATATATTTATGTATGTATGTATGTATGCATGTATGTATATAGCCAGAAGCACGCACAAATGCATATGTACTCACATGACTCGCACGCTTACAATAAACTATATATAATGAGCAAACATGAGATAAATAAGCTGATGAAGGCCAGGTTTTTCCTTTTTGATATTTACTTTGAAAATGAGCTGAAATGAAAACATTCAAACAGGGCATGTGTCTGTATAAATAGAACCTTTTTATCATAGTTTACCGACTATGGACCGAAGTAATTACCTATGGCAAAGGGAATAGCAAGACAACAAATACAAAACCGGAAGATACCAAATCAATTAGTACCGGCTGGTAATACACATTTAGCATGATTTGTCCTTTCATAACAACAGACATGTTGTCGGAAAGAAAACTGGTCGTACAAAGGAAGGTTAAGAAACAATGCAAGAAAAGAGCAAAGACTCCAATGTTTTTTATCTTTTATCTTTCATGATATTGATTTATGTTCATTAAATTGCAAGGCCATCAGGTTTGATAGATTTTTTTTATTGCTTCTTGTATTTGTTTCAGTCATTTGACTGCGACCATACTGGGGCACCGCCTTAAAGGATTGCACGTAAAATGCACCAACTGATCGTGGCCATTGCCAGCCTCCTCTGGCACCTGTGCCGGTGGTACGTAAAAAGCACCCACTACACTCACGGAGTGGTTGGCGTTAGGAAGGGCATTCAGCTGTAGAAACACTGCCAGATCAGACTGGAGCCTGGTACAGCCTCCTGGCTTCCCGACCCCGGTCGAACCATCCAACCCATGCTAGCATGGAAAGCAGACATTAAACGATGATGATGTTGATGATGATGATGAGTGGATCGGAACAACACAAAATGAAATGTTTTGCTCAAGAACCCAATGCATTGCCTGGTCCAGGAATTGAAACTACACTCTTACGATCATGAGTTCCACACCCTAACCACTAAGCCACGTGCCTCCACATCAAATGCTGTTACTATGGCTGTCACTAGAAACTGGATAGGACTTGAATGTACGTACCATGCTTTCACAAATTATTTTAGCTGCCTGTGTAGTCGTGAGCAGACATAGAGACACATTCTCACCTTTTATCCAATGGAACTGTATGCATGTGATAGGTGGAGAGGAAGAGAAAGAGATGGCTACACCAGCACTTAGCTGGCCCTTATTTCAGTTGAGAAATTCTTGGGTCATATGTGCCTGGTTCGAGGATATGATGTCCAGCTTGGTCCAGTAATTGAACCCATGAAACCAGTGCCCTAATTACTATACTACACACTTTCACATGTGTGCATGCATACATGTGTGTGTGTGTTTATACATTGTATACACTGCCATATATATATATTTTCATTTAGAGATAATAGGCCCCTTCATCTCACCACGAAGGGGCCTACTATCTCTAAATGAATATATATATTTCCTCAATGAGAATAATTTGAACCCCAGTTATGCCAGAATTTTTATTCCCTAACAAATAAAATTATATATGTGTGTGTGTGTGTGTGTGTGTATATACATGTCATACACCTTCATATATATGTGTGTGTGTGTGTATGCTTTACTTCTATATACACATACATCACACACCTTCATATATACGGGTGTATCTATGTATACATCACACACCTTCACATATGTTTATGTATGTAAATGTCTTTCACTGATGTATAAACAGCCAAAGATGTAAACATTGGCAATAAAACTGGTGCTTTCAAACAAAAAATACCCTGCAGCAATTACCCTACCTAAATTGCACAGATGCCAATTTTGAAACCCATCCCATCATAAACGCAGTGAGCTAGTGGCCGGTCCATTGAAAACCTGATCAAGGATGCCATTTATAGTTTGCAATAATGTAACAGGGAATAAATTTTAGAAATAAATTTATGAAATGGTTTCAACTGGCAACAAGAAATGGATTGCAGACTTGGCAAATGAGAGTTTAGCGCTTGCCATAGAGACATAAATAATAATATTAAAAACTGAGGAATGGCAAGAAATGTCAGGTAAATCCTGAAAAAAAGAAGCTGAGTTGCATTGCTCTTTTGCAAATTGTGTGCTACAAAGCTATGCTATATTTTTAATCAGTACCAACAGCCAAGAGTAGAGTGAGAAAGAAGAGTTTGTAGGGTGAGGTGGGAAGAAGAAAAAAAAAGACAAAATTAAAAAGATTAATAACAAGAATAACGACAACAACAATGATAACGAAAATAGCTGAAAGAAATAGAAGGCAAACCCTGCTTGCTTAGAGTGATGGTATGATGGTTGGGTGGTGGGGAAAAGGTTTAGCAGAGAAGCTAAAACTTGGAAAGACAGGATGTGTGGAAGTCGTTGCAGTGTGGGAGGGAGGCAGACACGAAAGACACAGAGAGGTGGTTTACGGATGATTAAAAAGAAATTTTTAAAAAGAGAAAGAAAGAAAGAAAGAAGGAAGATGAAGTGATGTAGCAAGAAGGGCGAAAATGAGTTGTGTCGGGAAGGTGAGCTGAAATAGTGATGCGGAGCAGCAAGTTACCAGCAAACGAGAATGACGATGGAATAGGTGGGTGTGAGAAGGGTACAGTGGCGAGGAGCGGGAGGGTGTGACGCTAAAGAAACGGCAAGGTATTACAGCTTAAAATCTACAGTCAACGGAGGAGGGGCAACAACAAAGTTTAGGGGTGGTGGTCGTGGTGGGGGAGTACTTTGCTGAAATAAATAAAGGGAGATGAAATTTCAAGGGTAGAACTACGAGTTGATGAATGGAGAATGCTGCGATTGCACCTGGGTATGTGAAAGAGCACGGGTGAGATGGGGGTGGCTGCTCGAAGAAGATACGGGTGGGGGGAGAGGGGAATTAAAAAGATGCAATAACTGATAGGGTGGGTAAGATTGTAAGGTAGAAGGAGGCTGGGGAGGGTTCAGACTCCCTAATGATGGGTGAAATAGGCGTGGGATGGGAGAGGGGAAGAAAGCTAAGGAGACTGCACAATACAGTCTTGGTATGCGGGCTAACAGCGTATCCATGGCAGCAAGCGAAGAAAGGGGATCGCAAAGAGAACCCTGCAAATGTCTGATATGACTGGAGATTCCGGGGTCTCTGTCGGGAATATTTATTACATAAATAGACAAAATATTTTCATTCGAGTTTGGATTAAACTGCTAAAAATAATTATTATTAGTGTGTGTGTATGTGTGTGTGTATGTATGAGTATTTGTGTGTGTATATATTTGCGTATATGTATTTGTGTGTGTGTATGTGTGTGTGTATGTATGTGTATTTGTATGTATATATATATGTGCGTGTATGCATATTTGTGTATGCATGTGTGTGTATGCATGTGTATGTGTGTGTGCATGTGTATCTGCATGTGTGTGTATGTATGTATGGGTATTTGTGTATGTATATATTTGTGTATATGTATTTATGTGTGTATGTGTGTGCATATTTGTGTGTGTATTTGTATGTATGTATTTGGTGTGTGTGTGTGCATGTATGTATATTTGTATGTATATATGTGTATTTGCATGTGTGCATGTATGCGTATTTGTGTATTTCTGTGTATGTATGTATGTGTATTGAGCATATTCGTGTGTGCGCATGGGTGTGTGTGTGTGTGAGTGTATGCAAATAAGATTCTATAGACCTGTTATACAACTTCACCTGCTTTACATATCTATACACACCACACATTATATGTACAGTGTGTGTGTATGTGTGTGCGTGGGTGTGTGAGGTTGTGTATGTATGTGTATGCGTGTGTGTGAGACACAGACCTAAGTGCACTTTCTTAATTCGTTTATCAATCTCTGAGGCTGTTTTATGGCAAGATAAAAATTAATTAGAGCCATGAGAAATGTCAACGTGAAAGAAATAAAATGGGAATGAAGAATCCAGAAAAACAGAACCTATCACAAAGAAGGAGGCAGATTCATTAGGTTTCTGAGTTATTCAGTGTTTTACTGCCTTGGTCACACGCTCATTGGGCAAATTAACGAAGCAAAATCTGGTGAGACCATTATATATATTTGCATATGTGCATGCGAAAGTATGTGTGTGTGTGTATATATATATATATATATATATATTATATATATATATATTATATATACATAAAGTTAATCCAAACATGAAAACACCAAGAGAAAACACAACAACGCGAGGACGTGGAACAAATATAGTATTATTGGACACTCAGGAAAGAAGGAGGGTTTAACATTTCGAGCGGAGCTCTTCGTCGGAAACATAGGAGAAGGGAAGACAGAGGAAAAAAAACGCCAACGGTACACACGAGGTCACATGTGTGTGTTGCCTTACTGGCACTTGTGGGTGTGGCATGTCAAAAACATTCAGGCGTGGTCGTTGCCAGTGCCGTTGGACTGGCTCCTGTGCAGGTGGCACATAAAAAGCACCATTTGAGTGTGGCCGTTGCCAGTACCACCTGACTGGCCCTCGTGCCGGTGGCACGTAAAAGCACCCACTACACTCTCGGAGTGGTAGCCTTTCAGCTGCTTCCCCTCTCAAGTCGCCACCCCTATGCAAGCTTACACAACAGACCCAAAATGTGCCTCTCCCATCAAAGCAATGCCCAGAGCAGACTGTCCTCACCCCACCCCACCTATGCTACTGATATAAACCCCTTAAACTTCAGGAATTATGAAACTAAGACAATTTGAACTCAAATATATCTGTCAATCTGTCTTAATTTCGTAAGCTTTCATAAGTGACAACAAACTAAGTTGGTAATCCTTGTACTTGGACTGTTACCAACTAACCAAGCTGTAAATAAGTACCAGGAGTAGATTTCGTCAATAGTAGGAGCATAGTAAAATTGACCAGTGTTTTGTAAAATTTTCTGTGTCAAGGCCAAACGTCTACTGGTAAGTGGTTCTGCAAAGATAACTTGCCCTTGAAACAGCTGTCTGCCACATAAATATCTGATCAACCGCAATAGGTCACAGAGATAAAGTTCAGACAAGTGACAGAAATGCTCAATGATTAAAACAACACCTGTCCCTAATTAATAGAAAATTAGTTGTTCTGAAGCCATTTTTGATTAGGAGGAAGGAATATTACATCATTATGTTGTCCGTTTTCCATGCTGGCATGGGTTGGATAGTTTGGCCGAAGCTGACCAGCTTAAGGGTCCATGTCTGATTTGGCATGGTCTCTATGGCTGGATGCCCTTCCAAACACCATCTACTTTACAGAGTGAACTGGGTGCTTTTACACAGCACCAGTCATCATCATCATCGTTTAACGTCTGCTTTCCATGCTACCATGGGTTGGAGACAGTTTGACTGAGGACTTGCAAACCAGATGGATGCACCAGGTTCCAATCTGATTTGGCAAGGTTTCTACAGCTGGATGCCCTTCCTAACGCCAACCACTCCGAGAGTGCCACTAACACTAGCCTTTCAATTTGAGTTGAACTTTATTATTTTAATGAAATTCTAGCAATGGAAAGCTTTTCCGTAGTTCAGCTTCAGGTCAACTTTACTTAAGACCTAGAATCAAAGGCATTCCAACTGTAGCCAGTCTGTCTTTTTGAGGGAGGCCTAAGACTACATTATCCAATATATCCTTTCCTTATCGAAGACAGGTGTGTGTGTGTGGGGGGGGGAATCTGAAGGAGATTTTGGCTGCTATTTCTGGCAGTTTGAGTGACCACATAGAAGCCATTTTCTCAAGCTCACTGAGTTGATCGCAGTTACATTATGTCTCTGAATAAACATTATGTTCAATTCTATTTGTCTCAACTCAAAGACCTGAACAAAGTTAAGAGTTCTCTGTAGATGCCGGCATTGATGTCTGTATGGTTAAGAAGCTCATTTTGCAACTATATGGCTTCAGGTCCACTCCCACAGCGTGGCACCATGGGAAAGTGTCTTCTACTATATATTTCTTTATTGCCCACAAGGGGCTAAACATAGAGGGGACAAACAAAGAGATTAAGTCAATTACATCGACCCCAGTGCAAAACTGGTACTTTTATTTATCGACCCCTAAAGGATGAAAGGCAAAGTCGACCTCGTCAGAATTTGAACTCAGAACGTAACGACAGACAAAATACCGCTAAGCATTTCGCCCGGCGCGCTAATGTTTCAGCCAGCTCGCCTTATATATATATATATATATATCTGTGTGTGTATCTGCCACTGCTTGGCAACCAGTGTTGGTTTGTTTATGTCTGTGTAACATAGCAGTCTGGCAAATGAGACCGATTGAATCAGTCCCAGACTTTATAAAACTAAACATAAATACTGGGGTCAGTATGTTTAACCCTTTATCATTTAAACCAGCCATATCTGACCCAAATATTATCCTTGTTTTATGTTGAAACTGGCCAGATCCAGCCTCTCACACCTACCCTGCAATGTCATTCTAAAAATAAACAATCACATCATCAAAATCTTGAAACTTTGAGATAATCCATGATTAATTCAAAATAATGTGAATAAATAAATGTTGCATTTGACAGAATCTGAATGCTAATGAGTAAAAGCATTGCCCCAGCATGGTCGCTGTCCAATGACTGAAACATGCAAAGGATAAAATTGATTAGCATTTTATAGGGTGGGAGTATGTAGTTCCCTTGCACCAGTTTAACTTTAAAGAGACAACCAAGGCTAAGCGCCGGCTTCGAGAACCGACCGACATGTTGGTTTTGTAAAAGGGACAAATTGCTTTTAATCAAACTCCAGCCGACTGAAGAGATCAATAGATATTGATCTTTTTGTTTTTATTTGATTAAGGAATCACAAACTATTTTAGTAAAGAAGGATGCATGAATCATTCACCCCTTTCTTCTTGTTCAACCAAACAGAGAAAAGGATCAGTGGTGGGGCTGGCTAGGGGCATTGATAGGTCTGGGATAGAGAGATCTGGTGAATGAACTTAATTTGTGCAGAATCTTTCATCCCATATTTTTTTTTAATACAATAACAGTGTCTGAGAAGCAGGCCTTTGTTGTTGGGCGGAGTCTACTGGAGTTTCTCTGTTATTACGAGATATTTTAACTACAGAGACAGCAATGCCAGTCTATCATAAGCTTAGTCATATTAGGAGTTAAACACAGTATTACAGATATTTGTCAGCGCCATTGCTGCCTACTGTGCCAAACCTAGCCAACATGATAAAGTCGGCCTGTTGGATATGCAGTCACTACACTTGCTAGAAATAACAGTCAAATCTCCTTCAAACCACGCCATACTGTCATAAAAAGGGAAAACTATACAGATTCATATTTCGTTTTTGGATTTGGTTTGCAAGATTCTTTATATGAGTTTGTGTGTTGAAGCATATTCTGTTGTGTCTGGGGAGAGTCGTTTTCTTTTTGGGCCTTATAATTTAATACCCTCACTGGTAAGTTGAAAAGGTTGCAAGACACAATGAAAATTTTGGGAAAATAGAAATTAGAAATAAGTGGAAATTTTACCAGTGAGTGTGTTAAATTATAATGCACAAAAAGAAAATGACTCACCCCAGACACAACAGTATATACAGATTCACAATTCCTGAAAAAAAAAAAATTACCATGGCTACAAAGCTTTTGGTCACAGGTCTGTAGAATTAGAGTTTACTTGGAGATAATCAATAACAATGATGAATTGAATATCCTGATAAAAAAATAAAGTCTTATCTAGGGATATAATGCAGCATACAAACTATAAATCACTTCAAAAACCCAACATTTTAATTAAATCTCGAGCTTACAGTTTGTGAGATTATTATTATTATTGTCATGTATGGTGTAATAAATGTTATTTAGAAGAACTTTAGTTGCTGTTTAGTCCCAGGCCAGGACGGATTCAGCAGGCATATAATCAAGGATGTTCCCACTCTTTTCTCTCCTTATTTTTGTCCAGGCATTAAGTAATATAAGAGATGTAATTGTCTCAGGCAAGTGGTTTGATCTGAGACAGCGTGTGGAAACAAATACAGTTACACTCTGGAAGATATGTTAGACTCTGGAAAACGCACAAAAACTATTAACTTCACCTCAGTAAGAACCATGCCAGCGACCAGGTTGCAATTGGTGCAATGAAAATTTTGGCAATAAATAATAAATGTTCAAGTGAAGTTAACAATCTTAGCATGTTTTTTTTAAATTTATCTGTGTTTCAATTTTTCAGGCAGCAAAGTGTGATTCAAGGCAGATTTAACTGCTATTTCTAGCAACTTGAATGACTGCATGGAGACTCTCTCACTGGTTCAAAATATCTTTGTTAGTAAACTTAGAAAAATTTCAAAATAGTCATACAGCTTATCGGTCAGCCACACAAATAGTGTTGTTGCTGGAAACATGGAAAGAAGTTAAAAGATGAATATTTTGCCATCTTATCATTATTTAAACTCGTTAGGTATGGGTTTTTTTTCTAACTATAAACAAAGTTAAGAGAGGAGATAATTTTCTATTTAAAACAACAAAAAGAAAAGAAAAAAGAATTTTATCTTTCGTATTTTTACTCGTTTTTATAATTAGACTGTGGCCATGCTGAGGCACCACCTAGAAGCGTTTTGTAGAATTAATTGCCCTCAGTACTTAATTTATTGATGTCTTTGCCAAACTGCTAAGTTACAGGTGAGAGACAAACACAATGGCACCTGCACACACACACCAATATAGTAGTAAGAGCTGTTCTTCACTTCTGCTCCAGAGCGTCGGCTGCGGGGTCACTCCGAAAAGCTCTATCTGCGACGATTTCATCTCAATCGAAGGAGAGGGGCTTTCTCCGTCCGGGTTGCGTATCCGTGGAATAAGCTGCCGGACGAGATAGTGAAGATGCTGACGACCGCTCAGTTCAAAGTCTCCCTTGACCACAAGTGGCCTGAACTCTTTACATGAACACCACCCTGTACATAACTCCATGTCCTCCTACATGGCCTTGCTTTTTGCTTTTTGAGCCAAAAAATTAACTAACTAACTAACTAATTTAAAGAAAATGGAGAGTCTGAAAACAGCAAAATCAACTTATTTATATACCTGTTGATTACATGAGGCCTAAGATCGTTTCAGTATCCACCTTCATTCATTTTACAATTAACAATTGAATTATGATTTCAAAAGGTGTATATATATGGCTGAAAAATGAGCTTCTTATCCACATAGCCATCATATATGTATGTATGTATATATATATATTATATATATATATATATATATAGAACATTGCCTACATTGAAAGTGTGTTATTGTCTTGGAGATTTTATGGTAGAAAAGACATTAGCATCTATTTCTAATTCAGTACGTGACGAGGCATTTAGCTCACCCCTTATTATAATTATGTATATAATTATAGAATATCTTATATATATTTTTTTTTTACTTGTTTCAGTCATTTGACTGCGGCCATGCTGGAGCACCACCTTTAGTCGAGCAAATCGACCCCGGTACTTATTCTGTCGGTCTCCTTTGCCGAACTGCTAAATGACGGGGACGTAAACACACCAGCATCGGTTGTCAAGCAATGCTAGGGGGACAAACACAGGCACACAAACACACACATACATATATATACATATATACGACAGGCTTCTTTCAGTTTCCGTCTACCAAATCCACTCACAAGGCATTGGTCAGTCCGGGGCTATAGCAGAAGACACTTGCCCAAGATTCCACGCAGTGGGACTGAACCCAGAACCATGTGGCTGGTTAGCAAGCTACTTACCACAGCCACTCCTGCACTGCATCCTTCAAAACTTCAATGCTTCCTGAGATTCGCCAGCACTACACCTGATTTTCTCTCCTCCATACACACGCAAGCATGTATCTGACTCATACATTGTTGGCTTCCCAGACATTTGTACATTGCTGCATATGCTTTATACTTACTTTTGACAAGTTGTGGTGCACCTGGGCACTGTATATATATATATATGATTATCATCATCATCGTTTTACTTTTCCCTGCAACCATGAGTTGGACAGGTTCTCTGAAGCAGTGTTTTACACTAGATCGTCTTTTTGATACCAGCCCTTTTAGTCCCCTCTTGCAACACAAAGGGTCACAGTGTACCCATTCTACAACTGAGATACATACATACATCAAAAATGGTCCGGGAATCAAACTCACAACCTCACAATCACAAGTTCAACGCTCTAACCACTGAGCCATATGCCTTCACATACATACACACAAACAAAAATACTCTGTAGTTGATATTGAAATTCCAATGAAGGAGCCTTGGATCTAGATTAGAAACCGGCTCTTTCTCTATTGGCAGGAAATCTTGAAATAAAATTGAACAATGGCATACGTGCATTAAAAGAGGAAGTCAGAAAACATTTTCCAGCTTCCTGGTTTACCTCACATAATTACAACTACATACCAGACTGTAACACTGGAAGAAGCAGATGTGCTTCAAGAGGACACAGCTTGGATTTTACCCTACCCACATAACAGTTATATACAAAGAGAGAGCGAGAGAGAGAGCGAGAGGGGGAGAGAGAGAGAGGGAGAGATTTTTATAAAACTACCAATTATGTGTTAAGTGAAAAGGCAACAATTGATGTGTAACAAGCTTTTTTCTTTTATTTGTTTCAGTCGACACTAGAAATCATTCTTTGTAAGCTTAGTACTTATTCTATCGGTCTCTTTTGCCAAACTGCTAAGTTATGGAGACGTAAACATGCCAGCATTGGACACCAAGCAATGGTGGGGGGGACAAACACAGACACACAAACATATATACACGACGGGCTTCTTTCAGTTTCCGTCTACCAAATCCACTCACAAGGCTTTGGTCAGCCCGAGGCTATAGTGGAAGACACTTGCCCAAGGTGCCATGCACAGTGTGACTGAACCCAGAGCCATGTGGTTGGTAAGCAAGCTACTTACCACACAGCCACTCCTGCACTTATATACATTCAGTATGTTATATTGGGTAAAGGGGAATTTGTGGTTATGTAGATACGATACAATCATAACACAAGGGTCTTGAGTTCAAATACACAGCAGGATTTTCTTTTGTATATCTGTGTACTCTTCATTCCGTTCATTCCACACAGTTCACCAATCACAAACAGGTACAGCAGATCATCAACAACTCTTCCTGGACCAGAATGTTGTGTATTTTTTCTTTTGTTGTTGTTTTTTCTTACCATATACTTAATAGATGCAGGCATAGGTGTATGCTTGGGAGACTTGCTTCCCAAACTATGCGGTCACTGGTTCAATCATACTGCATAACACCTCAGGTCAACCAAAACCTTGTTATGACTTTTCACATTTAAAAACTGACCAGAGAGACATTTACATAATTGCGAGTTGTTATATATAACCATGGGTTAAACAACCTGATGAAGCAAAACTATGATCAAAAAGCATTCCACCTATGCCCACCTTGTCTTTCATTTCACATACAGTGTATCTAGGACTACATTACTGGGAATGGACACATTGAAACTCCGATACCTGGCAGCTGACTTGGCAGACATCCATAAAATTATTAACCATCTTACAAACAATAACTCTGAGCACCTTTTCAAACTCCACCTGTCTAACACCCGTGGACATGTTTACAAAGTCAGAAAACAGCACAGCTCCTTCCATGACTTTAGGAAACATTTTTTCACGCTGAGAGTTGCTGAAGCATGGAACAAACTGCCGGCATCAGTTGTTAGTTGTCGGAGCACTGCATCGTTCAAAACTTCCATGCTTCCTGAGATTCGCCAACACTACACCTGATTTTCTCCCCTCCATACACACGCAAGCATGTACCTGACTCATACACTGTTCACCTTCCAGATATTTGTACATTACTGCATATGCTTTATATGCACTTTTGACAAGTTGTGGTGCACCTCAGCACTGTATACAATAATTTCATTACTATTATTTGAAAGTGCTAATTTTTTTACAAGCAGTAAGAGTTGAGAGAGATTTGGTTGCTATGTCTAGCAGGTTGAGTAACTGCACACAGCCCCCACCCCCCTTTTTGACACAAGACATTTTCATAAATTCCTGGGTGAGAAATCTTATCTTATGGTGCTCAGTAAATATTTTAATATCACAAAATATTTCATTTTAACAGCCAGAAGTCTGCAGTTCCCCATCAACTTTTAATATTTTCTCTCTCCAACGGTGGTTCGGTGTCAAAAACCCATAAAAGCATATTGTGTGTGTGTGTGAGAGATAGATAGATAGAGAGAGAGAGTAATAAGTGTGTTTGTGTGCATATCTAGTGTGTCCACATGTGTGCAAAAAATAAAGGTTAATTAAACAAGAATCACCAATCTACAACAGTGAAAGAGGACATTTGTTCCTACATCTGGTTAGCATTTAATAGAAAGCTCGAAATAAACAGGTTATTCCAGTATGCATATTATGGAATGATTACCACACAGAAACATGACCTCCAGATAAAGACAAATAACCAGATTCTTTAAACAGAGAAATATCTGCATAATTTCTAAATAAACCTACTTCTTTATGTGTAAATAGAAACACTGCTCTCTCAAGAAATGATGATGGTGGTGCTGGTGGTGGTGGTGGTGATGGTTGTGGCTTGATTTGATTGTTAAGGAAAGTAAAGACTATATATACATATATGTGAATAACAATAATAATTTCAAATTTGGGCACAAGGCCAGCAATTTCAGGGTAGAGGGTGAGTCGCTTTTGCCGAACCGCTAAGTCATAGGGACATAAACGCACCAACATCGGTTGTCAAGCAATGGTGGGGGGGGAACAAACACAGACACATACATATACACACACACACACATATATATACACATATAGACATATATAAACTATGATGATGATGATATATACATATATATGCAATGGGCTTCTTTCAGTTTCCGTCTATCAAATTCACTCACAAGGCTTTTGTCGACCCGAGGCTATAGTAGAAGACACTTGCCCAAGGTGCCATGCAGTGGGACTGAACCTGGAACCATGTGGTTGGTAAACAAGCTACTTACTGTGTTTTTTTTTTTAAGTTCTGCAGTAATATAAGTTTGTTTCAAGAAATAATACCACAAACCCCTGTAAAGATGATATTTGTATCATAACCCTCCCCAAATATGAACAAAATCCAAATAGAAACCTCAAGGGTAATACAGATGTCAGGCCCAACCATCACTGGGGATTTCTCAGGTAGAACAAATGCATTCTCAAAGACATTTAAAAAAATTTTGAGTCCTACGACTCATAAGATTTCATGTTACTTAAGTAACATGAAATAAAGTGTCTTGCTCAAGGACATGATGCACCACTGGGAATCGAACTCACGGCCTTATGATTGTGAGCTGAACACCCTAATCATTAAGCCACACACCTTCACGATTGTTACACATACCAAACACCCTATACAACATCATCATCATCATCATCGTCGTCGTTTAACGTCCGTTCTCCATGCTAGCATGGGTTGGACGGTTCGACCGGGGATCTGGGAAGCCAGAAGGCTGCACCAGGCTCCAGTCTTATCTGGCAGTGTTTCTACAGCTGGATGCCCTTCCTAACGCCAACCACTCCTAACGCCAACATATATAAAAGAAAAAATCCCCATCCAACTGGTTGGCATGAAATTGCTCATTAGCACCCTCCAGCCTCCAGGCCACAATCTGCTCTCACCTCTTTGTTTTTTTTACCCCTACTGATGTAGCCTGTACTGATTTGGAATTGGCCAATCTCATACCACTTCTGCCCAAGAAACCCTCACCAAAATCACTTCATAGGCTTGTGTTACAAATGCAAAATACATCAGTGTGAGACAAACATCACTGCTGCAGTGACTCACGTGAATGACAGACGAATTTCATTTAAACAGGTGAGAATTGAGTGCACAGCATCGACAAGCTTCAACAAAGGCAAAATAACATCTGTCGTTCTCATGAGTCACTGCAGCGACCAACGTTCATCTTGACTTGATGTATACAGTGTTTTAAATGAAGTCTTTGAAGAGATTTCATCTCAGACAATTCTACAGTTTCTTGTCAATGGTATACATACATGCCAGATGATGCACAGATGATGTGGGTGATAAGAGAAATAACTGCAAAAGGTAGATACAGTTAAATGGAGATGTAAGTGACTTGGGTGAAAGAAGACAGAGAAAAATTAACAAATAATAACAACAAATAAAAAACTATGGGGATACCCCCAGCATGGCTTCAGACTGTTGCCTAAAACTAGTAAAAGAATAGTACAATGAAGATTGGTAGAAAGACATATTGCAAATGTATCCAAGTAGCCTAGTACTTATTCTATCAGTCTCTTTTGCCGAATGTAAACACACCAGCATTGGTTGTCAAACGATGTTGGGGTGACAAACACAGACACACAAATACACACATACATATATACGACGGGCTTCTTTCAGTTTCCGTCTACCAAATCCACTCACAGGGCTTTGGTCAGCCTGATGCTATGTTAGGAGACACTTGCCCAAGGTGCCACACAGTGGGACTGAGACTGGAACCATGTGGTTCATAAGCATGCTACTTACCACACAGCCACTCCTATGCCTTGGAAGATTTTAATTCAAAACTTATGAAAAGAAGATATTTGTACTACAGGGCCAGAAGCTGTTGCAGCCGAGTTGGTATCAAAAGGGTTAAGAAATTTAACTTACATATAACATCCCAAGTCAATACAAATCACAAACCCTATATGTCTTAAGATAAGCAGTTTGCAACCCTTCATCAGTTCTATATCACTGGCAAAGACGATGAGGCAGGAGCGACAGTTCAGCATCATAAGCAACAAGGGCACTATATCATTAAAAAATAGATCTTACTCAATGTAGATATATTGTAGAAAGGCACAAAACTGTAGTATTAATCGCGAGAAAGCGTCTTGTATGGACACACGGTGTTAAGAAATACAGACTCTTTACTCTTTTTAGTCATTTGACTGTGGCCATGCTGGAGCACCGCCTTTAGTCGAGCAAATCGACCCCAGGACTTATTCTTTGTAAGCCTAGTACTTATTCTGTCGGTCTCTTTTGCCGAACCGCTAAGTGACGGGGATGTAAACACACCAACATCAGATGTCAAGTGATGTTGGGGAAACAAACACATACACATAAATATATATATATACATATATACGACGGGCTTCCTTCAGTTTCCGCCTACCAAATCCACTCACAAGGCCTTGGTCGGCCTGAGGCTATAGTAGAAGACACTTGCCCAAGATGCCACGTAGTGGGACTGAACCCAGAACCAAGTGGTTGGTCAGCAAGCTACTTACCACACAGCCACTCCTATGCCTTAGTGGAAGATTTTAATTCAAAACTTATAGATCTTACTCAATGTGGATATATTGTCGAAAGACACAAAACTGCAGTATTCATCGCGAGAAAGTGTCTTGTATGGACACATGGTGTTAAGAAATACAGACTATATCAGTAGAAGATGAAAAGCATGCAGAAACTACTAATGATGCTCAAAGAAGCAGAAATCTAGATTTAGTAACTCCACAGCTTACTGCTGAGCACTTTTTGTCTGCTGCAGCTGTACCTCCCTGCCTTTCAGCTTTATACATTTATACAAAATTCTTACTCTCAAGATGAATACCGCAGTTTTGTGGCTTTCAACTGTATATATCTACATTAAGGAAGATATACAGAATGCTATTTTGGACTAATACTCTTTCCACTGGTAATAAACACTGTTAGATTGTAGCACAGATTTCAAATCTTATAGGAACAGAGAAGGTAATGAGAGAGTACCACTACCACCACTGCCTTTAACTTACAATACGAAGATAAAGGTAATCACTAACGGTACTTCATTTGTTATGATACGTAGGTATTTTAAACAAAAACATATCAAAACAATAAAAATCCAAAGCTTCCAAACTTAAGCGATTTTTAGCATGAAAATGCAGCTTCCTGTTACAGATTGTCATTACTCATTTAATTTTTTTTGTTTTTCCCATTGTTGTCTGTATTGTAACTGTCAGTGTTTACGTACACAAACAGATAAGATAACAATGTGTGTGAACCAGAGCATATGGGAAGAGAATGGATGAGAGAGAATAAAAACAGATGACTGCAGATATGAAATTATAAATAGGTAGGATGAAATACCGTAAGAGAGCTATCAGGTATTGAGTAGAACTGAGAGCGTTTTGTGTGAATTGTATCAGCAAATGTTTATGGTAATTTTTTAACTGTTAGGTAAGATACGATACCATGAGCAAAGAGATCTGTACAATTACAGACACACAAAATATACAGATCAAACAGATCTGTTAATTGATGCTAAAGATGTAATTATTGAATCAAAGTGGATACATCATCAGCATCCTTTTATGTTTGTTTTCAATGCTGGTGGCATTGGTTACTTGGGTCATTCCTCCTCTCCTAGATAGATTGAAGGTAACCACAATTTGTTCTTGCACAACACACACGTCAAGCTTTTACAACAGGTGACAGTGAATCATCAAGAACTGTATGTTGAGGCCTTCATCTAATAATAGATTAACAATGGCTAAACTGAGTTCCCAATGGCCAATAGGAGAAGCAAACTGTATTTTAGAAAATTACTATTTTTAAATCTCACAACAAGAGATATTCAGCAACAGTACTTTGGAGTTAAGATTAAATGCCAACATAACATGGCAGTCCTGGTTTAGGACAAATGTTGCTGTAATTTAGCCCCATGAGACATAGTCTCCAGCTGGTTATACAACACAATCTGTGTCCTTATATTTTCAAACTATATATTTCGAACGGGAATTTGGTAGCACCACCTCTAGCTGAACGATTATTCTGCTGATGAAGGGAAATGACGCAGAAATCACGATACACAGATATTGTTTTGAGCTGAGTGGGGGTGCTAGATTCCCTTGTTCGAAAACATAAGGACACAGATCGTGTTGTAAAGCCAGCTGTAGACGATGTCTCCTGGGGCTAAATTACAACATTTGTCCTAAACCAGGACTGCCATGTTATGTTGGCAAACAATCTTTACTCCAAACTATATTTTGTCAAACTTATGATTACGGATTAAACATTTGATTCATTCTCAAAATTTATCTTTGAGTACTTTATTCCAAGTGCCAGGACATAGCTTCTTTTGAACTTGTCACCCTTGAATGAGTAGGTATCTATAAAATGACCAAGCCCTTCGGCAATGGGCTGTGCTTGAGTAGAAGACTCATCAAACAAAGTGTAATCGTAGTTGTGGCAGATACTGGTGTCACGTAACTGGCACCTGTGCCAGCGGCAAGGAGAAGCACCCATTACACTCTCAGAGTGGTTGGCATTAGGAAGGGCATCCAGCTGTAGAGACCATGCCAAATCAGGCTGGAGTCTGGTGCAGCCCCTCAGCTTACCATCTCTGGGCAAACCGTCCAACCCATGCTAGCAGGGACAACAGATGTTAAATGATGATGATGTGGTTGGGAAGAAAGCTTCTTACGACACACCCATGCCTGCGTGGGTGTGTGGTAAGAAGCTTGCTTCCCAACCACATGGTTCCAGGTTCAGTCCTACAGCATAGCACCTTGGCCAAAACTCTTCTACTATAGCCTCGGGCCAACCAAAGCCATGTGAGTGGATTTGGTAGGCGGAAACTTAAAGAAGCTTGTCATGTGTGTATGTATATATAATGTGTGCATGTGTGTCCGCATGTGTGCATGTCTTTGTCCCCCCACCACCGCTTGACAACCAGTGTTGGTGTGTTTATGTCCCCCTACCATAGCAGTTCGGCCAAAAAAGTAAGTGCTGGGGCCTATTTGTTCAACTAAAACCCTTCAAAACAGTGCTCCAGCATGGCCACAGTCAAATGAGTGAAACAAGTATAAGATAAAAGATGCATATGGTGATCCATCCAGGTGGATATAGGAATGGAGAGAAATAGATATAAAAACGTTTGTGTCTTCGTTAATGTAGCCAAGAGGAATAAATTAAGACATTAATGAGGCAACAGAAAGGAATTCCAACGAGTTTATTGAAAACTGGAAGAATTATCATTAAAAAGTGAAACCGTATTTATTCAACTTAGCTGAGAGGTGCCAATAAATTAGAACCAGCTGGTAAGAAAGCTTGAAGTAGGGCACAAGATTATAAACATATGGAATCTAGCTGTACATAACTCCTTCTATCTTTGCGTGTGTATATATATATATATATATATATATATATAGAGAGAGAGAGAGAGAGAGAGATAGGTGGGAGATGTGTGTGGTTGTGAATGCCAACTTAACTATAAACATATGTACATACTCTTTTACTTGTTTCAGTCATTTGACTGCGGCCATGCTGGAGCACCGCCTTTAGTCGAGCAAATGGACCCCGGGACTTATTCTTTGTAAGCCCAGTACTTATTCTATCGGTCTCTTTTGCCGAACCGCTAAGTAACAGGGACATAAACACACCAGCATTGGTTGTCAAGCAATGCTAGGAGGACAAACACAGACACATATATATATATATATATATATATATATATATATTATATATATATATATATATATACATATATACGACAGGCTTCTTTCAGTTTCCGTCTACCAAATCCACTCACAAGGCAATGGTCGGCCCGGGGCTATAGCAGAAGACACTTGCCCAAGATGCCACGCAGTGGGACTGAACCCGGAACCATGTGGTTGGTTAGCAAGCTACTTACCACACAGCCACTCCTGCACCTATATATATATATATATATATATATATATATATAGAGAGAGAGAGAGAGAGAGATGAGAGAGAGAGAGAGAGAGAGAGAGATAGGGGAAGATGTGTGTGGTTGTGAATGCCAACTCAATTATAAACATATGTAGATGTCTATTTATGTAAGTTAGGTCTGCTCAATCTGAGATGACCAGAGTTATACAAAAATAATAGCATATGTTTGTTTGCATAAAAACATGGATACATAATTATATATACACACACACACACATATATATATACATATTGTGTATATATGCATATATAATTATGAATGTATGTGTGTACGTAGGCATAAACATATGCTGTTGTTTTTGTATAACTCTTGGTCATCCCAGATTGAGCAGATATATGTGTATATCATCATCATCATCATCATCATCATTTAGCGTCCGTTTTCCATGCTAGCATGGGTTGGACGGTTCAACTGGGGTCTGGGGAGCCCGAAGGCTGCACCAGGCCAGTCAGATCTGGCAGTGTTTCTACAGCTGGATGCCCTTCCTAACGCCAACCACTCCGAGAGTGTAGTGGGTGATTTTATGTGCCACCGACACAGGTGCCAGACGAGGCTGGCGAACGGCCACGCTCGGATGGTGTTTTTATGTGCCACCGACACAGGTGCCAGACGAGGCTGGCAGACGGCCACGCTCGGATGGTGTTTTTATGTGCCACCGACACAGGTGCCAGATGAGGCTGGCAGGTGCCAGACGAGGCTGGCAGACGGCCACGCTCGGATGGTTGTTTTATGTGCCACCGACACAGGTGCCAGATGAGGCTGGCGGACGGCCACGATCGGATGGTGTTTGTTACGTCCCCAAAGCACGGAGGCCAGTCTATGCGGTACTGGCTACGGCCACGTTCGGATGATTTTCTTGTGTGCCACCGGCACTGGTACCACAAAGATACAAATTCCATTTATGCTCATCTATTTTGATTTGTTTTGATTTGATTTGATTTTCACTTGCCTCAACAGGTCTACACAAGTGTCACTGCCTCAACAGGTCTTCACAAGTGTCACAAGAAGGAAGGTATGCACAGGTGGACTGTCTACGTCGCCGGGTCTTCGGATGGGTCTTTATGTGCCACCGACACAGGTGCCAGATGTGGCTGGCGAACGGCCACGATCGGATGGTTTTCTTGTGTGCCACCGGTACTGGAACCAAAAGATACAAATTCCATTGATGTTCATCTATTTTGATTTGGTTTGATTTTCACTTGCCTCAACAGGTCTTCACAAGTGTCACGCGTGTCCTTGTGTGCACCGGTACTGGAACCACAAAGATACAAATTCCATTGATGTTCATCTATTTTGATTTGGTTTGATTTTCACTGCCTCAACAGGTCTTCACAAGTGTCACGCGTGTCACACACTTGCCTCAACAGGTCTCCACAAGTGTCACACACTGCCTCTGCCTCAACAGGTCTTCACAAAGTGTCACACACTTGCCTCTGCCTCAACAGGTCTTCACAAGTGTCATAAGAGGGAAGGTATGCACAGGTGGACTGACTACGTCGCCGGTCTTTGGATGGTGTTTTTATGTGCCACCGACACAGGTGCCAGGTGAGGCTGGCGAACGGCCACGATCAGATGGTGTTTGTTGTGCCCACAGCACGGAGGCCAGTCGATGCGGTACCAGCTACGGCCACTTCGGATGGTTTTCTTGTGTGCCACCGGTACTGGAACCACAAAGATACAAATTCCATTGATATTCATCTATTTTGATTTGGTTTGATTTTTGATTTTCACTTGCCTCAACAGGTCTTCACAAGTGTCACACACTTGCCTCAACAGGTCTTCACAAGTGTCATAAGAGGGAAGGTATGCACAGGTGGACTGACTACGTCGCCGGGTCTTCGGATGGTGTCTTTATGTGCCACCGGCACAGGTGCCAGATGAGGCTGGCGAACGGCCACGATCGGATGGTGTTTGTTGTGCCCACAGCACGGAGGCCAGTCGATGCGGTACTGGTTACGGCCACGTTTGGTGGTTTTCTTGTGTGCCACCGGCACTGGTACCACAAAGAATACAATTCCACTGATGTTCATCTATTTTGATTTGTTTTGATTTGATTTGATTTTCACTTGCCTCAACAGGTCTTCATAAGTGTCACAAGAAGGAAGGTATGCACAGGACTGACTACGTCCAGGTCGGGGCCACGGGTTATGGCCTGACTAGTCTTGCCGGGTCTTCTCATGCACAGCATACTTCCATAGGTCTCGGTCTCTAGACATTTCCTTAGTGAGACCTAAAGTTCGAAGGTCGTGCTTCACCACCTCGTCCCAGGTTTTCCTGGGTCTACCTCTTCCACAGTTCCCTCCACTGCTAGGGTGTAGCACTTTTGCACACAACTATCTTCAGCCTTTCTTGTCACATGACCATACCAGCGCAGCCGTCTCTTGCACGCCACAACTGACGCTTCTTAGGTTCAGCTTTTCTCTCAAGGAACTTACACTCTGACGATTATGAACACTGACATTACACATCCATCGGAGCATACTGGCTTCATTTCTTGCGAGCTTACGCATATCCTCAGCAGTCACGGCCCATGTTTCACTACCATGTAGCATGGCTGTACGTACACATGCATCATACAGTCTGCCTTTTACTCTGAGCGAGAGGCCTTTTGTCACCAGCAGGGGTAAGAGCTCTCTAAACTTTGCCCAGGCTATTCTTACTCTAGCAGTTACACTTTCAGCACACCCACCCCCGCTACTGACTTGGTCTCCTAGGTAGCGGAAGCTATCAACTATTTCTAGTTTGTCTCCCTGGAACGTGGCAGAAGTTGGTCTCTGCATATTTCCAGTGTTTATTGCTCCTGAGCATTTGCCACAGACAAAAACTATTTTCCTAGTTAGCCTTCCTTTCACATTGCTGCACCTCTTATGTGTCCATAGCTTACACTTGGTGCATCTTATAGAGTTTCTACCTACACCTTTTTTACAGATCGAGCAGGGCCATCTACCTGAAGGCGTTTGTGATTGATCTACCTTCCTACTTATTAGAACTTTGGTTTTGGCTAGGTTGATTCTAAGGCCCTTCGATTCTAATCCTTGTTTCCACACCTGGAACTTCTCCTCCAGTTCTGATAGTGACTCAGCAATTAGAGCAAGGTCATCAGCATAGAGGAGCTCCCAGGGGCAACCTGTCTTGAATTCCTCCGTTATTGCCTGGAGGACTATGATAAATAGGAGGGGACTGAGGACTGAACCTTGGTGGACCCCAACCTCTACCCGGAATTCTTCACTGTACTCGTTCCCACCCTCACCTTACTAGCAGCGTCTCTGTACATGGCTTGCACAGCTCTCACCAACCATTCTTCTATCCCTAGTTTCCTCATTGACCACCAGATAAGGGACCGGGGGACCCTGTCAAAGGCTTTCTCCAAGTCAACAAAAGCCAGGTACAAGGGCTTATCTTGGCTAGGTATTTCTCCTGCAGCTGTCTTACCAGGAATATAGCATCAGTAGTACTTTTCCCTGGCACGAACCCAAACTGCATATCATCTAAGGTAACTCTCTCTCTAATTAGTTCGGCTACAACCTCTCCGTAACCTTCATTACCTGATCCAGCAGCTTGATGCCCCTGTAGTTATTTGTCTCTAGGGCGTCGCCTTTACCTTTGTAGCAGTTGACTATTATGCTGCTACACCAGTCATTGGGTATGACCCCCTCGTGTATCACCTGGTTAACTATACGGGTGACTAAGCTATAGCCGACACCACCAGATATTTTGAGCATCTCTGCAGTAATTCCTGATGGGCCTGGGGCTTTCCCTGTTTTCATGCTTCTAATTGCCTTATCTACTAAGGAACTGTTAACTCGGATTGCTGGTCCCTCTGTTGGGTCGACATTCGGCAGACACTCTTTATCCCATTCATTTTCTTCATTCAGCAACCTATCATAGTGGCGTCTCCAAGTCTCTCTCTTTGCACCCTCATTAAGTGCAAGTGAACCGTCCTCCTTGCGAACACATTTCTCTCCTACCACGTCACGATTCTCTCTCACACACTGTCTTGCAACACGAAATACCTCAAGTCTTTCATCCTCACGACGCAGGACATTGGCAAATTTTTCCTTCTCTGCTTCCCCTCTGGCTAGATAGACCTGTCTCCTGGCTTCCCTTCTGGCAGACTGATACACTTCCCTGCTACCACCGTTCTTCCAGGCCTTCCAAGCCTGTTTCTTTTGTCTAATAGCCCTGTCAACAATATTGTCCACCACCACGTTATTTTGGGTCTTAAGGGGACTTTGCACCAGCCACAGATCTGGTCAGCGGCTTTCAGCAGGTTGTCCCTCAGAAGCGTCCAGTTGTCTTCTACCCCATGCGTAGCTATACTCCCTTCCATTTCGTCTAAAGCTTCAAATAACATATCTCTAAATCTCTGTCCATTCGCAGGGTCTTTAAGCTTCCAGACCCTTCTTCTCCATGTTGGTCGTCTTCTAGTCGCCCTCTTAGTCCTGATCCTAAAGTCACTAACTACCAGTCTATGTTGTGGGGTGCATTCTTCACTTGGGAAGGTTTTGGCATTTATAAGCAGCCATCTTTCCCTTTTCTGGCAAGGATGTAGTCGATTTGGCTAGTATGCCGGCCCGATCGGTAGGTGACCAGGTGGCTTGTCGGTTTCCTGAAGTTAGTGTTGCAAATCATAAGACTATATATACATATATACACACATGTATATCAATGCATGGCTGTATTCATCTGTGTTTGTGTGTGTGTGTGTGTGTGCGCGCGCAAAGTATGGGGGTTTAGTTCGCAGGTGATCTAAACGATTAGGTACACTAGGTAAGTGCTCTAACAGATTACTGGGGCTATGACCTATGAACTTATATGCTTCTTTTTTCTTCTTTCTTTCCATCTCCTTATTCTTTTACTCTCTTCCTCTATGTCGTCACCTCATTAATATATACCATTCTCATTTTCCTTATTTGTCTCTGATGATGGAATATCCCATACTCGAGGATATCCCAGAAACAGTTGTAAGACTTTGACTTTCTTCCAATAATAACACTGTATACGATTTGAGATGTTTGCCTTGCCTTAATGTTTGCTGTCCTGTTTAACAATTATATATATGTGTGTGTGAATATGTGTGTTCCCCACCACTGTTTCTGACTTTAAAAACCAGTTCTTAGGAGACTTAACCATGCTCAATTCAACCAGACTTACAATGTGAAGAACAGCAACTGTTGAGCTAAAGATAAAGTTCGCCTGTACTAGAGACCTAACATCATGATTCTCAAGTCAATGAGACAGCCTCAGAGACTTGACCTGATACAAACAGCAGCCAAATTTCACTCAAATCACACTCTATTATCTTTAAAAAAATGTGTACATAACTTAGTATAGTTTTAGATAAACTAAGTCTGTAAAAAATAAATAGATAAGATTTGTCACAGCTGAACACTTTTGATTATAAATCTGCTTGATAAAGGCTAACCTGAAATTGAAAACGATTCCATGTTCATTGCTCCCTCCACCTCTACACAATGTTATGGCTTGCTTGACCTGTGAAAAACAGTGGCCAAATCTCCCTCTTATCACTAGTTTACTATCTTAAAAATGGAAGGACATATTGGTTAATTTGGTTCTAGCTCGGAGCTGAGAAAACTAATAAGGAGAGTACAGGAGGCGGTCGAAAAAACCAGCTTCTATATATGGCTGAAGCGAGAAGACCGAAAATGGCTTGAAAGTCACAACATGCCGGCGGGAAATAGCATCACTAGGTGAGACAAGCTGACACTGAATTAGCTTCGCTGACTGACAGGTGACGGTCGTTTAGAGAATGCATGGGCTAAGACTACGCGCCTTCATTGGTCAGTTAAAGTTTAGACAGTGTCACATGACAACTTGCTGGGGCTGCCTGCTGGAGCCTAGCAGCAGGTATTTAAAGGGAAATTTGACAAGACAGGCAGTTGCCCACTGACACACATTGATGCTACATCGAAGAGGCCAAGGAACAGAAGAAAGAAGAAGACATACACCCAACACCAGAGATGAAGACACCTCCGAAAGGGGGGGGGGCACGTCAAAACGGTAGAGGAGTAGGGGCCGAAACCAGACATGGTTCCTCCTGATGATGTCTTGAGCTAACTGGATCCTATAAAGGAGCTGTTGTGGTAACAGACCATGAAACACGGTTGTAATTCCTGCCTGAAAAAAAAAAGACAAGATGGTCATAGCTAGAGCAATTTTGGTCATAGGTCTGCTCAATCAGGAGCTGATGTAGGGCTAAACAACAGCTTTGGGATTCTTAGTGGTGCACAGCAAGATTTGTTGATGTTGCATGGTTGCTCACAGTGTGTGGGGCCTGTTTACAGTTCAGTGGACTGAGGCATTGTGAGTAAAGTTTAACCCTTTGGCATTCAACCTGACCATGTCCAGCCCAAATATTCAACCTCTTTTATATTCAAACCAGCCAGATCCAGCCTCTTGCACCTATCCTACCATGTCATTCTAAAATTGAACAATAGCATTAAAAATTTCATGGCTACAAGATAATCCAAGATTAATTCAAAATAATGTGAATAAATAAGCATTAGATTTCACAAAGAAACCTGAACGCTAAAGGGTTAAGCACATCAGCCATAGACACACAAGGGAGGAGCTTTCCTGCAGTCACTCAACTTGCTAGAAATAGTAACCAAATCTTCCTCACATCACATTTTATCACCTACACGAAAGCACTCCTTAGATAATGCTATGCAGTCAAATATTTGCAAAGATATAACATTAAACAGATCAACAGAGAATTTGTTATGTTAACATATAAATACAATACATAAGCAAAGGCTCAGGGACTCTACAATTTACAAGGCTGTAATACATCTTGTCTTCTTGGCTACATAACACTAACTGTTCTGCCATTTATATATATGCCAGCACCATGTAAAATGCACCCATGCTGACCCCACACAGGAATCACCCGTGCCAGTGCTGTGTAAAAATGCCCCTGTGCCAGTGCCACTTAAAAAGCACCAAGTACACTCTGTAAAGTGGCTGGCATTAGGAAGGACATCCAGCTGTAGAAACACTGCCAGATTAGACAACTGGAGCATGGTGCAGCACTCTGGCTTACCACCTCCTGTCAAACCTATTTCTTTACTACCCACAAGGGGCTAAACACAGAGAGGACAAACAAGGACAGACAAACGGATTAAGTCGATTATATCGACCCCCAGTGCGTAACTGGTACTTATTTAATCGACCCCGAAAAGATGAAAGGCAAAGTCGACCTCGGCGGAATTTGAACTCAGAACGTAACGGTAGACGAAATACTGCTAAGCATTTCGCCCGGTTTGCTAACGATTCTGCCAGCTCGCCGCCTGTCAAACCATCCGATCTATGCCAGGATAGAAAATGGACATTAAATGATGATGATGACGTATATACACACACACACGATATATCAGAATAGGAATTTATTCGTACATCTCTATAACACGAGTATTTTCACCCCTACTTGAAAACATAAAGGCCCCCAGCCTTAATAAATCGAGTACTTCTCGTAAAGGACCTTTCATCACTATAAGTCTGATCCTGCTACCCCATGTCACTATCATCACAGGCACTTCCCAAACCAGAAGAAGCATCGCCTTTAGAAGAAGGACTGGGGTCAAATCATTTGAGTAAAATTCTTCGTGGCAGTGCCCCAGCATGGCCACAGTCTAATGAATGAAACAAATAAGATAACTAACTCAACTATTCAGACCAACTGATGAAATCGATAATGCCACTATTGTCAGACATATGACTCATACCTTGGTCCGTGGCTGAGTGGTTCTTAAGAAGTCCACTTTGTAACTATGAGGTCTGAGGTTCAACCCCACAATATGACAACTTGGGAAAATGCATTTCACCCTAACCTTAAAGTGTTATGAGTGAAATGAAGTACATTGAATCCCTATAGAAGCCTTTCACATGAAATGTGTCTGTAATTCAAAGCTTCAGCCTTGAGACACTTGATTCTGCCAGAGGATTACATAAATGTGGAGTACTCAACCACTTTGCACGCTAATTCAATGAAGAGGTCATCCAGTCGATAGAACAACTGGCTGTTCATATGATGAAACTGATGTAGATAAAAAGTCCAGCATCATAGAGCCAAGATCAAAACAGAAGGAAGACATCATTGAAGACAAGATGCTTCGTCACCAGCTGCCACAACCAACCAACCGACTGCTAGAAATAAAAACACAAGATGCTTTAAGCAAATAGCTTGTCTACAATATAAAGAACAGATAATAATCAAAGGAATGGCAGATGCTTAACGATGCAATTAACGAATCGAGTGTGAGAGTCTGACAAGCGACCACCATTGAAACTTTTGATGTCACCCTGGATTTCTGTCTAATTATGTATCTTTTGGCTTTTATCTTTTACTGGTTTCAGTCATTGGGCTGTGACCATGCTGGGGCAACGCCTTGAAAGGTTTAGTCAAACAAATCGATCCCAGTACCTATTTTAGTGTCTTGTCTTGCCAAACTATTAAGTTACAGGGACATAAACAAACCAATACCAGTTGTCAAGCAGTGACAGAGGACAAACACAAAGCTAGAAACACACATACATATTTATATATATATATGTGTGTGTGTGTGTGTGTGTATGTATAGCATCATCATCAGCCTTTAATGTTCGTTTTCCATATTGGCATGGGTTGGACGGTTTGACCAGAGCTGGCAAAACAGGTAGCTGTACCAGGTTCCAATCTGGTTTGGCTTGGTTTCTACAGCTGGATGCCCTTCTTCATGCCAACCACCTTGCAGTGTGTGGTGGATGCTTTTAATGTGGCACTGGCATGAGTGGTTCTATGTAGCACTGGCACAAGTGCCCAGCATGTGGCCACTGGCACAAGACTCTTGTAGACCAATCCTCTTCACCAGGGGATGGGATTTTAATACTTCTGCTGTGAAAAACAGGTGTATATATGTGTGTGTGGGGGGGTGTATATATATATATATATATATATATATATATATTCCTTAAACTTGCCTAAAGGACAAAGATGTACAAGAATATAAATAGTTCCTCTTCAATGTTAAACCATTTAGCATCAGTTGATGGTATTTCTTGCAATATTTGCTTCCTTTATTCAGACAGAATATTCTTCGTCAAATGACCATGACTCACAAAACGAATGTCGGAATGAAAATGAATTCGTTCCACACAAAGTACACTTTGCAAAATAAAAAAAAAATCTATGTTCAATAGTTAAATAAAACAAGTGAATTCTAAGCTCCTCATGGTACCGTTTAGGGACAATATGGTCTGGGGTCTTTGCGAGGAATGTAATCACAACACCAGAGATCATACAAGGTCTTACGAAGATAAGTACATACTTTACACACTAGAAAAGTACACGATGGATATTTTTACCTTATCAGTAGTCCAACCAATAAAAGCAGTGGCTACCAATTGCAGACTTGCTACCAAAAGAACTGCGGTGCACTTGTTTAGGTTATACTGTCTATCAAATGCAAGGACACGAAATAATTACCAAAGAACTGAATCATGCACGTATACGTTTGCATGTAGACATGCATATACACATATATATGCGCATGTTTTGGGGGTGGGTTGTTGTTTTTTATATTATGTGTGTGTCTGTATGTTCATATGAAGACAAAGCTAAAGAAGAGAGACAAAAAATAAAAAGGGACAGTCGTAAGAATCATCGACAGGTGGAAACAGTCTTTTTACGTTTAGTTTTTAAAGTACACACGGTTGTACGAGTGAGTGTAAATAAGTAGGTATACCATGTACACACACACACATGCAGATGTATAATATGTATGTCAGGTGTCGATAAAATATGTCAAATTCTTTTCTAAACTCAAATTTTTCAAATGACTGTTCATTCATTGATGCTACCACATCACCATCAACACCAATTCATTAATGGTCATCTAACCATATATTCCACGCAATCATCATCATCATCAACACCATTCTTCCCATGTCACTCTTAAAGCCAGCTAAGAAGCACCAATGTCAAAGAGTACACCAGCTCCAAGAGAACAATGGTAAATAATTAAGTGGATAATATTGTGGTTTAGTTTTTTTTCTTCTCGTTATTGAGTTTCAATGAGTTGTGAATAAATAATAGTAAAACTGCCATTTACACATCCATAATTTATTTGGCTTAGGTTACAACTTGAAACCCCCATCTCGTTCATTCAGTGACTAAACCACATATTGTTGTTCTCTTACATCATCAGCACAATATTTCCAGTTGCATCGAGAAAGCCTTTATATCAACTTTCCCAAAGATTATTTATTCTGATGTGGGAAAAACAAAACAAAACAACGGTAAATTGCTCGTGCTCGATAAACAATTTTTAATCATCTTTGATAGTAACATTGGTTAATAATAATAATTGGCGAGGATTCTTCGTGGTTCTCGAATATAAACAGAAATTGATGTTGGACGAAGGTTTCAACATCGTAGGTTATTAAATAACGAGAACAAAGGGGACAGACACAAACAAGAACATATTTACACCATATCGATAAAGAGAAAAAGAAAAAGAAAACCATTCACATTTTCCTCATTAGAAACCTCATAAGGCTTCCAGAACAACTAATAATATATTAAAATAACATAGTACTCTCTCTGGCTCGTATCTATCTATCTATATACATCTATATATATATATATATATATATATATAGTCTGTGTTATGATGTGATTTTTATAACTGGGTTGAAATGAACACAATATGGGTATGATTGCTATATTAAGGACACAAGATACTATAACCAGAAACAAAGAACCACTTTCATATTAGAGAAGCAATGTGGCTTTAATTTAATTTCATAATTTGGTTGTTTTTTTTACCCTACCGAAGTCGCTAAAAGGTACCAGTCATGTACTGAGGATCGATCTAATAATTGATTATACACTTCCTCTTAGTTACTGTGTGTCCTTGTGTCGTGTCACCGAACATTGTAATTGTTTGCGCCACATTCCTGGGATCGCTTCTATTTAATTTCTTGTGGGAGTAAAAACTGTTTTCTTATTAAAACAAAGCAAAGCAAAAACAAAACACATCAAGATGGCTTTTGTAAATGTGAAATGTCAAGAACATGGGAAGACGAAATATATTTAAGGAAGGAAACAAACAAACAAACTGTGTAATGAGGATATTAATGAAGAAACAAAATGTTCTGGAAAGGAAGAGAAGTAAATAAAATGAGCGATGAAAAAAGTGCCCGGGTTAAAAATTGTTAATTGGTTGTCAATATCGAGCATCTGCGGGTGTATAATTGAGAGTTGGGGATGAATTCCTTGTTTATTCGTGTATATAATAATGGTTTGGCATCTCTGGGAAGACTTGGCAAAACTTAATGGGTATAACTGGCAGGAGTGTGGACCGATTGGATTTAGAGTCGTAGACTTTGATGATGCCGCATGCTAATTATATGAAGATAATGATATAAAACTATTCACAAGCTATTAATTATGACATGGGAATTTTCTTTCCACACAAAATACCAGACCAGCTTTCGTAAAAATAGATATGGTTATGAGTCGATCGAATCAGCGCCAACATATCAAGCACTTTATTTTATCAATTCCAGGAGAACGAAGCAAAAACTGACCTTGCGTTAGATTTCGGACATAGATATAAGAGTGTGGGACCAAAATGCTATTAATTCGGCGAACGACTGCTTCAATTATCTTTACCAAATTCGATATTAATACAGAAGTGTCAGCATTATCAATAAAATAAACTTTTAAAGAAGTTAAATAGAATAAACTTAGAATTCACCAGAAGTCCAGAAGACTCTTAGAGGTGAAACTGTCTGGACCGGTAACAATCCCTTCCTCAACAAGGAAGGCCTTTATCCAAAACATTAGCAATTCCTTCAGGTAGCACATCTATTTTATTTTTTACTTCTTTAAATTTTTAATTTACAAATAAATTCGTCAGGTCGTGATGCGATACATCTAACATAATCTAGTTCCATTCTACCTAACCAAAAACCGGTCTTCAAGAAGCAGTTTGTCTGTCTAGTATGGGGTAAGTTAAAAAGTATTCATTGAAGGCCTGGGTGTTCCTGTTGTAGGTGCAACAACACTAGGAACCGGGGGAAAAGTTGGACACCTTAATTATACAACAAACACAAGTTTTAATTTAGCAATTAGACAATGGATAGTAATTTAATGATTAAATATAGGGAGAGTGTGGCTGAAGTTTCTACAAAAAACAGCTCCACTTTTGGCGAATGGCTGGCTAGTTACAGAATTGTTTCACTATCGAAATTAGATATAAATTTTTAACCATTATAACTGAGATATTGACAGAATGGACAAAAGGACAAACTTTGTGCATTTATGTGTGTGTAAAAGGAGCAGTGTAATGTGTGGTGGTAGGATAGAAAGACCAGATGAGGGTACCTGTGTGACAAAGGATATATAGATGTTTGTGTTGTGTGAGAGAGATAAATAATAAAATAATAATAACGATGATGGTGTTTAGATTATAGAAATGAATGAAGAAATAAATATAGGTTTGGAGAAAATAGGAAAGACGAGATGGAATGAGAGATAGAATTATGAAATCACAGACAAACGACTGGTCTATGCTAAGTTAGTATATAAATAGAAATGTGTATATTGATTATTTGTGTTTACATTAAATCTAAACTAATATTAAAGCATCTTATTATTGAAAGATGCTCATTTATTAGAGGGAATACATCAAATAGAATTGGTATTATAAAGGTATCTGTGAGTTAAAGCCAGGTCAAGTAAGATGTTAATTTAAATAAACATACATCCATGTATATATATTATATATTTCTATGTATGTATGTGTCTATGTGAGCATGTATATAGGTGCCTCTGTGAAGTCCTGCCATAAAAAGCCGAAAGGCAAAGTGTCAACTGGAATAAAATGAAATGAAATATTCAGTTTGTGTTGAGAAAATAATAATTGTTTTGGTTGTGGAAAAATAAATATTATTAAATAAAAGTAACAAGAAAGAAAGAAGAAAATACGGGAATTGAATGAATTAGAAACTGAGACACAACAAGCCAAGCACTGTCTGCAG
>NC_043007.1:32384436-32436936 GCF_006345805.1 Octopus sinensis
GACCAGCCAGGTAATAATTACCAAAGTACCATAAGTTATTTGATCTTCCAGGTTATTTGATCTGATAATAGTAATTAGTGTTATAAAATAGCTACACCTGATCTATATGTGGAAACTGACAAAGAAAAAGGAATGGAGCGAGGCAGGGAAGCCATAGAATCTAGAGACACTCTGTAATGATAAGAGAAACCCATTCATCCGTGAAGTGTTATGGCATGCATTCTTCATCAGTCATTATACTGGTTTCTATGGCAACACTCATTTTCTGACTTTCTACCTCGTAAATGGCTGTGAAGTTGCATCTATCAAATACCTGAAACCAAGTATGTATATTTATTTTCGTTGTTGCTATTATTATTACTGATGTTAAGGCGGTGAGTTGGCAGAATCGTTGGCACACAGGTAAAAGGCTTAGTGGTATTTTGCCCATCGCTATGTTCTGAGTTCAAACTCCGCCAAGGTCAACTCTGCCTTTCATCCTTTCAGGGGTCGATAAATTAAATACCAGTTATGCACTAGGGTCGAGATGTAATCTACTTAATCCATTTGTCTGTCCCCTCTATGTTTAGCCCCTTGTGGGCAATAAAGAAATAAGAATTGATAGCCCGCTGGTAAAATGGTTAGCAGCATTTTGCCCATTGCTTATGTTCTGAGTTCAAATTCTGCCAAGGTCAACTTTGCCTTCTATCCTTTTGGGGGTCGATAAATTAAGTACCAGTTGAGCACTGGGGTTGATGCAATTGACTTAATCCCCTACCCCCAAATTCCTGGCCTTGTGCCTATAGTAGAAAGAATTATTATTATTAATGTTATTAAGGCAGTGAACTGGCAGAACGAAGGGTACATTGGGCAAAATGCTTAGTAGCATCTTGTCTGTCTTCGTGTTCTGGGTTCAAATTCTACCAAGGCCAACTTTACCTTTCATTCTTTTTGGGGGTTGACAAAATAAGTACCAGTTGAGTATTGGGGTCGATGTAACTGACTAACCTACTCCCCCAAAATGTCAGGCTTTGTGTGTATGGTAGAAAGATTTGTTGTTGCTGCTGTTGTTGTTGTTGTTGTTATTGTTGTTTTTATTATTATTATTATTATTATTATTAGGGCAGCGAACTGGCAGAATCATTAAAATGCTGGATGAAATGCTTAGCGGTATTTCCCCTGTCACTACATTGCGAGTTCAAATTCCACTGAGGTCAACTTTGCTGTCATCCTTTTGGGGTCAATAAATTAAGTACCAGTAAACACTGCGATCGATGTAATCTGATAAGGGTACACTAGGCACATGCATCACAACCATATGTACATGACATGGTGATCTCATATCAAGATAAACAGCACATGACCTTGCAGGTGGGGCCCAGTTAGAATTTTCTTCAGATTGTTCTTGTTGTTGTTGTTTGCACTTATTATTTCCTTCGTTGGTGAAGTGTGCTAACTTTTAATTTCATTTCTGTACATCAGCTTCATTTCCAACATTTCCTGTTGTATCTGAGCACATCGCTTAGTGCTTGACTCAAATATCTCGACTCAAATTCAAAAGCATCCCGACAGAATAAACAAATTAACACTTAGACACTGTAGGGATTCTCAGCATTACAAACTGTACGTGTCAGGAGATGAAGTGATATTTCCTGCAGCAAATGTTTAGCTGTGTGTATGTGTGTGTGTGTGGAGGCGTGTGGCTTAGTGGTTTGGGTGTCAGCATCAAAATCATAAAATTGTGGTTTCAATTCCCGGACCGGGCGACACGTTGTGTTCTTGAGCAAAACACTTCATCACACATTGCTCCAGTCCACTCAGCTAGCAAAAATGAGTTACGCTGCAATGGACTGGCGTCCCGTCCAGCTGGGGAACACATACGCCATAGAAACCGGGCCCATGAACCTGGCTAGGCTTTAAAAAGGGCGCATTTATTTATTTTTGTATTATATATATATATATAGAGAGAGAGATACATACATACATATATATATCATCATCATCATCATCGTCGTTTAACGTCCGTTCTCCATGCTAGCATGGGTTGGACGGTTCGACCGGGGTTCTGGGAAGCCAGAAGGCTGCACCAGGCTCCAGTCTAATTTGGCAATGTTTCTACAGCTGGATGCCCTTCCTAACGCCAACCACTCCGTGAGTGTAGTGGGTGCTTTTTACGTGCCACCTGCACAGGTGCCAGGCAGGGCTGGCAACGGCCACGGTCAGATTGGTGTATTTTATGTGCCACCGGCACGGAAGCCAGTCGAGGCGGTGCTGGCATCGGCCACGAGTCGGATAGTGCTTTTTACGTACCACCAACCAGGGATCCTATATATATATATATATATATATATATATATATATAATAATTAATAAGGGTGAGAGAAATAGATACTAATTTAATAGTATATCTATTCAACACCAAGTGGCCTAGTGCTCCGAGAAACCTGGATTTTATAATATTTTATAACATATTATAATATTTTTACAAAATAAATATAAGAGAGTGGTCACTATATGGCTCACTCTAGCACCAGGTGAGCTAACAATCGTACTGACTTTCATGGGAAACATGTATTTTCGTGGTTGAAACCTTTTGGATTAACTGGTGCTAGAGTGAGCCATATAGTGACCACTCTCTTATATTTATTATATTATATATATATATATATATATATATATATATAATCAGAAAATGGAGAAAAACATTCTTATCCTTAGGAAAAGAATAAAAGAGACTACATCTCATTTATCCAATGTCAAAATTTTTAGACTTTGTATTTTATTTCTTTATTGCCCACAGGGGCCTAAACATGGAGAGGACAAACAAGGACAAAGGGATTAAGTCGATTACATCGACACCAGTGCGTAATTGGTACTTAATTAATCGACTTTGAAAGGATGAAAAGCAAAGTTGATCTTGGCAGAATTTGAACTCAGAACGTAACAGCAGACAAAATACCGCTAAGCATTTCGCCTGGCATTCTAATGATTCTGTCAGCTCACCTCCTTCACACGATGTCATATCATGAATAAAGAATTGCTTCATCGAAGTGTTGATGGTAAAATAAGCTTTATATTTAATAAAGTAATTTGAATAATAATGGGTGACGGAAAATACTTGAGATTAAACTAAAGTAAGTGGAATTAAACTTTACACCCACATACACACACACCACAATCCTCTTTCGTATCCTTTCAAGATATATTGTTTCTTTATTGCCCACAAGGAGGCTTAACAGAGAGGGGACAAACGAGGACATGCAAAAAGATAAAGTGATTACATTGACCTCAGTTCATAACTAGTGCTTCTTTCATCCACCTCGAAATAATGAAAGGCGAAGTCTACCTTGGCGGAATTTGAACTCAGAACATAACGGCAGACGAAATACCGCTAAACATTTTGCCTGGCATCCTAACGATTCTGTCAGCTTGCCTCCCTCATTTTAGACTTTACATTAAAAGGAAAAACAAACAGTATTTTCTCTAAATTTACCCAGAAAACCCCACAAAAATAATTAAATATTACTCACTTTTATTTCACTCTGGCTTAATATTATTTTAAGAGGAAGAGTTAGCTGAGTTGGTAGGACATTGGATTACCAACCCAAAGATGATGAGATCATATCCTGTCATCAACATTAGGGTGTGTTTTTGGCAAAGATACTTGTACAAACCAAACTTTTGACACACTATTCTATATGATAAAGCAAGCTGTAGAACTCCAAAGCACTCTGCACAGATGATAGCTGTTGGTTTATAGAACTAGGATTTGACTAATTTCTTGGGTGGGACATCATGTAGCACAGGCTCTCTTCAAGCTGTTTTGCTTCAGATAAACGGGGAAGATCTAATGAGTTAAGCTGCTCCCAGTCAATGTTGTTTTAGTATGTTTGGTGATGGCCATTCTTCATTTACACATATCTAAATAAATGACTGAGGAGTTTATTAGTTTAATTACTGTTTTGCTATTCCTCTTTGAACACGATGTTATTTTAAGCATTTAATTAGAGAGAGGCTTGCCTGTGCGGTAAGAAATTTGCTTTAAATTTGCTTTCCAAACATATGGTTCTGGGTTCATTCCTACAGCATGGTACCTTGGGCAAGTGCCTTCTACTATAACCTAGGGCTGACCAAAGCCTAGCTTTGACCAACCCGGCTGAAAGCAGCTCTGGCACTGAGTACAAATGTCTTGTTTTAATAAGTTCCAAATTAAAATCTTCCACCAAACCTTAGTCACAATTTATCTTCTTAACACTAGCTGAATGATAACTAAGTTATTTTACTAAATTCTTTGTTATATTTAAAGTAATTGAAAGAAACACAGAACATCTCAAAATAAATACAATAAAGAAAAGTTAATACATTGGGCAAAATACTTGGTGGCATTTTCTTAATGTTCTGAGTTCAAATCCTGCCAAGATCAACTTTCTCTTTCATCCCTTCAGGGCACTAGCATAGCTGAGGTGGGTTGTAGGGGTGGTCTACCCCAAGTGGCACTTTTATGGGGAGGAGGACAATACTTTTGGGTCTGCTGTAGGTTTTTTGCTAGGTCCAGGGGCAGCAAACAGAAGGTCCACCCCAGGTGGCACACACTCTAGCTATGCTAGTGCTTCAGGAGTCAATGAAATATAGTACTAGTCAAGTACTGGAGTTTTTAAATATAACAAAGAATTTAGTAAAATAACTTAGTTATCATTCAGCTAGTGTTAGGAACATAAACTGTGACTAAGGTTTGGTGGAAGATTTTAATTCAAAACTTATGAAAACAAGGCATTTGTACTACAGAACCAGAGCTGGTTTCAGCTGGGTTGGTATTGAAAGGGTTAAAGCAATTCTGCTAGCTTGCTGCCGAACTGATTCTTTTATTATTCAATAATTCACCATCATTTCTGCCAAGGTATATATTAGTTGAGATTTCAATAATTCAGATAATCTCATCTGCAGCTTGTGAGGGAGAGAAGTGAACGCGTCTCTGGTTTGATTAGATTGTCGCCCCAAGCTATCGAATAAGTAATTAAATAAATAAATTACTTCCTGTGTTTGATTTGACAGTGAGACTAAACACCTGGTTCAAGCCTGTGTATTTAGTTATTAATAAATTCATGCTGTGAAGATATACTCAAGTAATATACATACATTATGTATATCATAAACATGAGAACATTTGTAAAGAAACATGAAACAAAAAAGCAATGAAATATTTGTGGTTTCGAAATGATAAAAGCGATGAAAGGGATGAACTCCATTGCTGCTTCTTTTAATTTATTTGTTCGCGTATATATTGCTCTACAATATTAATGGTTTGCCTTTCGTCCTGAAAGGGGTCGATAAAATATCTATTGATAAAGGGCTTGGCTTCATTTCATTCACAAACTTCAAACCTTGTGCCTTTGATAGAAATCAATAAGAATAGATAAAAACATTGTTTATTGAGGAAAAGAGAAAATCATAAATTTTCTGACATCAGGAAACAAAATCTAGTATTTTTTCTGTCAGTTTCTATCTTTTGCCTTTCAAATGTTTCAGTTATTAGACTTGCAGCCATGCTGGAGCACTGCCCTAAACAATTTTTAGTTGAATGAATTGATTCTAGTACTTTCTTTTTTTTTTTTGAAACCTGGTATTTATTCTCTTGATCTCTTTTGTTGAACTGCTAAGTTATGGGAACATAAACAAGCTAACACTGGTTGTCAAGCACTGGTGGGGGACAAACACAGATACAAAGACACATACACACACACACACACACACAAGCACTGTAGGCTTCTTTCGGTTTCAATCCACCAAATCTAGTCTCAAGGCTTTGTTTAGTTTGGTCGGCCCAGGACAACAGCTGAAGACACTTGACCAAGTTGCCACACGGTGGGACTGAACTCAAAACCATGGGTTTGAGAAGCAAACTTCTTACCACACAGCCACGCCTCTGCCAATGGCATGTAACTTTTAAAACATAAAACAAAAAATTAAAAAAATAATCTTGAAAATATCTGTTACTAGATTGTACACAAGATACTGACATGATCCATCAAGAGCCCCCCACCCCACCTGCCAGGCAGTCAAAAACACCTGATACGTTTTGAATCAAATTTCACTTAAACCACAACCTGTTCAAATAAAAAACTGAATGACATATTGGATAATAGGCACAGGTGATAAGGAGCTTGCTTTCCAACCACAAGGTTCCGGGTTCTGTCTCACAGCATGGTACCTTGAGCAGGTGTCTTCTGCTATAGCCCTGGGTTGACCGAAGCCTTGGTCATTTTGGTGATAGACACCAAAAGAAGACCATCATATATATATATATATATATATATATATTATATATATATATATATATCTAAAATAATATGTGACAATTATTCGGTAGCCAAGATAAAACTCAGAGTTTTATCTTGGCTATTCAATAATTGTCACATATTACATTTACAGATAAATTTCCTCTATTTACATAATATTGAGGTTTCTTTCTTTCTTTTGTTATCTTACCATCTTTAGCAATAATATATATATATATATATATATATATATATATATATATGGAATAATTACTATGAAGCATTGTGTAGAATATATTGTATAAGGGATCGTGAGTAAATCCAGAACAATGCAAGGTAAATCACAAGAAAACAAATATATGAATTAATGTAGACTTACCTTGCGTTCAATATTTCGGGGTTATGACCCCATTTTCAAGAAATTAATAAATGTTGGTGATATGTGTGTACACACGCACATCGCCAACATTCGTTAATTCGGGTCATAACCCCAAAATATTGAATGCAAGGTAAGTGTACATTAATTCGTATATTTGTTTTCTTGTGATTTACCTTGCATTTACTTCGCAATGTTTTGGCCTTACCCACGATCCTTTATACAGTAGAGGTAGACCCAGGAAGACATGGGATGAGGTGGTCAAGTAAGACCTTCATACGTTGGGCCTCACAGAGGCAATGACGAAAGACCGAGATCTCTGGAGATATGGCTGTGACTGCGAAGACCCAACAAATAAAGTGAGTTCACAGCTGTATCCTACACCAGTTTTGCATAACCATCCCCAGTCCATTCAAAAGTACCCTGGATTGTAAGATGATCTGCTCTGCTTACCTTGGATCATAGGGTGACCTGCTGTGCTTGAGGAGACCTATTGAGTCAAGTACATCAGCATCAAAATCAAAATCAAATGGAAATTGTAGTTGTGTTACCTGTGCCAGTGGCACGTAAAAAGTACCATCCAAACGTGGCTGACGCCAGCGCAGCCTTGACTGGCTTCTGTGCCAGTGGCATGTAAAAAGCACTGACCGATCATGGCTGTTGCCAGCCTTCTCTGGCCCCTGTGCCAGTGGCATGTAAAAAGCACCCACTACACTCACGGAGTGGTTGGCGTTAGGAAGGGCATCCAGCTGTAGAAACACTGCCAGATCAGACCGGAGCCTGGTACAGCCTCCTGGCTTCCAAGACCCCAGTCGAACTGGCCAACCCATGCTAGCATGGAAAACGGACGTTAAACGATGATGATGATATATATATATCTGTCTATGTGTGTCTTTGTGTCTATGTTTGTTCCACACCACCACTAGACAACCTGTGTTAGTTTGTTTACATCCATGTGACATAGCAGTTCAGCAAAAGAGACCAATAGAAGAAGTACGAGGCTTAAAAGCAACAATTGGTACGGGAGTCAATTCGTTCGTATAAAATCCTTCAAGGTGGTGCTCCAGCAAGGCCACAGTCTAATGACTAAAAGAAGCGAAAAGAAAAGAAATGTAGTCCTCCATGTATTCATGCCATTAAAATGGATGAAACAATCACGTCTTGATTGTTATTAATCTTAAGTCAGCTTGACCCAAGGGAACCACAATAACAATAACAATAACAATATTAACTGACATTGCACAGCAGCAGGAAGTGGTGTGACTTCAAACAAATCAATGAGCCTAAATGTGTGTGTGTGTATGTATGCATACATGTATGTGTGTGTGTGTGCATGTATGTATGTGTATGTATATATGTATGCATGTATGTATGTGTGTATGTATGCATGTATGTACGTATGTATGTATGTATATGTATGTGTGTATGTATGCATGTATGTACGTATGTATTTATGTATGTATGTATGTATGTGTGTATGTATATCTATGATCTCTAACAAAAAATTAGTTACTTAGAAAAGAAACAATCTTAACAGTTTGACGTGGGGGGCTGTGAAATAAATTGGTTGATAAGACATCAAATTGTGTTTATCGGTCATACTACGGCTACCTCAGTTTTAACCAACGATGATAAATCAAGGCTGTAAGGTTGTCAAGGAAGTTCTTGTGGAATTTCTAATTTTGGTTTTAAATTATGTATTTTCAAATTGATTTTCGTTAAATTACTTTCACTTTATATATCATTTTGAAGCCCATTTTTCGCTCTGTCTAATCGTGTTACCCTTTTTCTTTTTGAATAATTAGGCCATTCTTTCTGGAACGTTGAATACAACATGGACAAAAAGCAAATTCGCAAATTTTCTTATCCCAGTTCAAGCTGGGCCGAAAAGCTGTTGAAGCACCTTGCGATATCAATGATGCGTTTGGCCTAGGAATTATTTAGGATGAAAGCCTTTTTCGTAATGTATAAGCAAAACACTGATACTCTACTTCTCTGTTGTTGTCGGAGTTTCTTATGCATTTCATTCATTTGCTGACAGTATTTCTCCGCCGTAATGGTTTCGCCTGGATCCACAAAAGCTGTGATGGATGAGACCGGCTGCAGACCACCAAACAGTCACCATGACCTTCTTTTTGGTGCAACTTTGGTTTCGGGAAGTGCCGTGGAGCTTCGTCAATGTCCAACAACTGAGCTGAACATCTCCGGTTGTCGTAAAGAATCCACTTTTCATCGCAAATCACAATCCGGTCGAGAAATTTTGGAATTCAAATTTTGCCAGCTGGTATAGATAGATAGATGTTCATCTTTGTTTACAAGTTTTTCAATCTCGCTTCCCATTAATCTTCTTTTTTTCGTTGCTGAATGTCATGTTAGCTCCTACATTATGTTAAGAAATAAACTTCAGACGCAATGAAACAGTTGATAGAAAATTCGGAACTATTATTTCTTATACGTTTAAAAGATGAATGTTGACACATGTTGTATTTCTTTATACACACGTACATGCACACATATATAGACCCAAGGAATTTCGTAGCAGTGACGAGAGTCTTGAAGAGGATAAGCGTAGTGGTTGGCCATCTGATGTTGATCAACTCAGAGCCTTATTCGAAGCCAATCCACGCACAACTGTTCGAGAGCTTGCTTCTGAACTAGACGTAACGTATAGGAGAATTACCAACCACTTGAAAGAGATTGGAAAAACAAAAATGCTTGAGAAATGGGTGCCACACGAATTGAATGACAACCAAGAAAAACGCCATTTTGAAGTGTTGTCTTCCCTTCTTTTATGCAACAAGAATGGATCCGTTTCTCGACCGGATTGTGATTTGCGATGAAAAGTGGATTCTTTACGATAACCAGTGATGCTCAGCTCAGTGGTTGGACATTGACAAAGCTCCACGGCACTTCCCGAAACCAAAGTTGCACTAAAAAGGTCATGGTGACTGTTTGGTGGTCTGCATCCGGTCTTATCCATCACAGTTTTTGTGGATCCAGGCGAAACCATTACGGCGGAGAAGTACTGTCAGCAAATGGATGAAATGCATAAGAAACTCCAACAACAGCCAGCATTGGTCAATAGAAAAGGACCCAATTCTTCTCCACAACAACGCTCGGCCACACGTTGCACAACTGACCCTGCAGAAGTTGAACGAAATGGGCTACGAAACTCTGCCTCATATAGCCCGTCATATATATATATATCGCCATGTTGAATCGCTAGCTTCTGCACGCATTTTTTTTCTCTCCTTGTTTCTCTCCATGTTTCTTTTCTGTGTATCTTTCTGTAGAAGAGCGTAGGCTCGAAACGTAAAAGACTTGTTTTATTTCTATTCCTGAGCGCCATACTAATACAATTGTTTGTTTGTATTCCACCTGCCTTCGTCTTTTGTTTGTTTTCATAAAGCTTCCCGTTATATATATATATATATATATATATATATATATATATATATATATATATATACGTATAGAGTGTTAGGTGTGATGTACAGAATTGAATATTGAGGAAAAAAAGTCGTCAGAATTTTGGAAAAAAAAAATCCTTTTATTTCTTTGTTATTATTAGCGCTTTTGTTCTTCTCTACAACTTGTCAAATACAATTTTTTGAATGTACTTTTATATAAAACAGATGTTTTTTGGGGGTTCTCTTCTAAACAAAACACCCCCCAAAGACATGTTTTATATAAATGAACAAGCTGCTTGTATATTCACAAAATTGTATTTGACAAGTTCTAGAGAGGAACAAAAGCCGCTAATAATAAGGAAGAAATAAAAAGATTATTTTTCAAATTCTGACGACTTTTTATATATATATATATATATATATAACTATGTATATATATGTATGTGTATATGTATTTGTGTGTCTGTGTTTGTCCCCCCAGCCATCACTTGACAACCGATGTGTTTATGTACCCATAACTTAGCAGTTTGACAAAACAGACTGATAAAATAAGTACTAGGCTTACAAAGAATAAGGGGTCGATTTGTTCTACTAAGGGCGGTGCTCCAGCATGGCAGCAGTCAAATGACTGAAACAGATAAAAGAACATATTAGGGAGTGCAGATAGAAGAGCTGATAGCCAACACCTGAATCAGGGGAGCCTTCTGAAATCTATACCCTGATACAATGCTGAACTTTGTCTTTAGCTGTCACTTGATATCTCTCCTTATGTCACACTACTACCTTATGAAAAAGACACGCTGGATAAAGATGTAATCCTAGACATCTAACCCAGAAAAAATGCAGGGTAGACATGGCTACAACATCTGTGATCAAAAGGATATTTGATTAGGATTGAGTTGGGGTTAAACAATAACAACTAGAGCTCAAGCACCCCCTTCAAATACCCAGATCACCTGACTGTAAGGTGAAGACGTGTGGGTATCAGGTTTGTAAACTTAAGGCCAGTGGTTTGATTTTCAGATCAGGCTGTGTATGTCATATTGATCCAGTCCACTCAGGTGGAAACGAGGACCAACAATGGCTATGGATTAACCCTGCAATGGCCTGGCACAGGTGGATAAACAGCTAACGATGTCAGAAACCATTTAACAAATAAAACATTTAATGAATTTCACTCCAAAATATCATGTCATCATAATTTCTTTGTTGTTGCTGTTAATAACTTCAGGACAACTGTGACATTATCAAAGACATTCCAGCTGTGACCAGCCTGACAGAGACATTCCAGCTGTGACCAGCCAGTCATTGTGGAGTGCCTTGGATTACATTATCTAACGTGTCTTTATTCTTTTTCTTACATGGTAGGTAGGGTGTGGTTTGAGGGAAATGTGGGTGTTATTTGTAGCAGGTTGGAAGACCATATAGGGGCTTTCTCATCAGCTCCATTGTTGTCATTGCAAGCTGTTCAAAGGTATCGAGACTTTTAAACCCTAAAATCTATCAATGCTTATTGTTTATTATGTAACGACCAGCTACAACTGTGGTTGTGGGTGTAAGCCTATAAGCATCTATGTGTGTATGTATGCATGTATACCTGTGTGTGTGCTCCTTGTTGCTCAAAGCTGTGAGAAAAAGCAGCCAAATCTTCCACAAATCTCACCTGTTGTATATATGTAATATATACAAGTATAAACTTAGATGTTTCTCAGTTAAAATCGATCCAGGCCACGTCTAGAATTTGTTAAATTGTTTAAGTCAAGCTTTGAGGTGTCAGAGCCCATTCGAATAGGGATTTATTGCTGAGTGAGATGTATCCAGTTATAAGTGGTTTGTCTGGTGTACCTTAAATAAAGTTGGTGCTTTTTATGTGCCACCAGAATGGGAGCCAATTAGGGGGCACTGACCCCAGCTACGATATTGGCTTTACTTGACTCAAAAGGTCTTCTCAATTTCCTGCAAGAATTTATATAGTTTTGTGTATATAAAGTAAACACCTTATTTTTTTAATAATTAAAAAAAAAACTAAGTGCATACCCTTAGTGGGGCTCGTGAAAATGGATCTGTCTTCTTGGCACTGAAACACCAAATGAAGCTCTGTCTCCAAATGGTTAAAGTGCTGTCATTGCTTCTTTGAATTATCTCCCTTACCCTTTCAACTGTTGCACAAATCTGCTACTGGAAAGACCAGCATTGTTTATTCACATGTAATCACACATACACAGCCTTAAACTGATGGGAAGCAAAAAAGATTTTCACAGGACTTGAACTCAGAATATAAGAAAAGGGAGGAAATGCCACTAAGCATTTTGTCTAATTATTCCACCAACGTTAAATACCATATTTCTAATGATAATGACATCAAAAAATACCTTAGGAATGAGAACCCAAGTTTGAAATTTCCCCAAGACACCTGATGAAAACTGGAGGGTATATCAGCCGAAACGTTGTGGTTAACAGCGCGGGCTACTAATCCCAAGATTCCGAGTTTGATTCCAGGCAGTGACCTGAATAATAATAAAGTAATAATAACATTGAAAAATATCTTAGGAATGAGAACTCAGGTTTGAAATTACCCCAAGACACCTGATGATGGCTGGAGGGTATATCAGCTGAAACGTTGTGTTAACAACAAACAAGATGAGGAGAAATATCCGTCAATTGTAAATAATGTACATAATTCCTCATCTCTTAAATATAGAAGTGAAGTGTACAGGTTTGGCAGAAACAGTGCAGAGCTGGACTAAATGTCTGAACCTTTTTTAGCATTCGGATTATTCTGTCAAATGTAAGGCTATTTCGTTCACATTGTTTCAAATTAACCAGGCATTAGCTCATAGCTTTGAAATTTTGATGATGTGATTTGTTTATTTCTGTAATGACACTGTAAGGCGCTTAGCTGGCAGAATTGATAGCATGCCTGGCGAAATACTTAGCGGTATTTTGCTCAAGGCGGTGAGCTGGCAGAAACGTTAGCACGCCGGGCGAAATGCTTACCGGTATTTCGTCTGCTGCTGCATTCTGAGTTCACATTCCGCCAAGGTTGACTTTGCCTTTCATCCTTTCGGGGTCGATTAAATAAGTACCAGTTATGCACTGGGGTCGATATAATCGACTTAATCCGTTTGTCCTCTCTGTGTTTAGCCCCTTGTGGTTAGTAAAGAAATAGGTATTTCGTCTGGCATTACGTTCTGAGTCCAAATTCCGCTGAGGTTAACTTTGCCTTTCATCCTTTCGGGGGTCGATAAACTAAGTACCAGTTGCATACTGGGATTGATCTAATCGACTGCACCCCCACCACCAAAAATTTCAAGCCACGTGCCTATAGTAGAAAGGATTATAATGACATTGTAGGGTAGGTGTGAAAAGCAGGATCTGGTCAGTTTGAACATAAAACAGGTGGAATATTTTGGCTGGTTTAAATACTGAAGGGTTAGTATTGTTTAGTTTTTGTCCCTCCATGTCCTGAATTCCAAATCCTGTTATGACTGGTTTCTCTGTTTGTCTCCCTGGAGTTGATCAAATAACTGCCAATCAGTCAGGCAGAGGGGGAGATCCAAACAAATGCCTTCCTTGGGATTTACCAATTTGTGAAATAACAAAAAAAAAAAAAAAACTTTACTCTTTTACTTGTTTCAGTCATTTGACTGCGGCCATGCTGGAGCACTGCCTTTAGTCGAGCAAATCGACCCCAGGACTTATTCTTTGGAAGTCTAGTACTTATTTTATCGGTCTGTTTTGCCGAACCGCTAAGTTACATGGACGTAAACACACAGCCATCGGTTGTCAAGTGATGTTGGGGGGGACAAACACAGACACACAAACATATATATACACATACATATATATACATATATACGACGGGCTTCTTTCAATTTCCGTCTACCAAATTCACTCACAAAGCTTTGGTCAGCCCGAAGCTATAGTAGAAGACACTTGCCAAGGTGCCATGCAGTGGGACTGAACCCGGAACCATGTGGTTGGTAAGCAGGCTTCTTACCAAACAGCTGAAAAACGAAAATCTTCCTTTTGAGTGAAAATACACAACACATTAAGACATTTAAGATAAAAACAGTCCTTAAATCAAGATAGCACTGGCATCTTTTATTCAAAGTTGCAGATGACAAAAGTTGGATGACTTCGTTCAGTCTGGCATATAAAAAAACAACAAAAAACAAAACAAAAAAACAACAAAAAAAACAAAAAATCAAAAATGAAACCCCCACCCCTACCAAACTTCAGTTTTCTTACTGAAAAAGAAACTTTAATAACATTTAATAACAAAGCATAAAAGAAGACAGGGAAAAGTGACAAAAAAAAAAAAGAAAAAAATCTCAATCTTTGATAATAAATCATGAAATAGCATTCTTGTACACAATTCGACACAAACTAGATTTTTACGGAGTCACTCTACCATGCAGCAGCCTCGGCAAATTCCTTACCATCTTTAAAAAGGGTTACGTAAGATGGAACCGGTTCGAATTAAAACACTGAGAAGTTGATGAATTTCCATCCTGTTGGACATGTTGGGATATCTTACTTTGCTCCAGCATGGAATATTCAAAGTGCAAGACTGAGGTTGTCTCCCAGCATTTAACCAGCTGACTGTGACAAGGGTTGGTTCAGACAGGAGCGGCTGGAGTTATCCAATAGCAACCACGGAAAACTATGACGGACACACAGACACACACAGAGACCACAAATATAGATCAACCAGTGAAGGAGAGAGAGAGAGAAAGAGATAAACTGATATCAAGTGTATTTGTTATGTTATACAACAGATATGTCAACCTGGTGGATATTTTTGATGAATTCTTTGAGACAAGAAACTGAAAACATGAGATAAGTGAAATAATAACTTTGGTTGAATAAAGTATAGCGCCATTGGAGAGATTAAAAACAAAAATGAATGTTTAAATAAAGAAATTTAACGATGCTAATTACTACAAAATTTTGATTATCACAAAAGCCATTGTGTACAGATAATTATTTCTCAAGTCATGTTTAATTTGTGTGTACTCTATAATTAGTTCGTTAAAGAAGGAACTGTTCGTTAGTTTAAGTAAATTTATAATTAAACTTTAGGCTTTATGTAAAAGAAAGCTAACAAAATGTTAAACAAGAATTAATGTTTTTTTTTTGTTTTGAAATTGAAGGTGAGAAGAAAATGGTGAAAATTTTAATTTTTCATTCATTTTGTTCATTTAAAATACTAAACACACATTTCAAAGAAGAAAAAAATTATAGATTTGGATTTATAGTAATTTTGTTAAGTAATTCTTCAGTTGCATTCTATATCAACTCTCTGTAAAATGAAACGGTACTAATTAGTGGTAATTAAAAATCTAATAATTATGATAAGTACTGTCTAGAGCAGCAATTTTTACTTGTGGCTCCCAGGGCCACATGCCTCTATAAATATAAGTTTTTCATTGGTTTGACTTATGTTTTCACTTTTTGGTGTGGCCCCCTAAAAGTAAATAGAAGTTTTGGATCTGGCCCCAATATTAAAAAGGTTGAGGATCACTGGTTTAGAGTGTTAGGACTCAACCAACTCTCCAGTTTCTATGCAGTAATAAGTGGCTGAGTCCATCAGAGAGTAACTCATTTATAGCTAAGGTAAAGTTACCTCATTGTATCATACCGACTCATAGGGGCCGGTTTCCATGCTGTATAAATTCCCCACCTGGACAGGACACTGGTCCCTTACAGGGTTACTTGTTTTTGCCAGCTGAGTGAACTGGAGCAATGTGAACAAGAATACAAGGTGTTGCCTGATCCAGGAATTGAAACCACAATCTTACAATAAGGAGTTCAACACCTGAACCACTGAGCTATGCGCCTCTACTTTACAGCTGAATGGACTTGAACAACATGAAGTGAAGTGTTATTCTCAAGAACATAATGTACTGCCCAGCCTGGGAATTGAAACCACAATCTTGAGATTGTGGGTGCAAATACCCTGAGACTATCAGGCTATGTGCTTCCACAATAATTCTGATATTCTATCCTTATTCTGTAATATTCCTGAATGCATTGCAATTTAATCGAATTTTATCAGAGGTTATAAATTTTTCAAAATTGAAATTAAAAACAAAAATAGGAAATAATAAGCAAAAATTCCAAACAATAACTGAATGTTTTCTAAAATAAATCTTCAAGTGTACTTTATTTGCAGGTCTTTTTTTTTTTAACGTGAAATAATAAAAAAAAAGAAAGAAAGAAAATATGTCAGAAACAAGATGTGTTTGAAAAAAACTATGATTCCACAACATTTTACGTGTTTCAAATTTATTTTCAAAATGGAAACATTGGAAATACCGATTTACAAATGGTTTGAGCAGTTCAAGAATTTCCACACATTAGCTATCATTTATATTTTGATGGGATAAGAAAAAAACGAAATAAGAAATGAAAATAAAAACTTAAAAAACAATGATAATAAAAAGGTTTATTTCAAGAATTACAGAACAAAGAAAGAGAAGAGAAGAGGAGAATCAACAAAAATCAAAAAAAAAAAAAGAAAAAAAAAAAGGAAAAACAAAAAACCTTTTTTGAAGAATGTGTGAAAAACTTCGCACAAACAACATCAAAGTCACTGATGAAGCTGCATACTGACTTACATACATGAATTGATGTGACTGAGTTTGATTTTAATGTAATAAGTGTGGTGGAATGAATGAGATGTGGACGGTCCCTGCAACTCCAAGTGTTGGAAGGAAAAAGCCACAAAAACAATTGTGGTGATTAAAAACAAAAGGAAATAACGCAAGAAAATTATTAATAATGCAATGCATGTATCAGAACATCATACTCCACATATATATATATTTATATTAATGGCATTACTATACATAAATGCCTCACGCTCGGAGGGACTCTTAAAGTCAAAACTACCCCAATAAACACATTGTACTGAACGTGTTTGGTACAATGTGTTTATTATGGTAGTTTTGACTTTAAGAGTCCCTCCTAGCATGAGGCATTTATGTATAGTAATGCCCTTAATATAAATAAATATATTTAAAAGGAATAATTAATAAAGTTTTCTCTTATGAGGTTTTTCACGCTAACTACTTGATAAATTCTTATAAAGATTTTATCCTATTTTTCAATTGTATACATACATATATATATATAATATAATAATTTGGAGTCAACAAGGAATACAGCCAGATATTTATTTGCAATCACTACAATTGTTTCCACACAACAGTTCTCCAGGTTTGGAGAATTACGTTGCGTGGAAAACAATTTTAGTAACTGCAAATAAATGCCCAACTGTACTCCTTGTTGTTGACCCCAACTCATTCAATTATTATTATATATATATATATATATATCTGTAAATGTAATATGTGACAATTATTCGGTAGCCACGATAAAACTCCGAGTTTCGGATGTCGAGGTGGAAATCCACGCCGCCATCTCTTCAGTTATCCGGCTTCCGAATAATTGTCACATATTACATTTACAGATAAATTCCTCAATTTACATAATATCGAGGTCTCTTCCTTTCTTTTGTTGTCTTACCATCAATATATATATATGCATGCATGTATATACATACGTGTATATATATATCTATATAGGAAGAACTACATTGCATGGAAACAATTGTAGTGATTACAAACTGTACTCCTTGTTGACTACAACTTATTCAGTTGTGTATATATATATATATGTGTGTGTGTGTGTGTGTAGGGGGTGGTTTAGGATGCTGTGGGTGACACTCAACGTATTTTAATTCTAGGGAACAGAATGGCATGTGTGGGTCTTCAACACACTGAGTATAATAACGAACAACAGCAGAGTGTCTGGGGGGGAGGATATTATTGAACACTTGAACGCAGAGCAAACAACATAGGTGGTGCCCTGCAATTAGCAGTGACTTATGTACAGTATGTTGTCTATGGCGATCAGTGCAATATATAAACATGTTTGGTATTGAACATATTGGGAACGGTAGGTCTATAGTGTTCAATATAGTGATTTTATTGAACATTATAGATTATATTTTGTTTATTTGCTGTTGTTTTTTTCTGTTGTGTCTTCCATTATAGTATGCAGAATGAATAGTGTGTTATACACAATAATATATGTGTATGTGTGAGCTCATCGTAAGAGTATTGTGTACATGTGAGACATCATACAATATAGTATCATAATGTGTATACACACACACACACACACACACACACACACATGCATGCATGCACACATACACACACGTATATACAAAAGCTAAGCATACATGAACCAGTATGATCCTATGATATGGAGAACATAATATCGTGCAACATAACAAAAAAACACGTTAAACTAGTAAGAAGTAATGGTTTAATGAACTGATAAAAACTGACATAATATTGAAAAAACAAAAAGGGAAACAAAAATGACGCAAGTCTCTGTTTCTTAATGAAAATCTTTTAAGTTACCAAAGAGCATACAGAGAGACTCTATATAAGGAATGATGTGGGGGGGGGGGACTTTGTCCCAATGTTGTTTTAAAGCAAGTCTAGAAATACTTATATAGAATTAATATATGTTCTATGGCAGAATTTCAAGAAAATATGAAGAATGGATGAAATTATTCAGCAACTTTGGAGCTAAATTGTATGTGATTGGAACTGAAGAAAGTTGGTTTCAGCTCTGTGCATCCATAGGCACAAACAAAGAAACAGACTAAAAGAATGTAAATATGGTCTTTGTTTAAAGAAATTTAAGCAAAGACATATTTAAGTATATTCCTGCTATATTAACATAAGTGATGTGTGTTTGTTTGTTTACTGTGTATGCTCAGAACTGAATATTTGTATTGTGTGTACAGGGCTGCATTAAAAAGTATGTACACGCACTTATATAAATATATGTGAATATGTAATTCACTAATTAAAAAACAGATATATAAAAAAAAAAAGCCTAGCACTAACAACATATGAGAATATCTGGAGACATGAATTATTTAAAAGGAATTTCCAAAGATGAAAAAAAGCCAAAAAACCAAAACAAAACAGAATTTTCTCAACCACAACAAGCATACCTGGTCTGTTGGGTTCCAGCATGAGGTGGGAAAAGTCTCAGGCCAGGATAGCGAACATCTCCGGTTCTAGTATTCATGATAAACACACCTGATCTGTATTCATATAAATACACCTGATCTGTCTGGGGTTTCTTTTTTCTTCTTTTTTTTTATTAATTTTTTTAATTTTTAGGATAACCTGCATCATTTCAGTGGCTAACAATAATAGGAAGAACATCTAGTTGTAAGGAAAAAAAAAACACCAACCAACCTACGTAAACGATTGGAAACACCCACCGAATGTGTTAACAAAGGAAGCACAGAGGGTAGAATTGAACCTGCAGTGCTGGTGTTTCAAGTATAATAAGAAGTGAATTTCTATGATGTGAATCTCTCCCAAATATGCCAACATGGAAAAAATAAACAAAATCTATGCAAAACCAATGATAATGGATTGATGATGGTGGTGAATCATGGAAGGACTAAACAACAAGAAGGTAAGTAAGTAACAAACTATAAAAATCAACAGGTTCTTTTATTTTATTTTTTTTTTGGTTCTCCCCCATCACCACAACTGAAGTGTAGCTACATCATCTTACACGGATTGTATATTTTGTACAGACTACACAAAACGCAAGCTACAAACCTACTGAATAAATTTGTGTGTCGATGTGTATATACATGTGTGAGTGTAAGTGTGTGTGTGTGTGTGTGTGTGTTTGAATAGAACTAAAATTAAAAAAATTTTTTTTCCAGAATCAACAACTGTTAATAAGAGATTGTGTGCCGCTGCAATTGAATTATTTGAAGAATTTATTGTAACAGAAACAAATAGAGAAGAAAAATAATAATAATAATAGTAATAAAGAGTTCCAGGCTTTGATTAGAAGAACTACATTTATAGCAGAAAAATGACCCAGGACACAACATGAATAACAGACATGTCCAATAACAACATCTCTTTTGTTACGGCAACATGGAAAGTCATCAAAAATGCAAATACAAATACAATACATACATATATATATACATATATATATATACACATATATACATATACATATATATATACACATATATACATACATATATTATATATATATATATATATATATACACACACACAAACAGAGAGAGAGAGAGCAAAATATATCAAAATTAAACATTTTTCATAGGTATTTTAAAAATTATTGAAATAAATTTTGATTTTTGAAATTAAAAAAAAACACCAAGAAAAAGAACTACATAAAGACGAAAAAAGTGGGATTTTGGAGGAAACAATTTAAAAGATTAAACAAAGAAAAAAATGTAAGACAATCAAGACTTTTTCCTTGCTAATGACTATTCAACTAATGTCATTGGTCAGTCCACATTACACTGTTAAGGAGTATAGGGCCAGAGTCCTGGCATATATATATTCCTCCCTGGATGGGGTGCTAGTCCATCGTAGGATTACTCCCTTCTCCAGCTGAGTGGACTGGAGTAGCATGAAACGAAGTGTTTTTGCTCAGGAAAACAATGCATTGCCCAGTCCAGGAATCGAAACCACAATCTTGTAATCATGAGTCCAACACCCGAACCATTAAGCCACGTGCCTCCACAACCAATGACACTAAAAGGACCGAATCTTATGATTTGTGAGGTTGGCTGGAACGTCATTGTTGTCAACCTTGCAGATCTTAAGATCAATGTCAAATGAAGCTTGAACTGTGACTGTAAAGGTTAGAAAGAAAACTTTATAGAATGTACAGACATTTGCCAATATACAAGAAACGGAGTAAAAATATTGCCCAAGATCAACTGGAATTAGATTTGTAATTTTTTGGAAATTTTTTATTTTTTTTTAAACCAATAATTTTTCCCATGTAGAGTTGTGACCGATCTGCAGCAGAAGCAAATGACCGAATTATGAATTGTTAATGGGTGTAGTTGAAGAATCGCGAAATACAGAACTCGTTAAGAACCATTAAGGAGGAAGATGACAAGTGACGCATGAATCAGTTGACAGTTGATAATGGGACAACGCACAAAGCAGAGAGAAAGGTAATTAACTCCTAATAACGAGGGTGTAATAAATTAAGAATGCTAATATAACATTTTTCATGGCGATTTTTTTCTTTTTATTGGGTGACAAGATACAAGGCCATATTTATGCACAGGAAAGTCACAGGTGACTGAACTGACCCCAATATTATTACTGGTACTTGTTACTGAACTCAGGCAATGAAACAACAGCAAAATCAACTCAGGATTTGAATTCAGAATATAATAAGCTGTAACTAAACACTAGCAAGCATTTAGACCAACACTAAATATATATACATTATATATATATATATATATATGAATCTTGCAAAACGAATTGTTAGACGTGTGTATATATATATATATATATATACACATACATAAAAACTAATATGTAAATGTACACAGATAGACAGGCAACATGAGGCAGATTGAGGGTTCAAACACACAACTCCCAATAAATGTCCTGGCGTAAGTAACCAACTCAACCATTAGCAGAGCCAACAAAGGTGAGTGGCTCTAGAGTGCTTGACCTGCTAGAGATAGCAACCTAAGAACAAGCAGGGAATAAGGGACATGAAATAATGCCTTTCAATATAGGTCTGCTCAATTGAAGTTGGCCTGGGGCTAAGTGACATCACAAGCTTCCATGTCTGTTCATAGAGACATGCCTAGAAATCATAAACTACATCGGATTGCAGTCTTTAATATCTTCACGAGAGAGAGAGAGAGTGTGTGTAAAACATTGGACAATATAGAGAAAGAAGGGCATTTCCTTATAAACAAAATGACATTGTGAATTAGCGTGAGAGAACAAGACTAGAGTAAACAAACATAGCAGAAACACATTTATTATGAAGCTTTTGTAAACAGGTTTTTTTGTACACAAGAAAAGGATGTCTAGGTTGGTTGGTTACGAAAGAGATCAACCATGGCTAGAACTGGACCCAAAACAAACGAGGTGCCAAAGTAGTTGGCAAAAAAGCATCAAACATAATCCAACCATCGATATCTGTGAGATTATTTTAACTGTATGATTATTTATTATTTTAGAAAATAATATCCCACCCCAGCATTTACCGGGTCACGGGGACAGTATTTGAAGAGGTCTTTTCTTCTGTTGATGTAGTGAATGTATCCATCTAAGGGAACTTAAACGAGGGGAGTCCCTCTATTGTAACATCAACCTCAAGTACTCGCATTTAAATCTAAAACCAAAATCTCACAGCATGGATAATATTGGCAAATTCTTGATGGTCTACACCACCATAACATAGCAATGCAGTCGCAGATATTTTATAAAATATTTGCAAACATTCATAGTGATGAGAGGATCAACCCTTTTGTTACCATATTTATTTTAAGATGTTCTGAGTTTCTTTTAATTAATTTAAAATATAACAAAGAATTTAGTAAAATAACTTAATTATCATTAAGCTCGTGTTAGGAACATAAACTGTGACTAAGGTTTGGAGGAAGATTTTAATTCAGAACTTATGAAAACAAGACATTTGTACTATAGAGCCAAAGGTGGTTCCAGCCGGGTTGGTAACAAAAGGGTTAAGCTCAGACTTGATTTGAATTTCGTGCTGTAAGGTAACAGAAGGTACAATGGTAGATATTTTAATGCTAAACACATTGGAATATTCAAGAGTTAGGTAATATAAAGCCTTGAACAAAATGAAACCTCAAGAAATGCAGACGACATGAATTGAAGAATTTTCTGCCACTAACCGGACATCTTGTCAAGAGAGCCAAATGCAACCAAATCTCAATATAAGCAGATTAAAAACAAGATGCATTTCAATTTGTGCTACCGTTTATATTATCCAGTAGACACACACACAAATATACAGATATAGATATAGATGTGTGTGTGTGTGTTCTGAGATGCTGTCTAGTCACACCTGGATTGCTTACACTAAGGTGTTAAAATGTAGCAAAAGACTACAGAAGAAATGATTTATTAGAACAAAAATCGCCCCATCCACAACCAGATATCTCTTATTATTGGTGGTAAGTAAATACGTTACACGGCCACTATTCGTTGTGAGTGCTTATAGAGATTTAAAAAAATATATATTATATATAGATATATATATGTTAAAAAGAATGTGAAAAAATAGAAAGAAAACAAAAAGAAACCTTTCAAGTCTAGAGCAGCAAGCAGTATTTAGAATGACCATTATTGAAACTGTATTGAATTTAATTCTTAAATGAATACAAGAAAACGGTGAGGAACGGAAATTATATAATAAAATATATAAATATTTGTAGGGAGACCAGAAAGTTTGGCTCACTTTGGTAAAAATTAATTAAGTTAAACTTACTGGTTTAAATTGTTTTAATTTCACTTGAACTAAAGCTATTTAGTTGTTCTTTGATTGTATTAATAAGAAATATTGTAATAAACATTTAATTAATAATTTGGCCTTTCATTCTGGTTACCGACCTTTACCAAAAATGGGCAAAACTTTCTGGACATCCTGACGTTATATATACACACACACATATATATACATATATGTATATATATATATGCATGTATATCTATCTATCTATCTATATATATATATATTATATATATTATATATATATACATACACACACACATATATGTATATGCATGCAGCAATGAAAATTTGTGCTAAGTTTATTTGCAAGCAAGTTTTCTATGGACCAAACCATGGGTGCTACTCGCTACTTTAGACTTGGAAAGGTTCGGCAAGAACTTTTTTTGTAATTGAATGGTTTTATTTCTCTTGATAACCTCATAAACAAGTGTGCATGGATGATGTCTATGAATATATTTCATAAATATATCCCGTGCATGTGATGCGTAATTAATTATGGTATGTTCTTCGTCAGCAGAATCTGAAAAGCTGGCTTCCAATCAACTTCTATTATGATTTTGGTATTAATGACTTTGAGTAAAGCATGAACATCACAACTCCAATTTTCCCACTTTCTTTCAGTGGATGGAAATAATTTATAGTTTACAAAAATCCAAGCACGAGTTTATTTATGACACACGTGAGAGAGACATGATGATTTCTTCTATCAAGACAAGCACAAACGCACACGAAATAATAACATTTAAATGTAGCTTTAAATGTTCACATCATATTTTAATGGAAATTAATATTGATTTCAAATTTTGGCACAAGGCCAGCAATTTTGGGGGAGGGGGTAAGTCAGTTACACTGACCCTCAGTGCACAACTGGTACTTATTTTATCGACCCTGAAAGGATGAAAGGCAAAGTCAACCTTAGTGGAATTTGAACTCAGAATGTAAAGACAGACGAAATGCCGCTCAGCATTTTGCCTGGCATGCTATCAATTCTGCCAGCTCGCCATTGCCTTGCAAATTAATATTAACAGACAGACATAATATCACTTTAATCCAAATGGAATTAAACCATTCTCTACATTTCTGCTTAAAGAATAAAACAGACTCTGCATCACTCTACAAGTAAGCTGAAACAAGAACAATTCCCACACAATTTTCCTGGTACCTCAACCTGACATCTAAAGACATTGTTCTTCTAACATTTTACATAAATATTTATCCTCGTTAACACAATTAATTCCTGAAGATACCTTTCTTTTCCTGCACTATTTATAAACAACACAAGCCAATTATGTTACAACATGTTCAACTTGAGTTCGTCATAATGTTCTGTATTTACCACAGCAGTGTGCATTATTATTACAATTATACATGTAATAAATATACGGTTTATGCACATTGGATCCTAAACACCCTACCATAGCCATCTATCGAGCATTTTTATATAAATACATATGTATTTCTTTACTGCCCACAAGGGGCTAAACATAGAGGGGACAAACAAAGGGAGTAAGTTGATTACATCGACCCCAGTGCGAAACTGGTACTTAATTTATCGACCCCGGCGGAATTTGAACTCACAACGTAACGACAGATGAAATACCGCTAAGCATTTCGCCTGGCGCGCTAACGTTTCTGCCAGCTCGCCGCCTTATATATAATATAAATACATATGAATCACGACACAGACACAGATATCATTATGAAGACCACTGATCATAAGGATTGATTCTATATAAAAATGCGTTTGTACTTTTGCTCTGAAATAATTTGGAACCTTTAAACTCTTTATAGAACATGTTGGTCTGTTCAACCTCAGTATAATTACAATTACATACACTAACTAAATCATCCATTGGTGTATAAGTAATTATTTTTAGACTTACTCTACAGCAGTGCTTTTCAACCGTTTTGCTGGAGCGGAACCCCAAGAAAACATTTCACTGGCTCGAGGAACCCCTGTGCAATAATTTAATAGCCTTATGCACACATATCTGCACAGGAGAATTAAAAATTACTGTCGATTTTAGCATTTTTGTAACTTCTTGTGGAACCCCTGGACTGTACTGGCGGAACGCTAAGGTTCCGCGGAACCCTGGTTGAAAACCACTGCTCTACAGCAATATTAGGCCAGAAATAATTTCTTACATAAAAATTGACTCATGTTTTATGCTATGTTATTATATAATCTTCTTCAAATACTAACTGTGACATCTACACCAACCTGATACATACTGAATGCGATAACATTTTAACTAAGAGAACATTCATTCTAGTTTCTGCATTTAACCTGATCAAACTTAATTAGGTTGGAATTACGATCATTGATTGTTAGACCCACATCTCATTGGGAAGTTATAGCCCCAAAATAGTTTAACCCTTAAGTATTTAAACTGGCCATATTAGGCCTCTCACATCTACCCTACAATGTCATTCTATAAACTATCATATCACCAAGATTATAAAGCTACAAGGTAATGCATGATTAATTGAAAGCAATTTGATTATATAAGCATTACCGTTGCCAGAATTATCTGAATGCTAAGGGTTAAGAATGTTTGCTAGAAGTACTTTCTTAAATAAAACTAATACACACACATATGCCAATATATGTGCACACAGACACACACATTAAAACTATGGCTGACAGGGATGTTGGGTTAAGAGTTGATGGTTTATAACCGACCATAACTCCGGCACTGTGTCCCTGATAGAAACGATTCTTACAAACTCTGTAATCCTGGCTATAAATAGAGGAACATCTTACTATTGCGAGCAGCTGTAGCACTCTATAAACGAATGCTTCGTTAACTTTCAGTGTTGCACTTGAGATGCTTAATTGATAACTGCCAGCCAAAATTACAGGTAAGTACTGTTGAGAAGCAGGCCTCCAGCACACCAACTCCACATCTTAGCCCAGGCCTTAAATTAGCAATCACTTCATGCTAGATTATTATTTCTTTGAGAAGGGCATGGACATTGCAGCCCCTATTTCCACATTCTTTATTTAATTTTACCCCATACTTGGTAAAATCAATGGGAAACTATTCCAGTACACTTGGCCAAGATGTTCTATAACTTCATATCAAGTGACACAACAAACCTGGGAACTGCTCAGAGATGTGTGTGTGTGTGTACGTTTCTATATTTCCCCCCCTATAAATTTATTATTGTCATCATCATCAGTTTCTTCTTCCTGATCTTCAAACCAGTAACATCCTGATTATTCAGATCTATCAGAACACCTAGCTTTCTACTTTCATTTCTCGGCGACCTTTTATAAAACTCAAAACACAACCAACATACCGTATACAGCTTGTGTGTGCTTATTAGGAGGATTAATAAAGGAAATGAGCATCGTTAAAATAAAACAGAATATCAACAAATATTTTTATCATTACAATTAAAAATAAAGAGCAACTCATACAAGCCGTAAGTGTTGAATGGGAACCTAAATAGCAGACTGGGTTAATTCCTTTATAAGATTCCAACCGTATCCATGACAGCTATATTAGAAAAGAAACTGTGTAACAAGAGAAAAGGGCTGCATATTTAAGTTGTAAGGGTTTTACTAATAATGCAGAACATAAAAAGATCCAGGAATACTTCGAAGCAGAACTGGGAAGCTGGTGCTGTTTCTTCTTCGTATAAGGAAACGAATTCTGAATGACAAATACTCAATAGTCGAAGCCTCGGATGCTGGTAGGTGTTATTTGAAAGTTTGGTGATGCGGATGCTGCGGAGATAGTGGCAAATACAGTTTGTTGGCTTCTTTTATTTGCAAATCTGTGTAATTAATGTTGAGGAAACAGCACATCCGATGGTGTATAACCAGTCGTACAGCATTAGTCTATACATGTGAATAAACACTCCATTTGTCGATGGATAAATATAGATATATATTTTTTTCAGAAGAGCAATTTTTCATAGCAAATAATCAAATAAAATAGGATAGAGAAATGTCTTTGAAAGAAAAAATAAAAGTAAAATTAAAGCAAAAAAAACAACTGCACTAATCATTGAAAGAGGACAGATAAGTACTTAAATATACTAATAACAATGGTTTGTTCTTTTTTGACTATTCTGGAAGGTAGTAAAGATTATGAAGCTGTAATTTCTTATATGAAAACAACAGATTAAATCACGACTGGTGTGAACTAAAATTTGTTTTTGTAATTATTAACGAAGGAAAACTTGAATGAGATACCAAATGATTAAATATTTACTGGGTGTTGTTTTTGTGTGGAGTGAATTTCTCGAAATAAAGTTTCACACAAATTTAAGCAAAACTTTTTCTTTCATTTTCTTTTTTTTTTTTTGGCAGTGTCTTTAAACAAGCACCAATTAAGAAATGTTTGTACCAGTGTAGTGTGATCTGGTATGCTGTGGTGTGTGTGTGTGTGTGAGAGAGAGAGAGAAACAGAGATAGAAAAAGAAAAAGAGATAGAGAAATGAATGCACAGTGATAGACAGGGCAACACATTATTCACACTTAGGTTTAAATAATTTAAAAAGAAAAAGAAAAAAAAGAAATTATAGGATAATGGAAAACAATATTTCTTTTCATTTTTCTTGTTTTTTTTTTTTTTTTGGCACAACAATATATAGCTTAATTACTAGATTAAAATGCAATTACAATGACCAACACAAGAAAGTAATTAAGAGATTGAAGAAAAAGGGCACAAGATATGCCTGCAGTACAAACTGACCACAATAAAGAACTCGTTCAAAGGTAACTGGTCTGATCTGGTCATTGTCAAACTCCAGTTACTCGAACAATTGCAAAATTGAACATTAAAATTAAGAATGTCCACGGGAACATATGTGGAAAGTTATATGTCAGAATTATCTCTTATTCTCAGCTCTAGTCCAACAGGTTAACTTCTGCTCTTTCTCTCACCATACATATGTATATATATGTATGTATATGTATATAGGGGTTATACTTAGCATTATACACTAAACAGTACCTAAATGGACGGTAGCAGTAACTATATTATTGCGCCTTTTCTTGTATTATAAAACAAAAACAAAGAAAAAAAAATATTTTCAGAAGTCCTTGATAAGTTGATTATACAGTCAGTAACAAGAGGGAAACCCACCTTTCCATATTTGGCAATACCCAACTTAGACATCAGCATCTGAATAATAATAATAATAATAGTAATAATAGTAGTAGTAATGATAATAATAATAATGATAGTGATGATGATTGACGTAGCTCTTCAGGAAGGTAAATACACAACAATATGAGCATGATGCAATATGTAATAAAATGCAGATTGACTTTATTGACGGGGTCAATATTTTGACAATGTTTGACTCCTTTGGGTTTGAAATGAAAAATGGAAAATGAAAGATAAATAGAAATAGACTCCTTCTTTATCCTTTTTCTATTTATTTTCTTTTTCCTTGTTACCGATTATGAATGAGTGAAACTTGATTTGTTTTTGTCTACAAAGGAACACGAGATATTCCAGTTGGAATTTTCAATTTCTGTATTTTCGGTGTGTTTTTTTTCATTTTGAATCTGAGGAAGAGAGACATACCGTTGGAATATTGTTCAGCTCAATAAACGAAAGTCAATTTCATTACATATTGCATTATGCTCTTTTCATCATGTAGTAATAATAATAATAATAATGATAAGAAGAAGAAAAAGAAATGATGATAACGAGGATGGCAACAATGACAGATGATTAAAACGATCAATGAGAATCGTAACAATAATGATGGCATTATAGTAATTATAATAATGATAATAATAATGATAATAAAAACAAAAAGAAGCACGAAACCAGATGGGGCAGGATGAAATTTGAAAAGGAAATAAAAAAAAAATCTATGTGAAAAGTTTGACAAACGATTTTTTTTTTTTTACCCCCTTATTAATTAACGACAGGCAGACAGATTTTCTTGGAATGATCTATCAGATCTAGCAAGATTAAGTAAAATTCCTTTACAAACAGAACTCAGCCAACTGTACCAATAAGTCAACAATATTAATAATATTTTTTCTTCTTTTTTTTTCTACATTTTTTGGTCTTTTTTTTTTTTTTCTTTTTTTTTTTTTTTTTTTAAAGTCTGAAATCAGCTCATACCAATCACTGAAAATACAAAATATAACTTATATATGTTTTTTTTTTTTATTGTTTTGTTGTCTTTTTTTTTTGGTTTGTTTGTTTGTTTGTTTGCTTCTTATGGACATGATAGAAATTAAGAAACAACAAAACGACACAGAAGTTTCTAGGGCCAAAAATCCAACATGGAGGGAGAGGGGGGGAGATGGTGAAAGAGAAAAGAAGCTAGAAATGGTGACGATGATGATGATGGCGGCAATGATGATGATAATGATGATGATGATTGTTACTAAGAGATATATTTTTTTATCCTCTTTCCGCTAGTAGGTATCACAAAACCTTCAAGTAGTCAAAATCAACACTTTATGTAAAGCCGAATCAAAGAAATATTAGAGATGCTTAAATATACAAATTATTTTTTCAGACCAGTTGTTTGTTTGTTTGTTTGCATTCTTTTTTTTTTTGGTTTCTTTTTCTTCTTTTATTATTATCCAAACGAATTGTATGATAATGTTCACAGCTTCAATGACTGAAACTAGTTGATGTTATTCTCACATTAGAACAGTGTTGGGTATGAATGACAAAACGTGCAAAGAGGCCAAACCTGCCTTGCAAAAAATTCAATGTGTATGTACAATGTAATAAAGCTCCAGCAGCAAGTTTAGAAACTATGACACAAAATGGATCTGCAATGGAGTCAAAAGTTTCATTATGAAGAAAATTTATTATTATCATTATTTTTTTTTTTTGGTTTATTTTAACAGAATATCTTTTAATCTTTGATATTTTTTTTTTTTCACTTCCATCAACATGTTTATTTAGCAAAAATGAAAAGAAAGGGAAAAGAAATGATACAAGTGGACAATGGAATTAAAGTTAGTGAAGATATTTTAGATCAGTAACGATAACACCAATGTTTCTGATAGCAGTGCCTCACATTTGTCATAGAACAATCTTCATTCTAAAAAGTTGAAATTATTTATAAATGCCTAAGAATATAAAAGAAAGAGCAAATAAGCTTAAGTGGTTAACTAAATGCTTGAATGGTTTACACCAGAATAAAAATATTTTTTTTTTACAAAACTGTAATTTTGAAATCATAATAATAATGATATTTTCTACTCTAGGCACAAAGCCTGAAATTTTTGGGGAGGGGCCCAGTCGATTAGATCGACCCCAGTATTCAACTGGTACTTAATTTATTGACCTTGAAAGGATGAAAAGCAAAGTCGACCCAGGTGGCTTTGAACTCAGAACATGAAGACAGATGAAATACTGCTAAGCATTTCACCCGGCATGCTAATGATTCTGCCAGCTCACCGCCTTAGTAATAATAATAATAATCCTTTCTACTAATGTCCCAAGGCCAAAATTTGGGGAAGAGGGTTAGTCAATGACATCGGCCTCAGCATTCAACTGGTACTTATTTTATCAATCTCGAAAGGATGAAAGGCAAAGTTGACCTCAGAGGAATTTGAACTCAGAACATAAAGATGGGTGAAATGCTGCTAAGCATTTTGCCTGGCATGCTAACAATTCGGCCAACTTGCCACCCTAAAGTAATAATAATAATAATAATAATAATGATAATAATAAACACCCAACAATTTTGTAAGCTTTACGCAAAAGCTTGGTTCCTTTTCTTTCTTTTGATATTCGACAAAGTTATAAGACAATAAAATAAATGTAAGAAAATACTAAAAACAACTTCACAAAGATAATGTTGGAAAGACTTACATCTACAAAGGTAATTTCCACCATACATGATAATTGTGAATGATTCCGCTAAGTATGTGATTTAACATAAAATAGTAGTCCAAATGCAGGCAGGTGATATGAAGACCCTTACTAAGATTTCCTAAATTATTTATATCCACCTCAGCATTTATATCAATCTTAGTCAGAACTCATTTATATGTTCAATAAATACATAAGAATTTCTCTCTTATAGGAACATTCTAAAATTTAATCAAAATAGGGGGTTATAATGATTGAATATCATCATGAGTACCCCTAATATTTTTTTCTTTGTTAAGGTATTATTGTATTAATGATTTAGCATATAAATCAGCCGTATCTGACCCAAATATTCTATTTGCTTTCATACCTGTCCTACAATGTCATTCTAAAAATAAACAGTCACAACATTGAAATCTCAAAGCTACGAGATAATGCAAGATTAACTGAGAACAATGTGAAGAAAAAAGCAATACATTTGACAGAGTAATCAGAATACTAAAGGACTAGAGTGGTCATACGAAACACACAAATGCAACTGAAGTTTATTGGAACTAGGAGCTTACTGTGGTTTGAATTTAAAGAGAAGACACGGCTCAAATCAAAAGTAAATTAGAAGATAATAAATATGTTTAAAATTTTTATTAAAAAAATCTTTTTTTATTTATTTTGGCATAATTAAATACTGAGAAAATTTCACTAAACAAAAACAACAGATGAGATAACATCACTGAATATATTAATTATCATGATTAAATATAGCAAAATTGATCAATCTGATCCTATTTGACTAATCTTTCATATTCAGACATATTTATACTGAAGAAGAATGTAAATTATTGACTAATAAGTGTCTCCAACATAAAATGCCACTGTCTTACTATAAGTAAGAGAAAGTAAAAGACTGAATTGGTAATACATAATATTGGTATCAAACAATGATAAAACAAGATAAACATGTCTAAATATCTAAGGATCATTCACCCCCATGCTAGCTTAAAAGAAAAAGGACAACAAATATCATAAAAATAATCCTTTCTACTAAAGACACAAGGCCTGAAATTTATGGGGAGGAAGGGACTAGTTGATTACATCGACCCCAGTATTTCACTGGTACTTAATTGATAGACTTCAAAATACTAAAGGCAGAGTTGACCTCAGTGGAATTTGAACTCAGAATGTAGTGACAGACGAAATACTGCTAAGCACTTTGTCCGGCATGCTAACGATTCTAATTAATTAGAATTATGATTTAGTGTTTCAATCATTGTTATGTTTGATTTAGTAGACACGATAACCTAAGAAATAAGATATAATTTTGGATCTACTTTAATGATTTGTACTTTGATTAGAAATACTACCTGGTGACACCTTAATTAGACTCTTTATTGATCTTGAATCTTGATCAAGCAAACGAATCAATATATGGTTAATGCGGTAACAGCTAAACATGTTTGGAATTTTTTATGAGATAAAAGTTTTAAAGTAGTGAAAATTGAAAAAAAAAAAAAAAATTGAATAAAATATTAAAAAAAAAATTCAACTATAAAATTAATATCTAATTAGTGTAGAAACTGATTTAGACATGTCTTAATATTCTGGTGATTTGTGTTAATTTGTAGATACATGTCAATTCTGAGGAGATTCAGAAAAGATATGGCATGAATTAAAGAAAGAAACAGAACCTTTGTGCAGGATCTTTAAGTAGGTGTGAAGAATGAAGTGTAAACGAGATAGAAAATAAAAGATTGCTTATTAACAAAATGTATTGAGGACTGCTTTTATAGGTATACAAGCTTAAAAAATAGTTTATGAGAAAGTGATAGTAAAAGATATTTTTTTTAAAAATCACATTTTTGTCTTGTTATTTTGAGTGTTGACATATATAACATCACAGTTGTGTTGTTTTCTTCAATAAGGTGAGGAGAAAAAAATTGTGGTCCATTAGAAGGGTAACTAAAAGCAGCAGCACCTGCAGCAAATCCTTTGAAAGTAGTTATAGTAGCTGTTGTTGTTGTTAGGAAGATTATCCCAAAGAAAAAAAAAAAATTCAAAAAAAAAAAATTCAGTTGCTGCTTTTTTCCTCTGTTTTTCTTAGCACAACTCTGGTCGACATTGGCAGTGGCAGATACCAACTTTACACTTGGCAACTATATTTATCTAATGAAAGAAGAAAATTTCATGTCTTTTCAAGCAAAGTCTTCAAATCTTCAAAGAGCTAAATAAAAAGAAGAAAAAGAATAAAAAAGGAAAACAGAAAGAAAATTAACAAGATGGTAACAGATAATGATGTTAATTAATTCAAAAGATTTAAGTTAATTTGAAGAAGTAGAGTGTTTCTTTCATATATGAATCACACAAAATCTGGTTATCTAACAACCTAAAATGTATTTCTTTACTACCCACAACGGGCTAAACACAGAGGGGACAAACAAGGACAGACAAATGGATTAAGTGGATTACATCGACCTCATTGCGTAACTGGTACTTAATTTATCGACCCCGAAAGGATGAAAAGCAAAGTCAATCTCGGCAGAATTTGAACCTAGAATGTAACGGCAGATGAAATACGGCTATGCATTTCGCCCGGCATGCTAACGTTTCTGCCAGCTTGCCGCCTAACAACCTAAAATGGCAAACCTATGAAGGAGTTTGAGCTTAATTCCACCGGCTTGCAGTTAAATATTCTCTTGGAACCATATTCAATTTGTGTAATAGATTCGATGACTGGCATCCGTGCTAGTGGAGCGCTAAGGTACCAGACCAGTGTGATCGTTGTCAGAGCAACAAGCTGGCCTCCGTGCTGGTGGCACGTAAAAAGTACCATTCGAGCGTGCTCATTACCTGCGTCACCTTACTGGCACTTGTGCTGGTGGCACGTGAAAAAACATTCGAGCGGGGTCGTTGCCAGTGCCGCTGGACTGGCTCCTGTGCAGGTGGCACATAAAAAGCACCAAGAGCATGGCCGTTGCCAGTACTGCCTGACTGGCCGTCATGCCGGTGGCACATAAAAGCACCCACTACACTCTTGGAGTGATTAGTATTAGGAAGGGCATCCAGCTGTAGAAACTCTGCCAGATTCTAAGGAATTAGCTAATCTTTTCTAATTTGGGCAAAAGGCCAGTAATTTTAGAAGGAAGGGGAAGTCAATTACATCAACCCCAGTGTTTGACTGGTACTTATTTATCAACCCCTAACAAATGAAAGGCAAAGTTGACCACAGCAGAATTTGAACTCAGAACATAAAGCTGCAATAAAAGTCCACGAAACACTTTTGGTCTGGCATGCTAATGGTTCTGTTAGCTTCCTACCTTCAAGAAATTAAATAACAAAAATATAGAAAAAGGGTAGTTTGGTTTTAAATACCTTGAGGATCCAAGCTCTGTTTTGGAGACACTGATTAATAACTTCAGAATTGTCCAAATAATTGCCACTTTCTTTGATAATATTTATCTGTTAATGAAATGGAAGAGTAGTCGTTAAGCAAAGGAAAACCAAAAATTAAGTGAGACAGAATGAAGCATCAGAAATTAGCGTTAAACCTCGTTATCCTGCATGGGTCTAGCTTGACCCTTTCATTAAAACCAATCTGAAATTTTCTGTGGCTTATACTCTGGCTTTGGTTGGCCTGAAGCTATATAAGACACTTCTCCAAGATGCCAGGTGGGACTGAACCCAGAACCATATGGTTGGGAAGCAAGCTTCTTACCACACAGCCATTCCTGCATCTTTAATTTTATAAAATATATATATTTCCAAATATATCTTGCTCTCAATTTTTTTTTTATATTTCATTTATTTGTCTATTTATGGGCTGTAATTTTAATTTACCTGTAAGGTGAGAGACAAATTTTGATTGTGTGAGTTTATGTGTGAATTTATTACATTCTGCTGTTTTGTTAAAACATAAATTCCAGTGTTTTGTGCTATTTTAATGCTATGATGCACCTGTTTTTATTTCATTTTATTTTATTTCAGAAGCTTTTGATAAAACGTGTTTCAAAGACCACCCTTCATATAACAATAAACAGAAAATATATTTGTCCTACAAAACCAGTTGAACATTACTGAGAACCTACAATAACAAAAGGTTTTAAATTCCTGTTTCTAACCCAAACCCTATTAACCCCAGGACAACGTTAGTCAACGTTTCTTAACTACGTTAATTAACATTTTAAGTTGCATTGATACATAACCAGCCCATTTAAAAAGTATCTTTGAATCATTGGACGACATGCTTGAGGCTTGTTCGAGAGATTGTAAAAGAGACTGGGCATTGGAGAGAGAATCACTGATAAGAGCGATGTCGTCAGCAAAGTCAGTGTCTGTCAAGTATTCAGCTGGGTGTCTGAAACTTCTTCTAGGTTTTATCTCTTGTGAAAAGTAGAAAAGCCCAGTTTGTTGGACATTGATGTAGAGCTGAAAACAAGGCAATTTCTACTCTTCTCCTCTGGAAGCCATCTACCCGCAACACCAAAGGGTGCACACTCTCCTACCCTGATGCAATCTCCATGGATACAGGCATCCAGCAACAGGACCTCCGTAATGCTATGATGGACCGTGAAGTCTGGGGTAGCATGGTAAATTCCATTGTCTCAACCACGGTCGAACAATGATGATGATGAAGTCAAGTAAAATCAAAAATCAAATCACAATCAAAAATGGAAATTGGAGTTGTGGCCGATGCCACGTAAAAAGCACCATCCGAATGTGGTCGATGCCAGTCCCCTTCCCCTTCCAACTGGCTCCTGTGCCGGTAGTATGTAAAGAGCACCAATTGAATGTGGCCAATGCCAGTGCTGCTTGACTGGTGAGCATCCAGGCTGTTGCTCCATATAAAAGGACTGACTCTAACTGAACGCTTTAGAGAGTAGACTTCTATATAAAATGTTCCTAATCCTTCAGTTGGTTGCCTGTCGAGCAGGTGTCTGTTAACAAATAAACTAATGTTCGACATCAACAACTGGGACATAGTTTTCTGTTTGGGAGGTACTCAATGGGGTATAAAACTTACAAGCTAGAATTACAAAAGGACAAAATTGTTTCAAGCAAAAAAATTAAAGCAGAGAATACTTTAAATTGCAAAAAATAAGAATTTCTAATACTTCATACCTTTGCTAAGCACCTTTCATAGATGTGGTACTTGAAATGATATAAGCTATGATAGGAGCCAACATACATAGCAGCTGTCTTGCCTATCATGAATTCCTGAAAGAAAAAGACAGATACACATTAATTAGATTTACATACACGGTCTTAAAAGTAAAGTAAATTTTCATAAACTGAAAAATAAAGTCATTTGCATCAAACTTCTTCTTAGTTTGAAATATAAACTACAGCAACATAAATTGTCCCTACAAAAAAAAAAATCGAGTTTATCTTGAAATAAAATCTATGTCAACAAGGGAAAAAACAAGCATACAAAGATTGATGAAAATAACAAACAAAGGCAGGTAAATATAATAATTAACTATATATTTATACACTTCATCATCCTGCCCAGGGAAATATAATTCTTTTTAAAGTAGAGGAAATAGCTAAGCTTCTCTGGCTGCTATTTCTAAACTTTGGTGTGTGGTAAAGCAAATCTTTGCTGAACCCTAATTATAAAATATTACTTAAGTTTACCGAGAAATGGTCCCTTTTCATGCCGAATTCTATTTGGTGAAATTATTGATTACTAGTTAAGTAATTAATTTTACCCTTTGTTATTATTGATAATATATATATATATATATATATATATATATATATATATATATATATATATATATATACTCTTTTACTCTTTTAATTGTTTCAGTCATTTGACTGCAGCCATGCTGGAGCACTGCCTTTTAGTCGAGTAAATCGACCCCAGGTCTTATTCTTTTGTAAGCCCAGTACTTATTCTATCGGTCTCTTTTGCCGAACCACTAAGTTATGGGGATGTAAACACACCAGCATCAGTTGTCAAGCGATGTTGGGGGGACAAACACAGACACACACACACACATATATATACATGACGGGCTTCTTTCAGTTTCCATCTACCAAATCCACTCACAAGGCTTTGGTCGGCCCGGGGCTATAGCAGAAGACACTTGCCCAAGATGCCATGCAGTGGGACTGAACCCGGAACCATGTGGTTGGTTAGCAAGCTACTTACCACACAGCCATATGTGCAGGCTTCATCATCCTGTCCAATAATTGATCAGGATGTAGCTGCTGTTCCATACAAGCTCTGCTTGTATGGAACCACAGAGGAAAGCTAAGTGTTACTGCAACAAATAGATGCTGAGCCATCTACAGCAGAGGAACATGGTAAACCACCTCTCTTGAGGCATTTTACCTTTTACAAGCCCTCATGAATGATTTATGTTAGCACAAAGCCATAAATCTATAGTGGTATTGGCCCCTGATATATGCTGAGTACTTAAGCTGTTGAGCTGAGAGTCATAAAAAGCAAAACTGATTTAATGACAGGGCAAAATGTAAGGTAATTTAGTCAGGCAATCTAGCATTTGTGTTAGTTCATTGTCTTCACCTAAAAGAAGGGAGGTTATTTAATAGCCTGGTGGGAACCCTGTTTGCATTTATGATAAGCTGATCAAATTCTCACAACTAACAACGGTCCCAGATAAAAGACATTCTTCACGATCAACCATTAAATACAACTAGAAAAACAGACAATGATCAGTTCAGCTGAAGATCTTTTACCATTATTAATAATTCATAAATATAAATGGACATAAAAGTTTGGTAAATGCCAGAACAAAAAAATGCATGTAAAAATTAACCAGGTGTAATTAATTGTAATAGTTTTTACAATTACTTATATCCAGAACTGCTTTATAATTGTTGGTGTTAATAAAAATGTAATTAAACTATCTTCGGTTGCATTAAAAGCATACAGAACCATAAGAAGTATAATTATGGCAATAATTCACAGAGTTTAAATAATGGGATGTCTGATAATTTTTATTTTTATTTTGTATCTTTCCAATGTTATTTGGAATTAATACATAAAATGTTTCCATTGTCATGTTTTATGGGTTTTTTGTAGCTCTGTGCTTCCTTTACAACTTTTAGCTGTCATTTTTGAAATTTGAATAAATTTTTACTTCTCTTTTCACACACACAATTATAAAGTGCCAGGTAGAAAAGAAGAAAAAAAGAGCATTTTCAATATCTGCTTCGCTTTGTTTTTCAATCAAGGTTCCAAAGGTACCAAAAGCCACTCGAGACATTTGTGCTATGGGGAAGGACCTGTTATTGAAAGAACTGCACAGAAATACTTTACATGACTCAAGGAGAGGAAATTCAACAACAGAGACCTCTCTGCACTCTGGCCGACCTGTTCAGTTCGATGAGAATCAATTAGATTGGCTTATCAACAAGGACCCATGCTGAGCCACCAGGGAATTGACCCATCAGATGGGATGCTCTCATGATACTGTCACCCACTACTATCACTTAATGAGTAAGGTCCAAAAAACTTGGTGCACGGGTGCCACATACTCTGAATGAAAGCGATAAACTTCAGAGCACCTCTATCACAGCCAATTTGCTCAGTTGACCCCAGGCTGCTCGTGGACAGAAAAAGAGGTTTCTTTATCCAATCATCACTAGCTATTCATCATCATCAGTACTGACATCCTTAGTTATTTAAACAATACAGAGAAGAATAAAAAAATATTTGTAAGAACAGTTGCGTACCTGTGCAACATTTGCATTTTCTTCTGGGTCCACTGAATTCTCTCCAAGATTGGATAGGTCATACGGTTGACCATATAAATGGATGGACTTTATGGCAGGTTGACTAGCATTTTCACATGCCTAAACAAAAAAACAAAAACAGAATCATTTCATTTGCTTTGCTTCCAGAATTAACATCAAAGAATTAAAAGGAATTTTGTTCTAAGTTTACACACACACACACATTTATAGATACAAATGGTTCTATGGTTGTTTCAGGTACCTCAATTAGATTGGTTTCTGTTTATACCTGTACATGAAACCATAGGAGCAACACTAAAGACTGTTATAATAAATCATGTCAAGAACAAATTAACTTATTGGAGACCATCCATCTTCAAAGTAGCTTGATTAAAACTTAGCTTTCCAAATTAACAATCATCAGTTTTATAACACCCTTATTACTTACAATGATGGGGTGTACCACCCAGTAACACTTATTTACATCATAGCTACATTGGCATTTACGTCTTTATGGCTCACAGAGTATTTTTCCAGAGACAGAATATGAATCACCAACCTAACAGCGGATCAGCTCCACTAACAGAGTCAGCTGTTAGTCTAAAGAATATGAACCAATCAACCTATTAGCTTAGTATTCTTTGATTTTGAGCCCATGCTGGTGCCACATATAAAGCACTGTACTGACTTGTGTATAAGTCATACCTCTAATTTAGAATTCAATTTTTTTCCTTTCGTAGTTTTACCATTACTCTGTGTATAAGTCACATCTTAGTTTTATCTGTGAAGTATACAGTACTACTTACATAGAGTAAATACAATATATACACACATGCACGCACATAAAAATATTTGGATCTTTACCTTTTGACCGGCAGATTTAGAAAATAATCTTTTGTAACTAAACACTTTCAAACTTCGTATACTAAAACCATAAATAACAGTGACAAACTAAATATACACCACCGGAAGTTGTTGCTGATAAACAACAGCAGTAATTTTATTCAGCTGAATACACGTCATTGATTGGTTGAAATTACAGAAATACGACTACTTCAGAAAGAAATAACTTTGTAAATATAAACTTTTCTCAAAAACGCTTAGAGTAAAAGATATTTTATATGACACATTCTACCAGAGTCCGAAGTTTGAAAGTGTTTAGTTGCAAAAAATTATTTTCTAAATCTTACGGTCAAAAGGTAAAGATCCAAATATTTTATATATATATATATATATATATAAAATCATCATCATCATCAATGCTGGAAAATTCATGGCTTTAAGGATATCACGAAAGACCTAGTTGGAGGCTCAACTGTCCGAGTTCTTTTACAGGGTTTAGAAAAACTGAAGGACTGCCACAATAAGTGTGTGAATCTGAGAGGGGAATATGCTAAATAAAATCAGAATTAATTGATCCTCCTGTATTTTCTTTTGTCCAAAGCCAGGAACTTTCCAGCACCTCCTCGTATAATACAGGTAGAGAGAGAAAGCAAGAAGACAATTTATGGTAGTAGAATCGCAACATGGAAATATTACCTGACAGGATTGCTTTAGATTTGGTCGGTCAAGCTCCCGCATAACAGGTTTAAGTTTCAGACAGTCCTTCAGAAGAATTAACAAAAAACAGGATTAAATAAATAAATAATAATAAAAAAAATAATAATAACAACAAAAACAATGATAATAATAATTCTTTCTACTATAGGTACAAGGCCTGAAATTTTGGGGGAGGGGACTAATTGATTGCATTGACCCCAGTACTCAACTGGTACTTATTTTATCGACCCCTTGAAAGGATGAAAGGCAAAGTTGACCTCAGTCGTATTTGAACTCAGAATGTAAAGATTGATGAAATTCCGCTAAGCATTTTACCCAGCATGCTAACGATTCTGCCAGCTCACTGCCTTGTTGTTTTTGATGATGATGACGATGATGAGGAGGAGGAGGAGGAAGAAGTGGAGGGAAGAATAAGTCAATTATATCAACTCCAGTGCTCAACTGGTATTTATTTTATCAACCCCAAAAGGATGAAAGGCAAAGTTGATCCCCAGCAGGATTTGAACTCAGAACCTAAAGACGGGCAAGATACCACTAAATATTTCACACAGCACAGTAATGATTCGGTCTGCTCACCACTTTTGTTTATCAAAATATTGGTTTGAAATTTTGATCATGGCATTCTTGGGATTTTGCTCTGGTGAGAAAATCTTCGACCAAGATCAAAAGTCTAAAGGAGATCTGAAGGATTGTTATGTGCAAATCCTTCTGATGTCCCCAGAGTGATGTCCACTAAGTTTCCAGCCCCTGTGTTGGTTTTAGGTGTAGTGGGTGATGAAGTCCATACATCATTTCCCCCCTCACATCTACCAACAGGGTCTTAAAACTGATGCTGCTGGATACAGTGAGGTGTTGGAGACAGCTGTTAAGCCCTGAATGGATGAAATATGCAGTAGAAGGCCATATGGGGTTCAACAAGATTCCGCACCTTCTCACAAAGCTCACATAACCCATGAATGGATGTCAGACAATCTATATAATCCATGTAATGTCGAACATGTGGCCTCCAAACTTGCCAGATTTAAATGACTGGGACAACCATATTTGGAGCATTGTTGGAAGGGAGACTAATCAACACAGCTTTACTGAAGGTCGTTAATTTCTAGGTGATGCCCAAAATATAAAAGGACCATTTAGCGCAGACATGTCAGTGATTCCAATCCTGAATTGAAACAGCCGTTGAAGTTAAAGGTGGATTCATAGAATAAATATTCTTATAAGGAAGCATATCAAGAACATGTGCGCAAATTTTTAGTAAAATACAGTTGGCTTTTCCAAGTTTGGAATTGTTTTTATTAAATTACCAAATATGTCCTGAAGTAACACTTGCATCCTGCATATTACAAGCATGTATATATTTGAGGCGCAATGGCCCAGTGGTTAGGGCAGTGGACTTGCGGTCGTAGGATTGCGGTTTCGATTCCCAGACCTGGCGTTGTGAGGGTTTATTGAGTGAAAACACCTAAAGCTCCACGAGGCTCCGGCAGGGGGGAGGGGTGAACCCTGTTGTACTCTTTCACCACAACTTTCTCTCACTCTTTCTTCCTGTTTCTGTTGCACCTGTATTTCAAAGGACCAGCCTTGTCACTCTCTGTGTCACGCTGAATCTCCCCCGAGTACTTCATTAAGGCTACACGTGTGACTGTGGAGTGCTCAGCCACTTGCACATTAATTTCACGAGCAGGCTGTTCCGTTGATTGGATCAACTGGAACCCTCGTCGTCGTAACCGACGGAGTGCCAACATATGCCAACGGTGGTGAGCAGATTGAATTCAAATATATATTGATTCAAACTGGGTTAGCTGGCACCAAGAAACTGTTAACTAATAAGTAAATCAACTTTACAGAAGGAATAGGCAACAGAGAACAGCTACCAACCAAGTCATCAAGCTGTCAGCTCATTCATACAACAGGGGTCAACTGTTCATATGTAATAATTACTATTACATAGTGTCCCTAACACACCTGTCATTCTCTATGTAAATAGAGGGGGAATTTCAACTCATGGCTGTTGCAGTGGGGCAAAGGTATTTAACTTAAACACTTACAAAAGTAAGCATAAAATAATATAAAATTTGCAGCTTCTACCTAGGGAGACGAATGTCTCCCAATCAACAAACCCTGTGCAAGCAAGGATAATTTGTATATAGCTAACTTACAATATAGAGTACTTCATACATGCAGCTGGAAGACATAAAAATTTTCTCCTGAGGCTATTTCCACAGTGAAATGTCTAATCATGTCAGAATACACTCAAATGTGTTAAATATGATTTAACACAATCAAAGCAATTTATGTGGAAAATAGTTTTTTAAATTAAGTTTGTTCAAGAATTCCACCCCAATACTTCAGGCACATCACACTCCAGACAAATACCAAATTTGGTTGTATGTACAATGAATGACAAATTATTAAATTAGAATAATATGGAAATGCCAACAAAATTCTTACTAGTTACTACATACAATTTTCTTTTATTTAGCTAATGTTCATTTTAGTTACTGCTGAATGCCACCTCCACCTAATTATGATTGCATAACTCTAACATGGAAAACAGGTGACGTATATAAAGCTTTCAATAATAAACTTTTGGTAAATATGACCACATCTCTCCAAGACATCGTTTTAAGTAATAAGTCATTTTTGAATAGAATTTAAAATAAAGTACATTTACAACATTAACCCTTTAGTGTTTAGATTACTCTGCCAAATGTAATACTTATTTATTCACATTGTTTTGAATTAATTGTGCCATATCTCATAGCTTTGAGATTTCGATGATGTGATTGCTTATTTGTAGAATGACATTGCAGGGTAGGTGTGAGAGGCTGCATCTCATAAGTTTGAACATAAAGGATAATATTCTGGCCAGATATGGCCGGTTTAAACACTAAAGGGTAAAACTTTAAACTGGAATATTACACAAATTTACAAAATTATAAGGAAGTAATGTTAAGAAATATAAACCTACTTTAAATTTGTCGTTCCACCGGACCTTTGAATCAATTTCATTAACTTTCATATCAATTAGGCTATCAATTGTCTGCAAGGCTTTCAGAAAAAATTGGTCTGAAAAGAGAGAAAAACAAAAGAGCAATGTTATTGTAAATAGAGACAAAAGAGGTGAGAAAAAGCTCCAAGTTATATTGTGTATATGAGGATATTTTATTTTCATAATATTTTTAAAATGAAATTTTCTGACAGTTAAAGTTTTTAACAAGGGATTAAAAATAACCATGTGAAGCAAAAAATTTGCTTCCCATGAAAAATAATTTGAAAACAATGACACCGTGGAAGTGTTTTAGTAATAGGAAATGCTTATATGAATGACCCACAACTTTAGATACTGGATATACCAAGGTTTCACTGACATGGTGTAGCTACGTGGGACATGGTGTACAGTCACAAATGCACTAAGCTTGTCAAAGTTGGATTGAATTTTATTTAGAATTTAGGTATGCCTGTCTGTCTGAAGAGATCTAGTTTGGCACCACATGGAAAATACTAGCATCAATGAAAGACACATAGCCTTAAGAGAGAAACGGGTCTATATACCACAGCACTAAAAATTGCCTTTCATCTAAAAGCATACGTTTGCTAGATTTGCATCAATATATCATGACCAGTTATTATTTAGTGTGCAAGATCTGTACATTGTGACAATTAGCACAACAGTTAAATTACATACATCACATTATAATCCTTATCGTTTACATTTGCAAATCGCTACCATTTATAGTTATCTCTGCAACTCCTCCCAAGCATTCTCATCTTTTCTTCTAAGGATGAATAGCCATGTTGTTCCTCTGCAACAAGAACCTGTTTGCTCCTTCTCGTATTTTAACCCCTTATCTCCTAGTATAAAGGTGCCCCTGCTTTGGGTTTCATAGGCTTATAAGCTGCATGGTTGTTGCTGTTGTTAAGCAACAAGACGGGTAAGGGTGATTAGGTGATGGTCTAGGGCTTAGGGGCAGGAGACCCCAGACCTTGGGAAAAAAAAAACTTTGGTTGTAGTCGAGGGGTCCTCATTGACGCCCGACATCACTGGGAGGTGTCCCTCGAAGTTGCTGGAAATGGAGATCTCCAGGTTCAAATTCTTGAATGGCTAAGCTGCATGGTGACCTCACTGGTGCCAGTCAAATGGAAAAAAAAATTCTTCAGTACAGTCTGTAAAGTGGCTGGTGTTAGGAAGGGCATCCAGTTGTGGAAACCATATCAAAGCAGACACTGGAGGACAGTGCAGTCATTAGACCAAACAGATTCTGTCCAACCCATGCCAGGAACGGGGACATTAAATGCTGTTGCTACTGGTGACGAAAAGGACACTTAACATACAGGATCTTAGCAGCATAGAAAAGACCACCGATATGGTCAATCCATATCTAAACCTCATCCTGAAAAAGCATCATCGCATATAAAGAAGACATATCAAGGATAACATAAAGTAAATTTTACAAGACTAGTGATGTAGTCCTTTTATTATTATTATTATAATAAGGAAGAGAGAGAGAGAGAGAGGAGAGAGAGATCTTACCATTAGTAGCAATGATGATGCTTAAGAAGTTAGATTCCAAAGCCTGGCTCAAGAATATTCGCATGTATATGTTGAAAGACTCTACTAAAGGGTCATCTTCATATTGTCTCTCCAGACTGAAAAGGAATTTTAGGAGGAAATACTTATAAAGAGAATCGTTTTTACCACAGAAAATGTCTGCTGTTGACAAACATGGAAAATATTTATAGATGAAGGTAAAAATCATAATGAAAAGTGGAAAGTCAATTTGCAGTCGACTAAATTATAATTCTAAATAACTCTGAAAGTAATTAAATGAGCTATGAAATGCACAGAATCTTCTGGAAAAGGAGAAATAAATTAAATAAATGTATAAAGTAATTTGAAAGCTGAGGAAATTTGGCCAATTTCAAATGTTAATAAATACTGACTTGAATATTATTGTCTCTGTCAAAAGAAACCCAATCTTTATGATAATAACTTGGTTTATGATATATTTTTTAGCTTTGTGCTATTTATGAAGGCATGTATGTTCATGGACAGGGTGTTGGCCTCACGATCACAAAATCTTGGGTTCAATTCCTGGAGCTGAAAGGGCAGTGTGTCTCTGACGAGCAAGGCACTACATTTCACATTGATCCACTCTGCCCAGCTTAAAATGAATCCCAGCTGACTCTCCCTCCGGCTGTCACACCCTTCATGCTTTGCTGGATCAATAAGCAGGAGACCCAAGAAGATAGCAATACCTACTTGCAACTACATAACCAACTGCAACTATTAGTGAAAGTGTACTACATGCTACCAGGTCACACAGTTAAGCACCAGCCAAGCTTTTGTTACGAGTAATGGATTAAATTCAAAGCATGTTTCTTGAGCTGTGTAGTTAGTGTCTGTGTGCTGACACGGAAAGAAACCATGTTCTCATGTTCCACTGATGGATGATTTAAAGGTCTCTGTTTGTAGAGAATATTTGGTTGCTGTCAGATTTGATAATTATAAAAATTAAGTAAAAAATTTTCAAATTTGGCTGACTGACACTCCGTCACTTATGACAAGGGTTCCAATTGATTCAATCAACAGAACAGCCTGCTTGTGAAATTAATGAGCAAGTGGCCGAGACACGTGTACCTTTCACGTAGTTCTCAGGGAGATTCAGCACAACACTGAATGTGACATGGCTGGCCTCTTCGTATAACAGGTACCACTCATTTTTACCAGCTGAGTGGAAGTAAAGTGTCTTGCTGAAGGACACAATGTGCTACTGGGAATAGGTATCACCTTACGATCATGAGCCAAATACACTAACCATTAAGCTGCGTGCCTTCAGTTAATATATTGAAGTAACTTTTCAGGCTGAATCTGAATTTGGGATTTGTTTATTCTAGAATAAAAATTTAGAATTAGACACAGTTAATCCTACCTGCCATCATTAGGAGGTTTGGGCCGGAATGGTTCTTCAACTTCAACTATTTCTTTGTTGAAACCTTGAGATATTAATTTCGCTCTAATTGGTTTGAACTGTTGACGAAGGGTTGGCATCCAACTGGAGTACTGAAATGGAAGATTAGGAAACACTGAAACAGATTCATTCATCATTACAAATTATTTTGTGAGCATGGGAACTGCTTGGTACCTTGGGTGAATACCTTCTACTATGGCCCCAAGCTGTCCAAAGCCTTATGAAAGAGTTTGGACAACAGAAACTAAAAAGGAGCCCATCATGCATATGTACATGTGCATGAGTGAGTGTTTGCACATGTTTGGGAGTGTTTGTATCTCCTTGTCTTGATACTGGAGGCTAGTTGTAAAAGAAATGTTACCATCATGCCAGAGATACCATTTGTTTGCAATCTTTCATGAAAATATGCCTGGCCATTGGGTTGTTAGTGTATGACAGACCAGAGATATATCAAATGACTTGGAAACAGGCGAAGGTTAATGACAGGAAGAGCATCTGGTCATAGTAAACCTGTCTCAATGAATTCATCAGAGCCATGCAAATGCGGAAAAATAGGCATTAAAAACAAACTTGACGATGATTTCCATATATAAATGCATTTGATTTGTCACTGAAAGTAAATTAGCAAGTTTTTGTGATTTTCCATTTACTGTTAGGTTGGAAGGAAAATCCTGTGACATTTTTGACATGATCACTTCAAGACTACTTTTTCAATTCTAATGGTAAGGAAGCATAAATTTCTACATTCTAATTTTTCCCCCCATTTTTTTGCATATTACTTTATACAAAAACTTATACTGGCTGCCCCCTTTTTAAAATTAGTTTAGATTAGATCCATACCAGACACTGCATACTGTATGAATTTAAAAGGGCTAACTCAATATCTCTATTTGTTAATGCTGGAAGGAATCACAGGAAGTTAGTGATGTCTAACAAGATTGGAAGAATGACACCATATTCAAGATAGGGGATAGAAACCAATGCAAGACCTATTGATAGATTTCTTGATATATATATATATATACAGCTGGGATGATCCTCAAAGAAATGCTGCTCAATAGTCTGAGAAAGTTTACAGTAATTCCAGCATAAACTGACAAATAAAGAAGTGAAACAGAACTGGTGCATGTGTTGATTATTGGCATAATGACCCTACCACAATACAAAATAAAAAGCACATTGAAAACTGTAAATGAAACATCACTAACATGATTACATCATCATCATCGTTTAACATCCATTTTCCATGCTAGAATGGGTTGGATGGTTCGACTGGGGTCTAGGAAACCAGGAGGCTGCACCAGGCTCCAGTCTGATCTGCTGGATGCCCTTCCTAACGCCAACCACTCCGTGAGTGTAGTGGGTGTTTTTTACGTGCCACTGGCACAGGGGCCAGAGGAGGCTGGCAAACAGCCACGATCGGTTGGTGCATTTTACGAGCCACCAGTACGGAAGCCAGTCAAGGCGGCGCTGGCATCAGCCACGTTCGAACGGTGCTTTTAACGTGTCACCGGCACAGGTGTCTTAACTACAATTTCCATTTGATTTTCATTCTGATGTTGTTGTTAATGTACTTGACTCAATAGGTCTCCTCAAGAACAGCAGGTCACTCTACAATCCAAGATTACCGATAGAGAAAAAATTTTTTATAATTCATAATAAATACAGAAGACATTTTATTGTAAAATGAAGAAGTGCTTACTGTAGGAACAGCTCGGTGTCGAATCTTCCCATCTTCTATGATTAATTCATATTTGTGTAACATCTTTCCATTTTCAATTTTCCATATGGGGTAACTTTCATAGTTTGAAAGGTCCTTAACTTCAATAATAAACTTTCCGGGCTGTGAACAATTCAGAAAAAGAAACACAAACATGAGTTGAAATTCTTTCATTTTCATCATAAAACCTTTTAAAGAATTAACTAATTTAAATAGCCTAAATTTATCAAAACAGTTACAACAGAACTTGTACATGTAGAAAGGATAACAAACTTAAAGAAATTACAAATTAATTAATTAATTATGAAAGTAACGAAGAATATATTTTAGCAGATCTATCAAATCACAACAAAATATGGTGGCACACTTTTGTGAACAAACATATTAACATTTTGACGAATGTTTTTAGTAATTAATATAAATAACCCATAATGATTTTAATTTATTTTATTGCTAAATAAACTTCTAAACTGGTAAAAATTGATAATATTATCTGGAGAAGAAATGTTTATATGACAGCTAATACTTTCTAAATATAGTAACACTACTAACTGGTTGAAATTAGCTTAAAAACTAGGATATATTAAAGGACCGTTAAAATACAAGTTGCAGGTTTTAAAACTAGTTAATCACATATGTTTAGGGTAGAGGAATTATAATAAAGCTACAAAACGGTCTGTGCATTTTCATAAATAATACTACTACTATAAACAGCCAAATATCATAAATGATTGCACAGGTGTTTAAATTTATAAAAGTGTATTTATTCCTAAAACATATTAAGTTTGAAGTGTGTGCATGTGTATATGTACATGTGTATATACATGTGTAATAATATACTTCTAAATTACCCCATATACATACAAATTATTTCTAGGAGAAAAACAACAACAAACAATGAAACTGCTTCCGAAATTCACATGTACATGTGCATTTGAATTTGTGCGCACACATACCAGTGCGTGGGAGAGCACATGTATGCACACGGTTGATATTCTGAAGCAATTTTAAGAATAACAACCAAACATTTAATGACGGGGGACTCAACACCAGTAAAATTTGTTTTCACTTGACGGCTAATTCAATCAGTGGCTGAATTAGCCATCAAGTGACACTTGGAATTCAAGTTCAAAATTAATTTTATATCTGTGTATCTACATATATGTAGATACACACAGATATGTCTGCGTATCTACATACACACTCATACACATATATGTATACAAACACACACATATACATGTATGTATGTATATAAATAAATATAAATATATCTATATATGTATATCATCGTTTAACATCTGCCTTCCATGCTAGCATGGGTGGGACTATGTATATATATATATACACACACACACACATATACACATTCACACATATATAGACATGCTTATACACATATATATACACACACACACACTCATACACAAACATATATGTCAATACACACACAAATTATGTGGATGGCAACATCTTAATATCTTATCGAGTGTGACCCCCATTATGCTAAAATCTACCGATGCGGTGCCAACTTGTTGTGGGTCCCAATGATAATGCTGATGAAGACATACGAGAGCCTGTTTAAGACCAAGGTGCCACTACACACTGGCAGCACTTCAACCAACCTATGAGCCAGAGAAGCATGCAAGTAGAGATCATATCGTCGTCAAAGAAACATCTAACATCTCAACTGCCAATACAAATCTACAGCCGTTTCAGGTTCCGAAAAGCTTGAGTCCTATTTTGTGTCAGGGGAAAAATGAAAATGGCACAAAATGTAACCAACACATGAAATTTTATGGTGACAAATGCTTGTGCAACACATCTGCTGTTCTCTAAATGTTTGAAGCCATTAAAACAGCAACAAGAAAAACAGGAATGATACCACCAAAAGCTATAAACACTGAAATTTTCTAGTGAGAGAGTCTGTCTGTCCTGTGGATTTACATGGGAGAATATAAATGCATATATACATATCATCATCATTGTTTAACGTCTGTTTTCCATGCTGGCATGGGTTAGAAGGTTTGACTGGGGACTGGTAAGTCAGTAGGTTGCATCAGGCTCCAATCTAATCTGGCAAGGTTTCTACAGCTGGATGCCTTTCCCAATGCCAACCACTCTGAGAGTGTAGTGGGTCCTTTTTACGTGCCACCAGCACAGGAACCAGCCGGTGGGGGACGGGCATCGACCATGTTCGGATGGTTCACTTTTACGTGCCACCGGCACAATATATATATATAAAATATATATATATATATATATAAAATATATATAAAAATATATATATATATATATAAATATATATATATATATATGTTAATCCAAACATGAAAATACAACAACACGAGGATGTGGAACAAGTATAGTGTTATTGGATGCTCAGGAAAGGAAAGAAAGGAGGATTTAACGTTTCAAGCAGAGCTCTTCGTCAGAAAAATAGGAAAAGGAAAGATCCAAGGAAGGGAAGACAGGGGAAAGAAAATCGCCAACGATACACACGCGGTCATATATATATATATAATATATATATATATATATATATACATACATGTAACAAATCTATATATACATACACACACATATATATATATCATCACTATTTAACGTCCATCCATTTCTATGTTGGTTTGGGTTGGACAGTTTGACAGGAGCTGGCAGCCAGAGGACTGCACCTAGCTCCACTGTCTGCTTTGGCATGGTTTCTATGGCTGGATACCCTTCCTAACACCAACCACTTTACAAAGTGGATTGGGTGCTGGCCATTGACTCTTTGACAGGTTATGTTTTCTTATCCTGTAGGGTACCCCAAATCACCCTCCTAAACAAGTAAACTTGTTGGGGGTCGGAGTCACTAACAATCCAGTCATACACAAGATGCAGATCTTTAGTTCCACAGACGTTTAACCATACATGAACACAGGCATTCATACACCCACACAGACTTAGAACTAGTTTATACAATACAAAGTACCTTTCCTTAAGTCTTACTAAAAATAACAGCGTTACAGATTGCACAAATGTTAAAATATTAAAAATGTATTTATTCAGAACATGTAAAGAGCGTGTGTGAATGTGTGTGCCTATGTGAGAAGTATAATTCTTTACACACACAAATTATCAAAAAAAAAAAACAGGAAAACAAATGACAAAGCTCAATCTAAATCCAATACATACAAACACACACCAATATATATTTCTATATATATAAAATTATATATATAAGTTATAGATATATATAAAATTATAAAATTTCATATATATATAATCATAAAATTATATATATAAAATCATAAAATTATATATATATATATAATCATAAAATTATATATATATATCATAAAATTATATATATAAATCATAAAATTATATATATAAAATCATAAAATTATTATATATAAAATCATAAAATTATATATATAAAATCATAAAATTATATATATAAAATCATAAAATTATATATATAAAATCATAAAATTATATATATATAATCATAAAATTATATATATATAATCATAAAATTATATATATAAAATCATAAAATTATATATATAAAATCATAAAATTATATATATATAATCATAAAATTATATATATAAAATCATAAAATATATATATATATACACACACCAGAGTAAGCACATGAATGTGAAACAAGGTGGAAAAAAGAGTACTCAAATACCAGACGTAGAGTAATATGCTTTATTTAAAAGCAGCAGAAATATAACAAAAGCTGTTACTCGGAGTTTCATGTTTTTTTAACAAAACTGTCCGACGAACGTGAAACTCCGAGTAACAGCTTTTGTTATATTTCTGCTGTTTTTAAATAAAGCATATATACATATATTCTTTTACTCGTTTTAGCCATGCACCTGTAGTTGTGCTGGAGCACAACTCTTTTACTTACTTCGAGGCATTTCCCACCACCACTACTGTGTGTGCTTTTGGCCCAACTGTTGGCCCACACACAAAATCACACAACACAGCATACACACACACACATATTCACAACTAGTTTATCATATAAAATCTGAAGTAAAGGAATTACAATACAAATAAGGAACAAATCAAAGACTACATTTTAAGTTTTACTAAAAATAAACATTATACAAAATATATTCTTAAAAGATGTTAAGCATGTGTGTATAATATAATTGTTCTTTTCTACTCTAGGCACAAGGCCCGAAATTTTGGGGCAAGGGGGAACTGGGCAGTTGATTAGATCGACCCCAGCATGCAACTGGTACTTAATTTATCGACCCCGAAAGGATGAAGGGCAAAGTCGACCTTGGCGG